>NC_062281.1:182976096-183279126 GCF_902655055.1 Lutra lutra
ACTGTCACCCACACACCGGGGACACAAAACACTCACTGTCACCCACATTCCAGGGATACAAAGGTTAAGAGGAATGTGTCTCTGGCCTTCAGGAGTCTGCTCAGCCCAGTGAACAAGCAGACACCTGGATGAATTATCATTTTAAACAAAACGCGTTAAGAACGTACTCTAAGAGGAGACAATCCCTGACAGGGGAACAATAGAGAATATTTTGTGGAGGAGATAGCATTTGGTCCTGTCCTTGGAAAAAATGGAGCATTCCTAAGTCACCATTAGCAAGCAGCTACTGTGTGCCAAGATCTGTACCAGGCATTGGCTATCTATTATTTCTTTGAATTCTCAGTGCAACCTGAGTGTCAGAATGACCATTTTATCTGCAAGAAAACAGGTTCAGTGAAATGAAGTAACTAACAGAGGTGCTAGGCCGAAGCCCCATGTTTTTCTGTGCTGCAGGCAACAGAAATAGTATGTGCGAAGGCCCTGTGGCATGCAAAAAAATAAGACATGTGAGTCAAAGGGTAAAACAGGCTCTTGGCATCTGAGAAGTCTAGGGAAGAGATGCTTACAGCCAAGGGTTGGCCTCTCAGAAAGGAGCCACCTACAGGCAGTCCTCTAGCTTTGAGCAGGATGAGGAGTGGCACTTAAGGAAGGTGAGTTTAACAGTAGGGACCGCCAAGCCTGCTGGAGCACCAGCGGTTATGTCCGCTACCACCATCGTCCTTGCTCTTCTCGACCCACCTCTGCAAGGACACAGGACTTCAGTTTTGGTTTTTGGTGGCTCCTCCTTTCGCTAACCATGTGTGACTTTAACCAAGTCATTTTAACCCTTTCAATGTGCATTTCTTTGCCTGTAACATGTAGGGAATCATGGCATCTACTTTGCAGGAATGCTGGAAGACAAAATGAGATAAAGTGTGCCAAGGGCAGGGTGCCTGGGTGGCTCAGTGTGTTAAGCCTCTGCCTTCGGCTCAGGTCATGATCTCAGGGTCCTGGGATCGAGCCCCACATCAGGCTGTCTGCTCAGCAGGGAGCCTGCTTCCCCCTCTCTCTCTGCCTGCCTCTCTGCCTCCTTGTGATCTTTCTCTCTGTCAAATAAATAAATAAAAAATCTTAAAAAAAAAAAGTGTGCCAAGGGCTTTGTAAACCTTAGAGTGGTCTACACGTATCACTACTGCCTATACTACTGGGCACTCATTCCTTTACACGTATTAGCTCTGTCTTCATTTTAGTACCTCCTCATATAGATTTATTATATATAACTTACATATAATTTAAAATTAACTTATCATATATATGTTGGCAATGATTACCATATTATTTAATATGTGCCTGGAGGGTTCCAGGCATCCTGCAAAGCACTTAAATGAATTATCTCATTTTAACTGACAAATGTTTATTGGTGCATTGTGCCAGGCCCTGTTGGCGCTGGGGATATAGCAATGAGCAAAACAGACAAAACTCATTGCACTCGGGAGTCAGGACTACTGAGAGAAGCCAGATAATTGACTAACGAACCAACCAACAATGCATGAGGTGGAGATAGACACAGATGGTAGGGATGGCATAAAGCAGCTGAGGGAAGAGACAGTGATAATGTGTTATTTCATTGAATCCTCGTAACTCCCTTTCATATGTGGGGTTCCAAAGAAAGGTTCTGCTGCATGGAAAGGTGAGTCCTTTCTGAGCAGGCTCCCAGCTTCAGAACAAAAGGCCACGGGGATGTGAGAGGGTAGGGACCTGTGACCCAGGATGCACACTGAGCCAAATGAACCCTTATGATTACCAGGTGATGGGTGTTGCAGCCAGAGCCTTCCAGAAGCTCTTTGGAGGCTGGATTCTGTGTTATTTTTTACTTTTTCCCATACATGTTGACCATACCAGACGGGCACGGGAAAGGAGCAACAAAGACCAATTGGAGAATCTCTATCTTCAGGGATCTTACTGTTTGGAAGAGGAGATAAAGTCTGCATGTTAATACTTCCAAACAGGCAGGCTGTGGTTAAGACCATGGGAGAGGACGGGGACCCCTGGGTGCCTCGGTTGGTTGAACCTCTGACTCTTGATTTCGGCACAGGTCATGATCTCGGAGTTGTGAGATTGAGCCCCACGTCAGGTTCCACACTCAGCAGGTAGTCGGCTTCAGATTCTCTCCCTCTCCATCTCCCCTTCTCTCTGTGTCATCTCCCCTAAAATAAATAAATCTTAAAAAAAAAAAAAAAGACCATGGTAGAGGAGTTCTGATTGAAATTCAGCCTCCCTTCCATGCCTTGTAAGGCCTTGTATAATCTGGCCTCTGCCAAGCTCACCACTCCCTTTCTCAGTCTTGTGATATGCATGGCCAGCTATCCAAAGGACAGTTCCCTGGACAAGGTGACCGGCATTAGGGTCTTCAAGGGGGTGGGTGAACATGCATTCAACCAGGAAGTTGGACTTGGCTTTGGCTTCAAAGGTCAGAAGAAATCACTTCCAGGCAACATAGCTCTTAGGCTGAGAGAGAGCCTGGTAACAGTACTGGCTTCCCCTTACGTTGCACTTCTCTGTGCCGGGCTCCTATGCTAAGGACTTCAGGGTCACGAACTCATTTAATCCCCTAACAACCCCATAAGGTAGGGGCTATGTAGGTAGTCTTATCATCCTCATGTTTTTTTTTTTTTTTTTTTTTAAGATTTTATTTATTTATTTGACAGAGAGAAATCACAAGTAAGCAGAGAGGCAGGCAGAGAGAGAGGAGGAAACAGGCTCCCTGCTGAGCAGAGAGCCCAATGTGGGGCTCGAACCCAGGAACTGGGATCATGACCTGAGCCGAAGGCAGCGGCTTAACCCACTGAGCCACCCAGGCGCCCCTTATCATCCTCATGTTATAGGTCGTGGAAGATGACATGACCTGCCCAAGGTCACAGAGCTAGCAGGATCAAAATCTGAATCCAGGATTTGCGGGTTCTGCCTTTGGGAGTTTTGCAGCTTGCAAAAGTCATAAGGATAAAGTGAAAACAGTAGCTGTGTTGCATACTCTGTGCCAGGACCTGTACAGAAATCACTTCCTGTCGTGTGGTGACAGCCCAGGGTGTGTGTGTCAATCTTCTCCATGCTAGGGACGAAAAGCAGTGAAACAGGGTTACCCAGGTCTCACTAACCTCGGAACCAGGGTTTTTAACCATTACTCAATCTTCCTGTCAAGAGTAAGAATCGAAAGCTTGGGAGAAGACACGCCCCAAAATATGGTTGGTGCAGCGGAACATCGACCTCTCCCGCATTGTGCTGGGATCAACAGTTTCTGTATTTGTGCTGATTCTGCTCACACGCTGGGACCATCTATCTGCTCACACGCTGGGACCATCCTTATCAGATGCGGCGACGGGCTGGAAAACGATCGCCTTTGATGCCTACACTGGGGCCCACCCTGGGACAAGCTTAGCTTCCTGTTAGCAAAATCCCATCCTGGGCTCCACATTCTGGAGCTCCACACGTCCTGGAGCTCTCGAAGGGGCTCTCTGAAACTCTTCACACCCATCAGTGTTAGTTAACAAGGGAGCTGGCACTTTCCACTCATTCTGCAAACCCACGTACCCAATTTACCAAGTCATTAATGTAATAATGGCTGCATTTCTGGCTCAGGGACGCTGGGACAGGCTGGATCCCTGGAGCAGAGCAGTTGGGTGCTAGAAAAATGCAGGTTTAATGTAAATAAGGACATTTGCTAATCATCACGAGTGATACCCAGTCCTTTTTCTTATCCTCTTTTGCTGACTTTGGCCTCCTTTTCACCCAGAATACCATCATTTTCTTGGATCAGCTTTGTATGAGTTATTTTCCCACACCCTACTTTTAAATTAAGTGTAATCCACATCCTGAGCTCTGCTCATCTGCACAAAATGTTCCCAGCACAGCCTCATTTATTCCTCCCTAAGCTGAAGGGGAGCCAGGACAGACCGTGGTGACAAGGGAAGGCTCTGGGAAGCTGGGCCCTTCTCCGTCAGCCCCCCTTGGCTCCAGTCGCTCAGGAAAATAGACTTCAATAGCCTGGTCCACTTTGGGGCCAGACTGAGGCAAAGTTTAGGATCCTATAAAGAAACAGGGGCTTGGGGGCAACTGGGTGGCTCAGTGGGTTAAAGCCTCTGCCTTCGGCTCAGGTCATGATCCTAGGGTCATAGGATCAAGCCCTGCATCAGGCTCTCTGCTCAGCAGGGAGCCTGCTTCCTCCCCTCTCTCCCTCTCTGCTTGCCTCTCTGCCTACTTGTGATCTCTGTCTGTCGAGTAAATAGGTAAAATCTTAAAAAAAAGAAAAAAGGAAAAAGAAATGGGGGTTGTTTCTACCATGTGGCCCCTGCAGGGCATTGTGCTAAGTCCCTGCATTTCTGCCCACAAGGCCCTGCAGGGCCACCACGAGGGAGGGGTAGTGCACTCCTCGTCTGTGACCCAGGCACCTGGAGGTCCTGAAAGACCAACGTCTGGTCAGCCTTGCAGTCGCTCTCTGGGTAGATTAAACATTTCCCGTGGCATCTCCCCCACACCATTACTCTGCTGAGAAAACTCTCTTGGGGGCATCTGGGTGGCTCCATGGGTTAAGCCTCCTGGACTCTTGATTTGGGCTCAGGTCATGATCTCAGGGTCATGACATTGAGCCCTGTGTGGGGTTTCACGCTCGGCAGGGAGTCTGCTGGAGATTCTCCCTCCCCCAACTCGCACTCCTCCCAAATAAATAAATAAATAAATAAAATCTTGAAAAAAAAAAAAAAGAGTAATAAAAGAGAACTTGTCCTCAGACAATGCAAAGGTGCACACAAGAGCAATTCACCATCAAACCGGAAGGGGAACAGAGTCTGAGGGAGTGAAAGGCCCATCCGTGCTCAAATCCTGACGCCACCTTGCCTAGGTCTGGGGCCAACAGAGCTATCCTATGACCTATGACAAGAACTCAGTGAATGTTCTGTGAGGGTCCACATATGGGAGCCTTGATATTTATTTATTTATTATTAAATTAACATATAATGTGTTCTTTGTTTCAGGGGTGAGTCTGTGATTCATCAGTCTTACACAATTTGCAGCACTCACCATAGCACATACCCTCCGCCATGTTCATCACCCAGCACCCCCATCCCTCTCCACTCCAGCAACCCTCAGTTTGTTTCCTGAGACCAAGAGTCTCTTAAGGTTTGTTTCCCTCTCTGGTTTCACCTTGTTTCATTTCTCCCTCCCTTCCTCGCTGATCCTCTGTCTTGTTTCTCAAATTCTTCAAATCGGTGAGATCATAGGATAAATGTCTTTCTCTGATTGATTTACTTCGCTTAGCATAATACCCTCTAGTTCTAGCCATGTCATTGGAAATGGCAAGATTTCGTTCGGGGTTTTTTGATGGCTGCATAGTATTCCACTGTGTATATGTATATGTGTGTGTGTGTGTTTATGTGTGTGTGTATGTATATATGTGTGTGTATATATATATATATACACACACACACACACCGGATCTTTTTTTTTTTTAAGATTTTATTTATTTATTTGACAGAGATCACAAGTAGGCAGAGAAGCAGGCAGAGAGAGATAGGAGGAAGCAGGCTCTCTGCTGAGCAGAGAGCCTGATGCGGGGCTCGATCCCAGGACCCTGGGATCATGACCTGAGCCGAAGGCAGAGGTCTTAACCCACTGAGCCACCCAGGTGCCCCAACACCGGATCTTCTTTATCCATTCATCTGTTGATGGACATCTAGGCTCTTTCCATAGTTTGGCTATGGTGGACATTGCTGCTATAAACATTGGGGTGCATGTGCCCCTTCGGATCACTACATTTGTATCTTTAGGGTAAATACCCAGTAGTGCAACTGCTGGGTCATAGGATAGCTCTATTTTCAACTTTTTGAGGAACCTCCATGCTGTTTTCCGGAGTGGCTGCAGGAACCTGGTTATTTATGTTGGAGCATGTACAGAGAGTTGATTAATGCTTTTGTTCAGTCAGGACCCGAATGGAATCTGATTAGTGTGAACTGTAACCCGGGTTGACCTGGCTGTCACCCCACCAGCTTGTCTTGGTAGCCTGCTTCCTGGCACTCAGAGGTGGGGAATGCCAAGTGTAGCAGTCACCTCTCCCAGTGAGGGATCCCTGAGGCAGCTCAATGAGAGTGGGGAAGGGTGTTTGACTTCTCGGCATAGCATGGTTGTGTGGAATGAGCCCAGAGTGAGGCTGCAGAGATCTGGGATCCTCCCAGCTTTGCCACGAATTCCCAGGGAAGTCACCCAACCTCGCTGGGTCTGTGTGTCCATCTGTAAAATAGGGTCGTGGCCAGGGAGTCTATATCAGGTGATTCTTAGGTCCCTCCAGCTTTAGGTTTCTATGCTGCCTTTCTGTTGTGGCTTGCGGGCATCCTGTTGTAGTCTGCGCTGTTATTAGAACAAAAACCACACCTACCCTTAAGCTAAAGATACTTTGGTTGTTTATCTGCTCTGGGCTCACTGAGGGCAGAGTCCATTTCTTTCTTTTTTTTTTTTTAAAGGTTTTATTTATTTATTTGTGGGAGGAAGAGAGAGAGAGACCACGCACAAGCAGGGGAAGTGGCAGGCAGAGGGAGAAGTAGGCTCTCCTCTGAGCAAGGAGTCCGATGCAGGACTTGATTCCAAGACCCTGAGATCATGACCTGAGCTGAAGGCAGTTGCCTAACTGACTGAACCATCCCAGGCATCCTGGGCAGAGTCCATTTCTGATTTTTCTCTCTATTCTCAGCACTCAGCCAAGCCCGACAGTGCCTGGCACATAGGAAGTACAGAATAAATGTGTTAGATGAATGAATGGATGGATAACATGTGTGGTTAGCGTTGGCCAAACAGATGGATGCATACGGCTGCAACCTTCCTTTCCCACCCCTTACCTGGAGATAGCGATGGCCCTGAACTCTCTGTGTCCTTCTGAGATTGCCTTCTGGATTGCCGTCCGCTCCGCACAGACGCCCAACGGGTAGCAGATGTTTTCTATGTTGCACCCTGAGAAGAGAGGAAAACCCAGTGGCATTTCCAGCAGAACCACTTCCCGTGGCAGGTGTTGCGGAAGAGGCTTGCCCCATTCCAGCGCAGGGAGAACACTATTACTCAGAGAGGACAGCTTGACAGGAAGCACTGGGAGACTCGGTGAACCCCTGCTACTGCTATGGCCCTTCCCAGCATTCCGACCCTTGTCACTCACCCAATACCTCCATCTTGAAGCATAGCCTGGGAGCAGGGGCAGCACAGCCCCACCTCCCCAGCAAAGGTCAAGGGAGATGCCATGGCTTAAGAGGCTGAGCAGAACTCCCCCAGGCCTGGATCTAAGAGACAGAAGGTTCAACGATTGGGTCTGGGCAGAATTTTGGTGGTGTTTACCCGCTCTCAGAGTTCAAGTGAATGCTATTTGAGTCGTGTTACAAAACGAACTGTCAAATCCAACACACTAGCAAACAAGGAACTCCCAAGCTTTGCAAAAGGTGTCTGTGATTGCACAAGCCTTCAGGCAATCCCAGCCCTCCAAGGGGCGGCCGGCTGCTTGGTGGCAGAGCCCACAGTCAGAGAGTCCTCCCCAGTGTCCCTCCCAGGAGTGTCCCTGGGGAACAATGGGCAAAGCCTGTTCCCAGGACACAAAACACTGGCATAGCCAGACTGACTGACTAACAAACTCCCCATTTTCACGGAGATAATCGCTGCAGAAAGTGGGCTTCCCCCTGACTGTCGGGATGTGGTCTGTGTCACTCTTCATGGCTTGCCTTTCTTTCTGAGGCAGAGATTATCAATTGCCCCCCAGGATTTATTTTCTCCTTCTTCCTTTTTAAAAAAAATATTTTATTTATTTATTAGCGAGAGAGAGCACGGACAGGTGTGAGTCACCCATGCACAAGTGGGGAGAGAGGGAGGAGGGGGAGAGGGAGAAACACTGAGTAGGGGGCCTGATGTGGGGCTCGATCTCAGAACCCTGAAATCACGACCTGACCATGCCAGACCCGAAGATCATGACCCAAAGCAGAGCCTTAACCGCCACCCAGGTGCCCCTCTCCTTCTTGCGTTAAGTAAGAAGTAAGTACGTAAGCCAATATGGCTGCTCACACGGCCGCTCAGCTAGAGACCGTATTTGCTGGATACCTCGGCAGCACAGTACAACCATGCGACTAAGTTTTGGTCAGCGGGTGTGGCCCAAAGCGAGATGGGAAACTTCAGGATCACATTTTTGGTAAAGAGATGGATAGCCTTTGGCTCCTTTCTTTTATGTTCTCCAGGCTGGGGGGAGTTGGGACAGCTCTGGCTGTGTCCTTTATGGTCATAGGGATGGAGAAGCAAGAGGACAGAAAGCACTCGGGACCCTGGTCCAACTCATGCAGCAGAGTCGAATCACCTGTTTGCCCTGGCACAACGGTCTACTCTGAGTTGTTATGTGAGAATAAAAGAGAATCCTGTCATGTTGGAGTCATTGTGTTTGGGAATTTTTGTTACAGCTGCTTTAACCTACACCTAACTGATAGAGAAATTGGTAATGAGAGTGAAATGCAGCCTTGAAAAAGCAAACATCTAAAATACATAGTCTTGGGACGTCTGGGTGGCTCAGTCAGTTGTGTCTGCCTTCTGCACAGGTCATGATCCCAGGGTTCTAGGATCAAGTCCCGCATTGGGTGCCTGGCTTTTTAGGAGCCTGTTTCTCCCTCTACCTACTCCTTCCTTGACCTGCCACTCCCCTGGCTTGTGCTCTCTGACAAAAGAAATAAAACCTTAAGAAAAAAAAAATAATGGCCTTGGCTTAGCAGTTGGGCGACGTGAATGGGAAAACAGGCATGGCCCTGTGGAAAGCTGATGGCCCTTGTTACTCTGTGGCAGGTTATTTGGTAACGCCGCATCCTTTAATAACCTGAGAAGCAGACTGTGCTACATACCATTAGGATTTACTACCTGACAATTGGGAATCAGCCCCATGGCAAAGATCTGATGAAGAGTGACACCTTCTTACCCAGTCTATTGTTTTGGGGCCTCAAGGGGGCCATTATCAAAACAACGCAGCAGGGATGGGCCAAACAGGGAAGCCAGTTACTAAAAAAAGGGAGTTGGTAGGCTTAAGAACTATGCCCAGAAAGGATCTTTGAGTATGGTACTCTTGTACGGAAGAGACTGGAAGCAAATAAACCAGGAGGTTTCTAAGTGTTTCACAGAACTGGCTAGCCCAGAGAAGCCAAAAGTCTGCTCTGTAAAATCCTGTGATTGTTTAATCCCAAAAGAAACCCTTAGGTCCCCAAAACCCCACCGTCAGAAGTGAGCTGAGAGAGTTGTATGCACCCAAGATGGGGGGAATTCTCCCCCAAAGGCACTTCAGATGTGTGGCTGAGGTTAGGATAGTCAAGGAAGCAGCTCCCAGAGGGCAAAGCCTGGGGCCACTGTAGAGAGTGGACAGTTACCCTCAGGGCAGAAAGGTAAGAGAGTGTGTACCAGGGCAGGGAGCCTTCACACTTCTTGCCCAGCAGAACTGATAACTGCATGGACTGGTGGCCACTGTGTGCTCCCTGTTCTTCCCTTTTCTGATCAGAAGATTTGATAGTGGTTATCCTTTCCTACTCTTTCCTGCTTCTTCTCTGCACTGAATATTGTGGGAGTGAATGGGAACTGGTGTGTGGGTGATTACTTTTAGATTTTGGGCCACTAGGCCAGCAGGACCACATCCACATCTCAGGAAGGAGACTGAACAGCCCTGGGATTCCACTCTTGGAGCTGGATGCCGTGACTGGGTGGGGACTTTGGGTCGCCTCTCTCTCTCTCTCTCTCTCTTTTTTTTTAAAGATTTTATTTACTTATTTGACAGAGAGAGAAATCACAAGTAGGCAAAGAGGCAGGCAGAGAGAGAGAGAGGGGGAAGCAGTCTCCCCGCGAGCAGAGAGCCCGATGTGGGGCTCGATCCCAGGACCCTGAGATTATGACCTGAGCCAAAGGCAGAGGCTTAACCCACTGAGCCACCCAGGTGCCCCTGGGTCGCCTCTCTTAAGAAGGTGGTAAGTGGGTCCTACATGTGGAAAGAAGGATGTACACAGATACTGACAGGTCACAGGTAGTCCTGTGGCAAAGACTAATTGTTCCCAGGGTTCACTGTCCCAACAGAAGCCACTGGAGTTGAGTGGGACATGTGACTACCCAGCCAAGAGACCACATTTCCCAGCCTCACTGGAAGGTTTCCTAGAGTCTTGTTGTTTTAATCAATTAAGATACAAGCGGAAGTGGTGGGCACAACTTCCAGATGACATCTTTATGGGGCCATTGTTTGCTCCCCACCTCATCTTTCCCTTTCCTGGGGGCTGGAACATGGATGTGATGACGTGTACTGGTTTTGAACACATGGCTGTGGACACCACTCTAGGGATGGCAGGACATCAAGAGAGAAGGAATCTGAACTGAACAGCCTCATAGACCACAGCAGAGCAGAACAGTCCATATGTCCAAGACTCCAGCCATCCTTGGTCTGTTAGATGAGAGAAGCAAGCAGCCATCTTGTGCGAGTCACTATGTTTCCATTTGTCTCATCACCTGAGACTGTTCTTTACCTAAGTCACTCCTTTTTTTTCTTTAAACGTGATTATGCAGGATTTGGTTCCTACTATAGTCAAATTTGAAAATTGGTCATTATTTCCTCATGTATTTTCCCCACAGAATTTTCTGTCAGTGCATTATTTAAATGGACGCCTCAGGAGGGGTTCAGTTAATCATCTGATCCACTAATCATCATCATGGTTCTCAAGATCACAGGCATTCATGTCCAACAGATGGAGAGGAATGAATGTCACCACACCTCCTGCAACAACCCTCCCAACAAACAGTTCAAATGAGAGCTGCCATCTTGTCTCACATGACCTTTTTATTGGTCGAAGGATGAGTATCTGACCCATACTGGGCCAATCAGAGTTGAGCACCTAACTTCTTGGGCCAGTCAGAGCCAGGCACCTTACCCACACTAAGCCAATCACAGTTCTCTACACAGGAACTTCAGTTCCTCTAGGAGACTGAGAATTTGGGCTTGGGCCGAGCTGCTGCCCTGGTTTCCGTTCATTATGGAGGAGACCACTGGGGGAAATGGGCACTCAGAAGAACGGATGGGAGCTGAGATGAGAGATGGCCAGAAAAGAGTCTGGGCTGGTGCAGTTGCCCTGAGGCCCGGCTACACGCCATCTCTTCCCACAGTTTCAGG
Source organism: Lutra lutra (assembly GCF_902655055.1). NCBI lineage: Eukaryota > Metazoa > Chordata > Mammalia > Carnivora > Mustelidae > Lutra > Lutra lutra. The sequence continues at coordinate 182,987,267 of NC_062281.1, forward strand.
AGCCAATATGCCCTCCTTTTGTTTAATAGTGTGGATGGGCATCTGTCGTTTATGGCCACCCAGAAGTCAGTCCGTACAGTTGGGTTGCGGGACAAGGAGTGACCAGGGACTTCCAACCCTGAAAGCAATGGTTGACATTTACTGAACGCCAAGTGTTTTTGACTTCGGCCAAGCATTTCTCTGCATTCACATGTGAGTCACTACAGCCGGATAACTGGCCCTCTCTCGAGGGCAATAAAAGTTAAATGAATGAATGAATGTAGCTCGCTCCCCCACCTAGTCTCCCCAGCCAAGTTCCCGGTGCCTGCCTGGAATGACTTCCTCTAAACAAGCCCTTGCCCGCCCTGCCCACCTCTGCTGACTTTGGTCTGCTTGCATTTGACTTCTGCCTCTCCCAGAGTAAGATCCTTGCTCGCCTTATTCCCCCTACATCCTTCCCTGTCAGGCAACCGCCCCAGCCCTGCCTCCTCCCTCACTCAGGGGCACTCTCCCTGTTAAACGTGATTCACAGAAATCTTGGGTTTGGCAGAAGGTTCCTTCCTCAGGATGATTGCCTGTGTCTGCACTTGAAGTTCAGAATGGCCTCATATGGAGAAATCTTCCTTACTGTGCCTAAAAATTTAAAAGGGCCAGTGAAGGAAGAGAGACTGTTTTATTCATTCATTCATTCATTTTTTTGAGAGATTGTTTTAGAAGAGAGCTCACGGCTGAATCAGGGCTTTGTAGAAAGAGCCCCGAGTTTCCGTTCTACCCTGGGACCCTTGGCCCTACTGGCTCTGAGAGTTTGGGAAAGACACTAAAACTTTCTCGAGGGTCAGTTTCGTCATTTATTTTTTTTTTTTATTTTTTATTTTTTAAAGATTTTATTTATTTATTTGACAGAGAGATCACAAGCAGGCAGAGAGGCAGGCAGAGAGAGAGGAGGAAGCAGGCTCCCTGCTGAGCAGAGAGCCCGATGCGGGGCTCGATCCCAGGACTCTGAGATCATGACCTGAGCCGAAGGCAGCGGCCTAACCCACTGAGCCACCCAGGCGCCCCTAGTTTCGTCATTTATGAAGTGAAAGCCATAGCACGTCCCTCGGAGGACTCTGATGAGAATGAGTGGAGATCACACACGTAGAGCAACGAGCACACAGCCTGGCACAGCACTGTGGGTCAGCAATGGCCAGCTGCTGTTACTAACTGCACAAAAGTCAATTTTGGAATTGGTGGAAATGAAATAAGATGAAACTAGAGAGGGAGACAAACCGTAAGAGACTCTTAACTCTAGAGAAAACACAGAGGGTTGCTAGAGGGGTGGTGGTTGGGGGATGGAGTAATGGGGGGATGGGCATGAAGGAGGGCACGTGGTGGAATGAGCCCTGGGTGTTTTATGCAACTGATGAATCACTAAACTCTACCTCTGAAATTCACACTACATGCTAATTAATTGAATAAAATTTAACGATAATAAAGGCGAGGGTTTGGTGGTGGTAGGCCTGTGTGACTGAGCACCTGCTCCTTCTAGACAAGGTGTGACAGTGGCTCTGATTCTTCCCTTCAGACACTTTGAAATCCTTTCCGGGGCCTACAAGGCCTCACAAAACCTGGTCCCAACCTGCCTACCTGTTGGACTTCATCTCCTTTGGCTCTTCAGGATCACTGGCTTTCCAGCTGTTCTCCAAGGATGCCAAGCACTCTCTTGCCATACGGCCTTTGCACTGGCTATTCCCACTGCCTGCAACTCCTTCCCCCCATGTGCAGATGGTTCACTCTACTCCTGTCTCTGCCCAGATGTTCCCTCCTCAGAGAAGCCCACCATGGTCACCCTAGCTCAAGTTGTTGCCTCCCCCTACCCCTGCCGCCTCCAACCCTCTCCATCCATTTATCCTGCTTTAATTTTCATCACCTTGCTTAACACTTTCCTGAAGAAATGTCTCTATTGTCACATTCTCTCATCACAGATTAACTTCCTGGGGACAGGGAACACCCATACCCCCATGCTGCAGGATGCCTGGGGGGCCTGGAACAATGAGGCCAGCCAGACCCTTAGTTACTTTTTATCCAATGCGTGGAATTTTCCCCACTTGGGTGCTAGATCTCCGAGATGCAAAGGAACAACTTCAAGTGGAATTTTCTAGTCTTATTAAAAAAGAGGGGGAAAAAAAAAAGAGGAAGAAAGCCCTTAGCTTCTTCCCAGACAATTTTCTTTTGCTTCCCTCAGCTCAGAAAACAGGTCATCATCCATCCAGGCAAACCAGTACCATTCTCCGTGTTGCCTTCGCTTTTGCTCTGAAACACACACACACACACACACACACACACGTGCGGGTGCAGGCTGACATGATAGCAAGTTAGGGATCCAGAATTATAAGATATTACTAATGGCTTTCTTTTATTCTTTTCTTTCATTGTTTTTCTTTTACCTGCCTGGCACTCCATCTGTATTATGTTGTTAACCCTTTTAATAACTCTTTAGGGCAGAGACTATTATGAGCCCATTTTAGAGAAGATAAAAGCTGAGCCTGCTGGCAGGGAGCCTGGACTCACATCCTGACCTGTCAGGTACAAAGGACTGTCCTTTTTCTCTATGGCATTTCTGTGAGGACATATTGTAGAGCTGGTTTGGCGCTGACAGCAAGACGAGGGTTAGAGGTTATCAAGCTATCACCAAGGAAGGAAGTTTACCAGGAGGGGATGTGGGCCAGACCCCCCCCCCCCCCGCCCCCCGGCAAGGAAAAGAGCCTTGTTCGAAAGCACAGCTCTTACTCTGTCCCGAGGGATCTTGGTATGGTTAGAGCAGTCCTTCTCATACCAGCCCCCGGTGTCCGTATCTTCTGGACAGCTTCTTAAAAGGGATTTCTCAGCCCTACTCCTGGGGTTTCTTCTTCAGTAGGCCTGGGTCAGACCCCAAGAATTCGCATTTCTTGCAAGTTCCCAGGAGGTACCCAGGCCACAGGTCTGGGGCCATATTTGAGAATCACTGAACCAAAGAAATGTCATGGCCACGTGCTTGAAGAAATACCACTTTCCCATCTCCCTACCCACTGCACATGCAACACACTGTGACACAGGAATCATATTCTAACTCAACTACAGAAGCCAGGGGTTTTAGTGACGCTCATCTTTGTAAGGAACTGTTCTTGAGGGACACTGGAGAGGGCTACTGGATGAGCCTGCGGGTGGGAGGATAGGAAGCCAGTTAGAGATGCCTGCTTTGACTCACCTGGATGTGCGCTGGGGAGGGTGGCATGGCTTGGAGAGCAGTCTTGGAGGAGACGGGAAGCCCAGGGAAGGAGCCAGGAGGCCAGGGGCTGGTCTGGGGGAGACCATGAAGGATCAGATTTAAAGGTTAAAGCCAAGACAAGCTGGGTTCAGCGATTAACGAGGACATCTTTAAGTGTCTTTTTAGAAATGTGGTTTGTTCCTCCCAGAATTCATTACAGCTGATCCAGTAAAGTGGCTTTGGCCCAAACAGCAAAGGAGGATATAGAGTGCTGAAGTCCCTCTAGGGAGAGGGGCAGAGGGAGACAGACCACCATCCCAAGGACAAATTTGCCCATCCTTTGGATGGTGCCAGCGAAGAGTGGTCTCCATGACTTTCCTCCACCACCTCCCATCTGGCATTGCACAAACCCTGGCTGCCCCGGGCTACCCCACCGCCCCTGCCAACTCCCCCTGTTGCCCCATCTCTTCTGTGCCCCCACCTCCCTCTCCTTCTGCAGCTCCTCCTTCCCTGGTGGGCTCCTCCTCTCTCCCGCAACTCTCCAGCAATGATCACAGAAGGTAATTGTCATGATGACACCATCCTGTGGCCCATCCTTGAGAGGCACAAGACCCTGGCCAGGGTCAAGGGGAAGCATGATTATTACAAGACCGTGACAGCAAGGCTGTCAGACTTGCTTTTGAACCAAATGGGGCACCAGCTGTCCCGAGGAGGGAAACTCCACAGAGGCTGGCCTTCGGTACAGCTGGAAGAAGTCACAGAACTAGGCAGACCTGTCTCGTACCAAACAATAAACTCCATGTCTAAATTCAGGCGCACCCTCTCTGTCTCCTGAGCATCTCTAGTTCACCCCATGACGCATGTCAGGTTTCCTCTGACTGTTCCAGGTCCCCATCTCTCCGAGCCCTGCCTTACTACCCTCTGCCCTCTCTTCCCATCTATAGGAGATTCAGGGATTCTGGTAAACACCCTCCATTCGTTCCCCTCTCCCAGGCCCCCTCCGCACATGCACCCTTCGGCAGAGGGCAGCACAAAGAACTGACCTGAGTTACCTCATTTGTAGAGCGTGTGTTTGGGTTTTGCTCTGGCACCTCCATACTCCTTCCTGTGGTAACACACCCCCCCCACCCCACCCTGGGAACAATGTGCGTGTGAGTCAACTCGACCAATTGCGCTACTCTATCATGACAACAGTGATTGGCTCAGGGATGTGCACGTGATTGGAGAAGGACCAATCAAAGCCCTTCCCTGGAATTTTTCCATCTCCAACTAGTGGAGAAAGAGTTCTTGCCTCTCTGCTTTTGAGGCTCTAAGGATGTGAACCAGAGGCTGCCTGCACTCATGTTCCCTGATGCCTGGAGAAAGCCCACCTAGAGGATAAGAGAAAGAAATAAGCACCCAGAAGGATAAAGGACATGGTGACATCTGAGTTCCTGGGCCCAGCCATCCCTGAGTTAAGATCTACCCTTACCCATTATGGTTCTGACTGGTTTCTGTTATTTACAACTGAAAATGCTCTAGTGCATGTGACAGTCATTGTATCCCTTCATGTGGGGGCTCTAAGATACCATACAAGATCTCATAAGAGATCTTCCATGTCAAGTGCTTAGCAAGTGATCAGTCACTAAGTGGGCGATCAATCCACTGTAGCGGTTGGTCCCTGCCCATGATGTCCTCAGCACCAACCAATCCAGCTCTGCCTTCTGCTCCCTGCTTTGGCCAGTGCCTCATTATTCCCCTGGTCTACCTGGCTGAAGATCTAGAACCATGTTCCTTTAGTTCATTCCAGTACTGCTCACCGAAAGCCCAGTCCTCTTGTACCATACAGTTTCTCTCAGGCCCTTCCTTCTTTATTGTTCCACTTACCACTGTCCTAGTTCAAGTCACTCGCTCATGCATTCAACAAACTTTTAACTGAGGACATATCAAGGCTGGTCAATGTGCCGGCCCTGTGGACGGGTCAGCAAACAAGACAGACATCATCCTCCTGACACTCTTTCCTGTCTTGGCCCTCCCTGAGTACTTGTCAGACTAACTGCTCTTGAATTCCATTTTCATGTTACTCTTCTTAATAATGTTCCTGGTTCCCTTCGTTCCTACCTCACCAAATCTCCGTCTGAGTGCTTAGCCTTCACAAGTCCTCCACAATCTGCCTCCAAATAGTAGTAATATAATAGTATATATTATTATATATTTATAGTAATAAGTTATATTATCAATAGTAATAATATAATAATATTAAAAGAGAAGAAGCTGGGGCGCCTGGGTGGCTCAGTGGGTTAAAGCCTCTGCCTTTGGCTCGGGTTATGGTCCCAGGGTCCTGGGATTGAGCCCCTGCATCCGGCTCTCTGCTCAGCGGGGAGCCTGCATCCCTTCCTCTCTCTCTCTCTGCCTGACTCTCTGCCTACTTGTGATCTCTGTCTGTCAAATAAATAAATAAATAAATCTTAAAAAAAAAAAAAAGAGAGAAGAAGCTGCCACCACTTGTGGCATCCTTCCTGTGGGCAGACACTGTGCTAATCATTTTATAGGCATGAGCTCATGACCTGAGGATTGCATGGCTGATCAGCACAGGTACCAACCATCAGGGCAGAAACCAGCTCTCTTCACAGCCATCCAGAAAGGTGGGTGCACGATCCTCAGTTTACAAATGTGTAAGACACATTAGGGTGAAGGGTCATGCCCAGGGTCACACAGCTAGTAAAAGAGCAGCTTCAGGATTCACACCCAGGAGCCTCTAAGTCCAGAGCCTTCGCCCCATCCCAGAAGGCTTCCCTAAATCTCCACTGTACGACCAGGTTCTTCCCTGCAATTTCAACAGGCCGCACTCGGGCTCGCCTCCTTCATTCACTCCCACAGTCATTGGTTGAGGCTTCCCCTTTCGAACCATGATCTGTGTAAGACGCGGAACCTCCGTGGGGGGGCAGAGATTACATCATTTGTGCTCACTGCAATATCTCTGGTACTTAGCACTTTACCTCGGACGTCACGGTGCTCAGCAAATATTTGTTGAATGAATGAATCCATGCAAGGAGGTTTTGGAAAGAGCCAATGGTGGATTCAGCGTTCAAAGCCTGCAGCCCAAGGACAGTGTGGGCTGCAATGTTGTTTGTGGTGGTGGTTAATGTTTAATAGTCATTTGACCCACCAGGCCAGGTCTGAATTCCCACCAGACACACAGAGTCTTGATTCCCTACGGAGTAGCCAACTTGGAGTCAGGGGAACTCTGGGTTCGAATCCCAACTTTATGACTTGGGCATTTAGCACCTGCGAGCCTCCATTTACTTCTCTGTGATCTCAAACTGCCATTAGGGTTATAAGGATTAATGGATAACATTCTTCACTATCCTTTCACATACTAGCACTCCCTCAAGGTTCCTTCTCCTGCTCAAAGAGGTTTAAGACCCAGGTGACTCCTGAAACTGGACAGAACCTCCAAGACAAGAGGTAACATGAACAGCAAGGAGAGCCCGGGGCGGGGGGGTGTGGGGGTGTGGGCACCATACAAGGGAGACAGGGATCCCCAGCCAGACTCACAGCTGAGCAGTGGCTCACAACTGGCCTTAGGCTACTGGAGGTCATGGATTATGTCCACCTGTGAACCTTTGTCCCTTTAAACAGCTGCCATTGCCAAGTAGAGGCGGATTCTGGGCAGCAGTGCTGGGTGTCCCCATCTGTCCCACTGTGCCAATTCTCATCTACCCTCCGAAGGGGAGGGGCATAGCTTCCCTACTACTTCCTCACGACATCCCCCTCTGTTTTGAATGCGAATGCCTCTTAGCTTAGCACAAACAAGTCTGAACTTTTGTTCAAGTGAGCTCTTCTAGAAAACCAACAGACCAAAGAAAGGGAGCTTAGGAACCAATTAGTGCTGACTCCAGTTCCCATCGTCCAGTTCCCACCTTCCCCAGGCCAGTGATCATTGCTAGTCACCCAAACTTCTCTCTGCTTCTTTCCTCCAGGATCACTCTGCAAGGCCTGAACTCCGCTAACGAGTCATTGCGTGTTGGCGGTGGGTTCCTCAATTTCCTTCCTCGCCCAGTAGGTGATGGGAAGAAAGCAGGGTTTGGGGGACACCAGCCCTGAGTTCCACCACCAGTGCCCCGTGTGACCTTGAGCAAGCCGTGTCCCTCTCTCTGGGCCTCAGTTTCTCTATGGAAAAATGGGCCGAACACGCATATGGGTGGGTGAGAGGTGAGGACTCGGTGATGAAACCTGGAAGCCTTCGCAGAGGGCCACGCGTGGAGGGGGCGCTCACAAAGTATCAGCCGTGTCCCAGCTTTGAGTTATGGCCTCCCCTTTCCATGTCCCTCCCCGTCCCACCTCTGGCTTCCCAGTCCTCTAAGAATTGAAAAGGTCGCTGCATCTGAGCAGCACCTGAATTCAGCCCCACAGTCCCGGACAGCAGGCAGGGCGGGGGGTGGGGTAGTGGGGGGGGGCGATGCCAGCGTTACAGGGTTGGCCCAACCACGAGCGGCCAGAGCCGCCCTCTGCTCTGCCTCCTCCCTCCGGTCCTCCTGCAACCTCTCGCCCGGGCTGCGGCCGAGGGGGACCGGGGCGCCCTTACCGGAGAAGATCCTTCCGTCCCGAGTGAGGATCGCGGCCCCCACGGGGAAGTGACTGTAGGGGCAGTAGGCGGACTTCTTGGCTTCCCGGCAGGAGAGCAGCAGCCGCTGGACGAGCTCGGGCTCCAGGGCACCGGCGGGACGCTCGTGGGCCATGTCTCTCCCCTGGGGCGGCGGAGGCGCAGAAGTCCGCTCTCAGCCCCGCGGGGCCAGCGAAACGTTAGCTCCTCCCCCGGGGCGTGTCCCTGTGGGGCGCTGGGCGGGGCCGGGGTCTCCAGCCACCGCCTCCTGCGCCCCCCCCCCGCCCCCGCTCGGCTCCGCAGGCTGGGATTGGAGGGTGCCGTGTGGGGCCCAGTGTGTAAGGATGCGACTGTACCCACGTGTGCTCACCCTCTCCCCTGGGGACCACTCTCGCTGCCAACACACTGAGGGGCGAATGGTCAGGGCATGGATGCGCCTGTGTAAGGGGAGACTGCGGACACAGACTCCTCGGGGAAGAGTCTGCTGGGCGGTGGAGGGGTGGTCAGTGTGAGGTCTGGGGAGTCCAAACTCCAAGGGTTGAAATGCACCTCAATGTGTTGACTGTCTCCTTCCCTGGGTGATGCGATGAGGCTGAAAGGGCAGAGCTGGGGCAGCCACTCTGGCTTCCTGAGGGAGGGAGTGTGAGACAAAGCACTAAGACCAAGTTGCTTCTTTATTTTCACCCATTCTCCTGACTCCTCTCTTAACCCAGAATTTAAATGTATCTCGCCTGGAGGGAATCTCTGAGGTGGTCTACTCAGGTTTCCTCACTTTTTTGTTGGCAAAATAAACATTGGGTTGGTGGTCAAAGAAATGGGTTTGCATACTAGCAGCACCACTTTCCACATGTACAACCACTGGCCAGTTCTTTGACCTCTCTGAGCTAGTTTCCTCATCTCTACAGTGAGGATAGTGACCATCTCTGTTCTAAGTCCTTATAGAAGAGCTTGAACTTCGGAGTTTAGTAGACCCTAGTTGGAATTCCAGTTCTTATTAGCCATGGGACCTTAGGAAATTAATAACCATCTGTCTCTGCAGCCTCAGGTTCCTCATCTGTAAAGTGGGTGCACTAACAGTATCTTGCAGAGTTGTCATGAGGCTCGAATGAGATAATGTGTATCCAGTGAGTATGGTTAGAGGCTCCTGTGGCATCACGACAAAGCACTCTTTGTGACTTCATGCAGACGAAGTTATTGTCATTAAGTGACTGGGCCAAGATCGCATAAGAAAGGCAGAACACCAGATAGCGTGTCTAGAGGTGTCCAAACGTCCGCAGACCCCCAGCAAGTGGAAGTGAACCAGCAGCTTCTCCGAGGGCTTGGACGGAGGGTGGGGCAGGGGAAGGGGGGAAGGTGGAAGAGGGGGAGAAAATGAGGCAGCATGTCCATATCCTGCGTGTGGACATCTCGGGCAAAACAGATGCAGCCCAGTATCTTTGTGTCCTTTAGCCTGGAGCTCTCCCACATGAAGGTAAAGGCAAACACCCAGCTGGGCAAAGTCTGCCTCATTTTCCTCTCCCCTCCTCTGCCCTCCTCCCTTCAGATTCCTCCCACCCCCTTTCTACACACCCAGCCCTTAGAGAGGCAGCTGGTTCCTTCCTGCCGGCTGGTGCAATTTTCTTCTGGTTCTACACACTTGGCACTGAGAGCATTTTCTTGGATCTGAAGCAGGACTGGCAGAGATACCTGTCCTGCTTTTGTACTGCTGTAGTACCCAGCTACCTGATGACCCCTCTCCTAAGGTTCTAGGAAAGAAAACAAAGGATGTCTGGGGACCGAGTGCACCCACTCCACAAGGAAATAATTGTAAAGCTTTTGGGAGCCCAGTGTAATTGCAAAGGGAAGAGGGATATAGGCCCTGCTGTCCTAACAGGCCTGTTGGAGTGCTCTTTCTGTCCCCTGCCCTGTCTTGACTCACATCAGCCAAGGCCAGCCCTGCCCGGGACTGGGGCTGGGATTCTTGGCTCCATAGCATCAGGAAAACTTGGATGACCTCCAGGCAAATTATGGCATTGGCCCCTTCAAAGCTCTTTACCTGGGTCACAAGTGGGGACAGTGCCCCTTGCACACCCAGCTGAATGGGGCTTGGGACCAGCAGTCGTTCTAGATTTCCTGAGAGAATGGGCTTGGAGTGGCCATCTGGAAGGGGAGAGTGGGCCTGAAAACATGTACAGAGCTAAGTTTTAGATGAATAATATTACCAACAGTTTCTAAACATGCTTTAATCTCTGCTCTACATAAAATTAAGAAAAGTTAATTGCCCAGCTCAAAGAAGAGGAATATCTAAGAGAAGTGTTTTGAGTGGCGGTGGAGATTGTCAGGGCCCAAAGCCCTCTCACCCCACCCCCAGGCCTTTCCTCTGTGAAGGAGGACCACCCAGGATCCCAGAGTTAGAGCTCAGATACCATTAACTGACTTCTTCATTCAAAGAACAGTTACTCATAATCACAGCTAACTCTTATTAAGCTCTTCCCAGGTGCCAAGCCCTGGGCTAAACACATGATTTGAATTATGTCGTTTTCTCCTCACCAAGAGGTAGATGCAGGCAAGTTTCCTGCCCATGTTTTACTGATGAAGATGAGTCAGGGACAGGCGGGGTTAGGTACGGAGGGTTACATGATCAGGCTCAGCAAAAAAACCAGAAATGCTGAGACCAGAGAAACCAGAAATAAGGGGAACAAACCAGATGGCCCTACCCTGGAGATGTCATCACCAGTCCTTACTCAAACCAAGATGTCACAAGATTGTCAAGGCCACAAGGTCTTCATGTTGGCGATGGGGTCAGGACCCCTCTCACTCCTGAGAGCTTTTTCCATACCCTTGCTTCCTAAGATTCTAAGGCTCTACTCACTCTCCTTTGTCTGCAAAATTCATTCTTGAACGGTGAGATAAGAATCTCACTTTCTTGCTTCGTTTTGGTGCTGAAACCCGGGAACACTCCCACCAAAGGATGAGAAAAGTGAACTCTTTTCTTTCCTGGGAGGTGTCTTTCCCTTGGATGACCTCTTCTTTTAATAAACAACAAAACCAGGCACCTGTCAGCCAGTTAAAAGCGAATAGTGTCGCCGTTGGTCTCAAGTCTCAGGGGACAGGCTTCTGGACAAAGATTTGGTCAATCCCCCTTATAAAAGAAGGGAATGTTGGCCTAACCCTACGCAGCTCTGCTTTCTGTTCACTGACTTTTTATTTTTTTTTTATAATTTTTAAGATTTTATTTATTTATTTGACAGACAGAGATCACAAATAGGCAGAGAGGCAGGCAGAGAGAGAGAGGAAGGGAAGCAGGCGCCCTGCTGAGCAGAGAGCCGGATGCGGGGCTCGATCCCAGGACCCCGGGATCATGACCTGAGCCGAAAGCAGCGGCTTTAACCCACTGAGCCACCCAGGCACCCCTGTTGATGACTTTTTAAAAATGGCTTTCTCCCACCTCAGGGACTTTGCCCATAGTAAGGCCCTTCTGACCCTCGATGATCAGTACCCCCTTCTTCTTCTTCTTCTTCTTTTTTTTTTTTTTTTAAAGATTTTATTTATTTATTTGACACAGAGAGAGAGAGATCACAAGTAGGCAGAGAGGCAGGTGAAGGTGGGGGAAGCAGGCTCCCCTATGAGCGGGGAGCCTGATGCGGGGCTCAATCCCAGGACCCTGGGATCATGACCCAAGCTGAAGGCAGAGGCTTAATCCATTGAGCCACCCAGGTGCCTCAAGTACCCCCTTCTAATCAGGGATGCTCAGGTGCCTCAGGTACCCCCTTCTAATCAGGGATTCATTTCAGGATTTAAAATCGCTTTCCATCCTCTGCAATTTCTTCTCTAAGCACCTGGGAATATCATGGGTTCAGCCGCTCTGAAAGTGGTCTTTCCGCTGACTGTCATCTGGGGGAAGGGGGTTGCCTATGTAGATATAAGACTTTTTCATTTAAAAGTATCTTTCAGGGCGCCTGGGTGGCTCAGTGGGTTAAGCCTCTGCCTTCAGCTCAGGTCATGATCTCAGGGTCCTGGGATCGAGCCCCACATTGGGCTCCCTGCTCAGCGGGGAGCCTGCTTCCCCGCCCCCTCTCTCTGTCTGCCTCTTTGCCTACTTGTGATCTCTCTCTGTCAAATAAATAAATAAAATTCTTTAAAAAAAAAAGTATCTTTCATGAGAACTTACCTTAGGAGGAATCACCTTTCCCTCATTTTTTGCTGCCTGGTAAGACAAAGGTTTTTCCGTTAGGTACAATTTAAGTGTAATCACAGAAATTAGAACCCAAATTATCAGCAAGCAGGATTAGAGCTATCTTCTTATGTGGCAAATTTCCTGGGCCTTTACTCTCCATGGAATCCTTTGGGCATTAAGGAGGGAATTTTAAACCCCCAGCCAACTCCTTGATTAGCTGCATTAGTGGCTGGGGCTTTAAGGGGTCATACGGTTGAGACTTCCTTGTGCCAACACAAGAATATGGAATAACACTGAAGCTAAACGTCAGGGCCCGCCCCCCTCATCAGGTCATACTTGCAAATGGGACATCAGGTATATGGATGGAAAAAGTGCCCAAGGAGTAAGCCAAAAAAACATAATTGAATTTGGCTTATAATTAGCCTGATTGACCAGGCACCACGGGGCTAGGGTGGCAAGTGAATTTATATGACCAAACAATGAGAGTTCAATTGAGAGAGTTCCGAAGAATGAGCCCCTTGAAAAGGATTTCCCCTACTCTGTCCAAAGTTCAGCCAGGGGGCACACATAAGGATTGGCAATCTGGCATTTTGCACCTGGCGTTTGGTCTCCATGGGTGACCCTGGGGTCTCTGAGACACATAAAAGGATGGAGATGGCCCTGAGAGGTCACACCCCAGAGCAGGTAAGGATGGCTACTCCTGCCGGCCTGGTCCTTCCTCACCCCAAGATGTTAGGCCGTCCTCTCACATTGGGTAGGCACACTAAGGGATGCCTTGGCTTATGAGAGAGAGAGGACAGACACCTTTGTAGTCACCTCTCTGTAACAGGTACTAGGCAACTGACTCCCACTGGGATCGCGAGATGGGAAGCACCCCATCCTCCACGGGAACTCCTTTGGAATGCATCCTGAAAAACGGGAGAAGTTTGGAGCACCTGGGTGGCGTAGTCAGTTGGGCGTCTGCCCTCGGCTTGGCTCGTGGTCCCAGGGTCCTGGTATCGGGCCCCACATAGGGCTCCCTGCTCATCGGGGGGCCTGTTTCTCCCTCTTCCACTCTCCCTGCTTCTGTTCCCTTTCTCGCTGTGTCTCTCTGTGTCAAATAAATAAAATCTTGAAAACAAAAACGGGGAGAAGTATGATCCACAGATACCTAAAAGGAGATGTATGAAGTTTTTCTGTTCTTAGGCCTGGCCTCAATGTCACCTGGAGGATGGTGAAATTTGGCCCCCAGAGGGCGAGTATTAAATATAATATTACCTTACAATTAGATCTCTATTGGAGCACCTGGGTGGCTTATCGGGTTAAGCCTCTGCCTTCGGCTCAGGTCATGATCTCAGGGTCCTGGGATTGAGCCCCGCATTGGGCTCTCTGCTCAGTGGGGAGCCTGCTTTCCCCCAACCACCACTGCCTGCCTCTTTGCATACTTGTGATCTCTCTGTCAAATAAATAAATAAAATCTCTTTAAAAAAAAAAAGCAATTAGATCTCTATTGTAGGAGAGATGGTAAATGGGAGGAAGTTCCTTATGTACAGGGTTATTTTTTCCCCCTGTGAAAGCAGGCAGATTTTTGTAAAACCTATAAATTGGGCCCCAGTCTCCTGGCCTCCATAAGTGATCAAGAAAAGCAACTACCTAGTAACTCACTCCCTGAGGTTCCTTTCCTGGTGGTACTGCTGCCCTTTAAGCCTTCTCCCGCTCCTTATCTGGGGTTGCTTGAGACCGAAAGTCTTCCTGATGACAAAAAGATACATTTGTTATGTCCATGAACTAAGATGCCAGTGAATTCGGCCCAATTAAGGTCCACAGACCTTTCTCTCTCCAAGATTTTAAATAGATTAAAAGGGACGTGGACAAATTTGCAGATAACCCTGACCGATAGACTGGTCTTTCAAAATTTAACTCAAATGTTGGAATTAGACTGGGAAGCTGTAATGTTGATTCTTATAGAAAAGCCAGCTGCCCTACGGGCTGCTCGGTACTTTGGGGATGAAGCATGGCTGATGGGGAAAGGAATACCAGTGATGACAGAGTGTTGGAAAACTGGCAGGAAGGGACAGGAGCCCCTGCCCTAAGAGGAAACCACCCTTAAAAGGATTTTACAGCATCCTGGAAGAAGCCCGCCACCCTTTCCCACGTGACAAAACCCTGATTGGATGACCTGTGCAGGGAGGGGTAATCAGATTAAAACAGCCTGCCAACAAGCCCATAAAAACCCCCAGACATAGAAATTTGGGTGGCAACCCTCTCGGGTCTCCCCTCCCTTTTGGGAGGCTTGTACGATCGTTTTGCTGCCCACCACTCGCTGGTCTACCTCGTTGTTCTTTGAAGACACGTGACCAAGAGCTACGGGCACCGACGGAGAAAGAAATCCTCTAACACGAATAGGTCAGGAGACCTGCCCACCGAGTAAACAGGAGGTCTCTCTAGAAGACCCCAGATGGGACTATGATCGTTCTTGGGATTCTGGAGACAAAAACACTCTCAGGCATGTGTTTTAGAAGGATTAAGAGAACCAGGGCTAAGTTTTTAAACTAGTCCAAGCTGGCCCATGTAGTGCAGGGGCCCTTCGAGCCCCCGTCTACCTTAGACTAAAAGAGGGTTTAACACGACACACCTCTCTCGTCCCAGATCCTCCAGCGGGAGAATAATATCACAAGATAAGTTTGTAACTCAATCGGCTTCTGGTATTTGGAGAAAATTGCACAGTCTGGCTGTAGGTCCAGCCAGCTCCCTAGACACACTGCTGAAGATGGCTAATTCCATATTTTTTAATAGAGATCTGCGGGAGGCCCAGGAGAAGGAAAGGGGCAACCAAAAGGAAGCCATTTTTCTATTGGCAGCCATAAAGGACAAGACCTCTTTGTTAGGTCGGGTGACTCTGGGAATGCAGGAGAAACAATAAAATGGCCTCCAGACTGCCATCTTCCTCTACCCATGACTTTTTGGCCAGAAGGACATCTGTTAAGGACACATCACCTTGAGTAAACTGAAACCTATGTGAGAAACAGAAACCAGCCACTTTGGGACTTTCCAACCCCCAAACTCTAACCTTACCAAATATGGTTATGAGCCCTGCCCTGCCTTGGCCCAGTAAAAGCTCACTCAACCCCTTCCTGGGCACAACTTCCCCGACTCTCCTCTCCTGAGTCCTGGAACCTCGCCTGAGGGCGCCTTTAATAAACCTTGCCTTACACCTATCTTGCCTGGTGTCGTGTGTATCTTGCCTGTAAAACCTTACACTCTAGTCAATCCAAGGAACTCTGGTTGCCTGTCATAAATGCAGGCAAATCAGGCACTTCAAAAGAGAATGCCTCCCCCCCATCCCAAAGCTGCCACAGCTCTGTCCTATATGCAGAGGAGACCACTGGAAGCAACTGTCCTCATGGACAAAGGTCTGGAGGCCAGTCCCCTTCTCAAGGGATCCAGCAAGATTGACAGGGGCCCGGAGCTCCATCTCTCTGCCCAGTGGCCCAGAAGATCATCGCCAAGTAGGCGCCTTGGGTTCCACTGGAGACTGAAGGAAACAAAATCAGTTTCCTTCCGGATACATGGGCCACCTACTCTGCCCCTCTTTCCAATCCTGGTGGCCTCACTACTCAGAGGGTTACAGTAAGGGGTGTCTCGGGAGAAGCCCTCTGCTGTGTCTGGGAAGAGATAATATTTACTCTTTGATTTCAAATCATGCCTGAAAGCCCGACACCCTCACTGGGAAGAGCTATTTTGGCTCAGACGATGATTACTGTACTGGTGGCCCCTGGATAGCTTTTATGTCTCCCTCTAACAGGTTGAAGTCAACCGCCAGGTATGGGCTTCTGAAGGAAAAATAGGACATGCAAAGACCACCTCCCCTGTTGTCGTCTTTTCCTAAAGGATCCCTTGTGATCTATTGGATGATAATTATCCAAATAGGTCTCCTAATAGAACCCAGGTTGCTGGAAGAAACAGGCATCCCAGATGAAGGGGATGCTGACTTTCTCTCTCTCGGTCTCTCTCTCTCTCTGTGTCCTAATAGATGTGGGGGCTTCTCCCTCATTCATGATCAGGTTAATGGCTATCACTGGAGCCAGCTGTAGTTAGTTAACCTCAGGACAGGGACTTTAAGGAATATTCCCAAGCAGCTGCTGAAACTCCCTTTATTTCAAGGAAATTCCCTGTCTTCTCCAACCTGTCATGGACTGCCTTGCTCCACTTGTTGGTGGGAAAAAAAAACATGGCAGGGGCGCCTGGGTGACTCAGTGGGTTAAAGCCTCTGCCCTCGACTCAGGTCATGGTCTTGGGGTTCTGGGATCGAGCCTCACATCAGGCTCTCTGCTCAGCAGGAAGCCTGCTTCCTCCTCTCTCTCTCTGCCTGCCTCTCTGCCTACTTGTGATCTCTCTCTGTCAAATAATTAAATAAATAAAATCTTAAAAAAACAAAACAAAACATGGCATTTGTTCATCTGTCCAAGCAGATAAGCTTTAGAATCAGGAACCCTTTCTCTCTGCCTTCCGGAGGCACTTCGCCTCTTCTGTCTCCCCCTCCCCCACTCCCTCCTCCAGTTTCCACACCACTTTGAGTGCGGCCTCCAACACCACCCACTTCAGATTTCCCCACCAGGACCCCAGGTTAAAATAAACAATGGGGAACAAATTGGTTGACTTTTAAGTCAACCCAAGTGGAACATCATTTTGGCATTTGAACTAGTTGAAACTTGTGTTCTACCAAGATCTACTGAGGGTCAGATAAGCTCATGTTATCTCTGTTGCAATGTGGTTATTTAAAATGATGACTTGTGGGGCGCCTGGGTTAAAGCCTCAAGGGGTCCCTGCCTCAGTGGGTTAAAGCCTCTGCCTTTGGCTCAGGTGATGGTCCCAGGGTCCTGGGATGGAGCCCCGTGTCTGGCTCTCTGCTCAGCGGGGAGCCTGCTTCCTCCTTTCTCTGCCTGCCTCTCTGCCTACTTGTGATCTCTCTCTCTGTCAAATAAATGGATAGAATTAAAAAAAAATGATGAGTTGTTTGTCTCAAAGTTTTCATAGGTAATTATTAAGATAGCTTTCAAAATCTTTGATAACCTGAAACTTTGAAGTTTTGCTTGGTTGGTGAGTTGGATTGAATTCATTGGACATCTAGGTGTTTTCCAAACAGGACAGAGTGCTAAAGCATTGATGGTCAAATGCAGGTGTGCCCGTTTGACCTCTTATTGCAAAGAAAATAAGGATACTTTAATCTGTTGGAAAAAGCCATGCTTAATAGATTTGTGGGTTTGCCATCCAAAGAATTCTAGTGTGACAATTTGCATTGGTTACTACTTTGTCTTCACTAAGTAGTTTGACTAAGGTTTCTAAGAGTTAAAATTCGGCTAAGTGGAATTAAGGCTGATGGAAATAGGCAAGCAGCTTGGTAGGGTTAAGAAAGCTATAAGGAATGGAACCACATTTTTGTTGAAGGCAAATGAAGGTAATTTTGTCCTAAGTAAGATGGGTTTTTTGGAAAGAAATGGCTTGGGACAAAATCTGAATGCAAAGGAAAGTTGTGGAAAGTTTGTGAAGGGAAATCTTTGGAAAGGAATTTTAGGTTTCAGGATGGACTAAGATGGATTTTAAGGTATACTGATATAAGATTGAAAGTCTGCTTTCTCTCTGTTAAAAAGAAACTTTTCTTGAATTGTTGGTTTGCTCTTTATAAGAAAATGAAGCAAAGGCTTTTTTTCTTTTCCCAGGAAAACTGGTTTCTATTATTTACTTTAATCAGGTCTTTAATGATCCCTAATCCTATTTAGGCCTGTGCTTTAGAACTTGCTAAGGGTTTAACAACAAAACCCTCCCCACCGCCCCCCATCCCCGCCCCCTGACGCCCATCCTGGGCACCTGGGTGGCTCAGTTGGTTAAACTTCTGCCTGCAGCTCAGGTCATGATCCCAAGTCCTGCATAAATCAGGCTCCCTGCTTAGTGGGGAGTCTGCTTTTCCCTCTCCCTCTGCTGCTCCCCCTGTTCATGCTCTCTATCAAATAAATAAAGTTAAAAAAAATATATATATAAGTATATGTACATGTATATGTACATATAGATTTTGTTGTCAGAGAGGGAGAGAGAGAGCACAAGCAGGGGGAATGGCAGGCAGAGGGAGAAACAGGCTCCCTACTGAGCAAGAAGCCTGATGTCAGATTCCATCCCAGAACCCTAGGATCATGACCTGAGCTGAAGGCAGAGGCTTAACCAACTGAGCCACCCAGGCATCCCTCAAATAAATAAAATCTTAGAAAACCCCCAAACAAACAAACTTCCCCAAGATTTGAGTCATAAATGAAATCTCGAAGTTTCGTTGACTAATTAGGCTTGTTTGTTTGGTATGTTACCTTCTGGTTATAAGGCCATCATCACCTGATATTCTTCAAGTGTTATGTGTAGAGATAAGTGAATCTCCTTGTCAGTGGCATCATAATGAACTCTCAGGTCATTAACAAGATCGGTTTTTGATTTTTTTTGTCACTTATAATTGTCCTCTTAGGAAATGAGTTTCATCTTCAAGGAGATTTGTAAAAAGGACTTTTAGGATGAATACAGATATTCATTACCTTTAAGATCATGAAACTGAAATGGGTAAGAATTTCTAGAACTAACCAAAAGGCTGTATTCAGACCGAACAAGAATTAGTAACATGGGACTAAAGGAACTAATAAGATGATAGTTTCACGACCCTTGTTTGAAACATTGCTGGTTCTCTAATGTTTACTCTTCCAGATTAAGGAAACTTTCACTTAAGATATCTATGACTTATACAATCGGAGAAAGACAACTATCATATGATCTCCCTGATAGGAGGAAGTGGAGACGCAACGTGGGGGATTTGGGGGGTAGAAAAAGAATAAAAGAAACAAGATGGGATCGGGAGGGGGACAAACCATAAGAGACTCTTAATCTCACAAAACAAACTGGAGCGGGGCTGAGGGGAGGAGGGTAGGGAGAGGGTGGTGGGGTTATGGTGCTATGGTGAGTGCTGTGAAGTGTGTAAACCTGGCAATTCACAGACCTGTACCCCTGGGGCTAATAATACCTTATATGTTTATAAAAAAATAAATAAATAAATAAACAACTGATATCTATGACTTATAGAAATGTGATAAAGTATTCATTTATAAACAAATTGTAGCATTTAACTCTTCTCTCTACCTGAACGCTCTGAAATTCAAAAGGTCTCAGTAAGTATTCTTTGTCCCATGGCAATCCTTGTCCGAATGCTTGCTTGGCTGGACTCTGACCGGCATCTCCCAGGCAGTAGATGCATTCATCCAAGAATTAAATGAAGCCAGAGAGTCAAAAACTGGGCCACTGTTGGCTTTCCGCTATTGCTATACCATTAGGGGTGTGAGGAGTTTCCTCACATGTATTGTCATAACGTTACCGATAATCCCCGCAAGGTGTTAATTAATTAATAATTAATTATACTAAATGTATATTATATTTATATAATATAGAAACAAATTTATATATTATTAATTAATTATTAATTAATAGGGGATTAATCAGTTAATGAGTTCACGATCAGTTAAATGAGATCAAGATATCCACTGGTCTATTTGATGGAATTGGTAATTGGGGATCTTATCTAAGGGATGTGGTCATAATTTTGGGCCTCATACTTGTTTTATGCTTCTCCTTTTGTGTGATGCATGTACCATTTGCTGTCCATCTTGACACACAGCCCCTTCCCCACTCCCGGAGCCATACCATCAGCCAGACTGACCCTTGGTTAGACTCTAACAGCCGCACAGCCTGTCACCCCGTCTCAGCAGGAAACAGCCAGAGCAGTCCCCGTCCCATTCCCTGATGGCAGTTTGGTTTACTATTCCAGGGGAAGGAATGAGAAAGGGACAGACAGGGTTAGGTCGGGAGGGACAGGCAGGGGTCTACAGGATCAGGCTCCACAAAAATCCCAGAAATGCTGAGGCCAAAGAAATCAGTGACAAGAAAACAAACCAGACCACCCCACCCTGGGTATCAGAGGTGGGGTCTTCTTATGACATCACATTGTGACTACAAAGAATGACCAGACCCCAAATAGGAAGTAAGCTGTTAGAGATGTTATCACCAGTCCTTCCTCGAACCGAGATGTCACAAGACTGTTAAGGCCACAAGGTTCCCATGTTGGCAATGGAGTCAGGACCCCTCTCACTCCTGAGAGCTTTCCCTGTAACCCTTGCTTCATGACATTCTATCGCTCTGCTCACTCTCCTTTGTCTGCGAGACTCATTCTACGTCTCCGTGAGACAAGAACCTTGTTCTCTTGCTTCAAGGACACTTGAGCTCACAGAGATCCAAAGGGGATCTCAAACCCGAGTCTCTTTGCCTCCATCTGAATGACTCATGGGCTATGGTCTGTCCCAGAACTGACGGAGAACTGCCATGACGGACCAACGGGGGGCTCAGGCCTTGGCATCAGACCCCCTAGTCTGAAGCCTCCTTCTGCCTCTCATTACTAGCTGGGCACCCAGGCAGGTTAGCTCATCCCTCGGTGTCCTCTTTCCTTGTTCGTACAAGGGACGGCGCAAGTAGCCACCGTGGTGGGTCGTGGTGACTGGAGTCCTGTTGGGCACAGGAAGATTTCACATTTCTTTCTTTGCGGTTCCTTTGGGGGAGACCTCCCGGAGGGCTCCCGGACATGGTGCTTCCACTCCCTGGTAGAGGGAGGCGGTGGACACAGGATGGCCAGCCAGAGACCTCACTTTCCACCTGAGTCAGTGGGAGCCTTGGTTTCTCCCACAGTGGTTGCTGGGCTGGGAGGATCTGATTATTGCTGACAGCTCGCTTGCCTTCTGGGAGAAAACGCCTGCTTGTTAAGTGAAGCCAGGTGGAAAAAGCAGAGCTGAGACATGGGAGCGGGAAAAAAAAAAACTGATTTTTTTTCTGAGCATCTGGGATTTGGCCATGAAGACGTACTTCTATACTTTTTTTAATTGAACCAATAAATTCACTTTTTTTAAAGATTTTGTTAGAGAGAGAGAGAGAGAGAGAGCGCACAGGAGGGGAGCAGCAGGCAGAGGGAGAAGCAGGCCCCCCACTGAGCAGAGAGCACAATGCAGGACTCGATCCCAGGACCCTGGGATCATGACCTGAGCCGAAGGCAGCGGCTTAACCGACTGAGCCACCCAGGAACCCTGACTTCTTGCTTAAACTTGTTTGAGTTTTGCTTCTGGCAACCCCATGGCATCGAGACTATTGTACTATTTCCTGGGATTGTAAAAAATCAAGCAAGGTAATACATATAAAGCTCTTAGTGCAGGGACCGGCCCAGGATAAGTGCTTAGTGGTCATTCCCATTGTAAGGAGTGCTGTGAGGGTGCCTGGTGGCTCAGTCTTTAAGTATCTGACTTCAGCTCAGGTCATGATCCCAGGGTCCTGGGATCGAGCCCAGAGTCAAGATCCCTGCTGGGTGTGGGGGAGCCTGCTTCTCCCTCTCCCATCCCCCCTGCTTGTGTTCCCTCTCTCACTGTGTCTCTGTCAAATAAATAAATAAAAATCTTAAAAAAAAAAAAAAAAAAGGAGTACTGTGTGCCAGGCCCCGAGTGGGGTGTCAGGGAATCAGAGGTGAATGAGACCTGAACATGGCACTGGAGGACCTCACACTCTCATGAAGGGACAGACACATCACTGGATGGGTACAAAACAACCCAACCCAAGAGCAGCTCCCAGGGCCCGTGGCAATAGTGATTCATTGTCAGGAGGAAGTGGTGGGCAGGGGGGTTGGAGAAAGCTTCCCAAATGACAGGAGTTGTGCTCGCTTCGGCAGCACATATACCAAATGACAGGAGTTATTACATGATGGGTGGATGTCCACAGTGGACAAAGTGGGTGTGATGGGTTGAATGGTGTCACCCTCCACCCACACATGGACATGTAGAAGTCCTGAACTCCAGAACCTCATCATGTGAGTGTACTTGGAAACAGAGTCACTGGAGATGCAGTTAGTTAAGACAAGGTCATGGTGGAGCAGGGTTGGTCCCTAATCCGATAGGACCGGCCTCCTTCTAAGAAGACAGTCACATGAAGACGCAGAGACACCAGAGAAGACCCAGTGTAGATGGAGGCAGAGTTGGACGGGGCATCGACCAGCCAAGACTGCTGGTCATCACCAGAAGGCAGGGGAGGGGCATGGAACTCTCTCCTTTGCAGCCCTGCAAAGGAACCCAACCTGCTGACCGCTTGGTTTGGTAGCCTCAGCCTCTAGCACTGGGAAAGAAGTCTGGTTTGTGATACTTTGTCATGGTGGCCCTAGGAAACCACTCCAGTGAGCACAACGAGTCTGAGGGTCTCACCTCTGCACCCTCTGCCCCTTCAGGTGTCTCCTCCAGCTTTGGTGGGTGGCTCCTGGACAGACCTATGGCTTCCTACCTTAAGCATACCCTGGGCGTAGGAATGCTTAGGGTAGGCCAGAAATGTAGGGGAACTAATGCCTCCTAGAGGATTAGGATCCAGAATACATCAAGAATTCCTAAAATCAGGGTGCATGGGTGGCTCAGTCCATTAAGTGTCTGCCTTTGGTCCAGGTCATGATCCCAGGGTTCTGGGGTCAAGCCCCACATGGGGCTCCCTCTCAGTGGGGAATCTGCTTCTCCTTCTCCCTCTGTGCCTTCCCCTGCTCGTGCTCTCCCTCTCAAATAAGTAAGAATTTTAAAGAATGCCTAAAATCAGTAGGAAAAATGGTAGGTATCCTGTAATATTTTCATTTATATTAATAAATATGTATTTGGGGACAACTGAGTGACTCAGTCTGTTAAGCACCTGCCTTCAGCTCAGGTCATGATCCTGGAATCCTGGGATCAAGCCCCATATGGGGCTCCCTGCTCACTGGGGAGCCTGCTTCTCTCTCTGCCTGCTGCTCCCACTACTTGTGCTCTCTCTCTCTCTCACTCTCTCTCACTCTTGCTCTATCTCAAATAAATAAATAAAATCTTTAAAAAAATATGTATTTGGTCTTTGACTCTGTTCTTGGCACAGAGCTCCAAAAATCCTTGGAATTTCCTAAGTTAATAAGAGGTATCTTTGATTACGTTAATGAGCTGAGTTTTGGACCTTACCTAAGAATGAGGAGGGGTGCTTGCCAGGGGACTAGCCTCATGATTAGAGGGTTGGAACTTTCAGTCCTACCCACTACCCCCCAACCCTGACTTCCAGGAGTGGGGCAGGGGCTAGAGGCTGAATCAGTCACTAATGTCCAATTATTTAATCCATCTCTATAATGAAGTGTCCATAAACACCCAAAAGGAAGGAGCTTGGAAAGCTTCTGAGGTGGTGGACACGTGGAGGTTCAGGGAGAGTGACTCACCGGAGGGTGCTCGGAAGCTCTACATCTCTTTCCTCATACTTCGTTTGCCCAGTGCATCTCTTCCATCTGGCTGTTCTGAGTTCTAGCCTTTCTCCATAAACCGGTGACTGAGTGAGTTAAATGTTTCTCTGAGTTCTGTGAGCCATTGTAGCAAATTAATTGAACCTAAGGAGGGGTTTGAACCTTCCATAGCTGGTTGGTCAGAAGCCCAGGTGACAATCTGGGCTTGCGACTGACACCTGGAGGGGTGGGGGATGGGGGGGGGTGCCCTCTTGTAGAACAGAACCCGTAACCTGTGGAATCTGATGCTGTCTCCTGGTGGATAGTGCTCAAATTGAGTTGAATTGTAGGACAGGGAACTGGGGTTCGAGAATTGCTTGCTGTTGGATGTATGGGCAACACCCCAGCCCCAGGGTTGGAGTTGGGTTCACACACCCATGTATATCCCAATAAGATAGTAGGCAAAAGACTTGAACAGGTATTTTACAGAGGAAATGGGGATAGAAAGAACTTCTGTCAGAATTTTGACTTCAAAGTTAGCCACATACAGATTGAAGAGTTTTGTTCAGTTAAAGACTTGATAGACCAAGCTGGCAGAAGGTTGAAAAACTGGGGGGGAAAAAAGTCTTTTCAAAGACTAGAACAATAGCAAACAAATATAGTGACTATGTAAGGAGCTCATGGCAAATCAACAAGAAAAAGACCAGAGACCTACAGAGAGCTCGACAAAGGATATGAATAGGCAGTTTGCAGAAGGGGAAATGCAGATGGTGAAGGAAGTATTTGCTTCACCTCTTTACAGTCACAGAAATGAAATTAAGACAAGGAGATGTCACTTTACACCCATTAGGATGGCAGAAATAAAAAGAAGAGCCGGATGGTGATAAGTGTTAGTAAAGATGAGGAGAGGCTGGAACCCTCATGTGCAGCTGCTGGGGTTGCAAATTGGAACAGCCTTCCAGAGTGTAATGTCGCAGGACTTCGTGAAATCAGTTGCGTGTTTACCTTGAGATGCAGTGCTTTCGGCTCTAGGTAAGCAAAGGTGCTTACCTAGAAAGCAAGTACTTTCATGTGGATCCATCAAAAGATTTTAAAAAATTATTTATTTGAGAAAGAGAGAGAGAGAGAGAATGAGAGAGAGCAAGCATGAATGGAAAGAGGGGCAGAGGGAGAGGGAGAAGCAGACTCCTTCCTGAGCAGGGAGCCTGATGTGGGACTCGATCCCAGGTCGCTGGGATCATGATCGGAGCTGAAGGCAGATGCTTAACCTACTGAGCCACACAGGTGTCCCAAGATTTTATTTTTTTAAGTAATCTCTATACTCAATGTGAGACTCAAACTCATAACCTTGAAATTGAGAGTCACAGGCTCCACTGACTGAGCCAGTCAGGTAGCCCTCTTTATCATATTTTGAGTTTATTTTTACATATGGTGAAAGAAAGTGGGCAGTTTCATTCTTTTGCATGTAGCTGTTCCAACTGAGCCACCCAGGTGGCCCCCCCCCAAAATAATGTTGCTGTTTTTTTAAAAATATTTTATTTATTTATTTGAGAGAGAGAGAATGAGAGAGAACATAGTGGGGAGGAGGAGGGATAAGCAGACTCCCTGCTGAGCATAGAGCCCCATGTGGGACTCGATCCTGGGACTCCAGGATCACGACCTGAGCCGAAGGCAGTTGCTTAACCAACGGAGCCACCTAGGTATCCCCTAAAATAATGTTTTTAAATACATGGAATTGGGGCATCTGGGTCTCAGTTAAGCATCTGACTCTTGATTTTGGCTCAAGTCATGATCTCAGGGTCCTGGGATTGAGCCCTTCTTGGGGCTCCCTGTTCAATGGGGAGTCTACTTGTCTCCCTCTCCCTCTGCCCTTCCCCTTGCTCACACACACACTCTCTCTCTCTCAAGTAAATATATAAATACATAAATAAGTAAATCTTAAAAAAATAAATGCATGGAATTAGAAAACAAACCAATTATATTGAAATCATTATCAGAGTAGTTTAAATATTTGTCATATTATATGTAGTTTTTTATTGATGTATCAAATAACAAGATTGAACAGTAGGCCTAACAACTACTGTGACTTTTTTTTGTTTTTTATTTTTTATTTTTTAATTATTTATTTATTTATTTGACAGACAGGGCAGAGAGGCAGGCAGAGAGAGAGAAGGAAGCAGGCTCCCCGAGGAGCAGAGAGCCTGATGCGGGGCTCGATCCCAGGACCCTGAGATCATGACCTGAGCCGAAGGCAGAGGCTCTAACCTGCTGAGCCACCCAGGTGTCCCACTACTGTAATTTTGAAGTAGTGATAGGAGTAAAAGATATTTTAGGATACTACAATAAAGTGATATGAAAATATGTATGATTTACTTTGGTGACAAAGTCATAGATGTGCTAATATTTCTGTGGTTTGTTGTCTACATTTATAAATAACAGGAATGCTAAGTTTTAGTTAGAGTTTAGTGAAAATAAAGGCATATTTTTTCCTTCCAAGTTCACAGACTCTTTGAATTTTATCCAATGACTTACTGGGAGTCTGTGGGTCTTAAAACAAGAACGCTTGCCTTTCCTTCCTTCCTTCCTTCCTTCCTTCCTTCCTTCCTTCCTTCCTTCCTTCCTTCAGTGTGGGGAGGGACAGAGGGAAAGGGAGAGATAATCTTAAGCAGGCTCCATACTCAGTGCAGAGCCCAATGCCAGGCTTGATCTCAAAACCCTCACAATGACTTGAGCTGAAATCAAGTGAGATGCCCAACCAACTGAACCACCCAGGCACTCCATCCCCTGCCTTATTCTTAATCTTTTGGTCCTTCATTGTAAGTGATTGAGTTATAAATGACATATTACTGGTGATTTAAAAAACTCTTCTGGAAGTCTCTGTCTTTTGATAAGATACTCAATCCATTTACACTTATTGTAATTGCTATGTTTTAGATTTTCCTCTGACATTTTACTCATGATATCTATATATATCAGTTTGAAATAGGTTTGGCTTATATTAGAGAAAACACCATATAATAGCGGTTTAAATAACATACAGTTTTCTCTGTCTTAGTCTAGGATCCCATAGCCATCAGGGATCCAGCTTCTACCCGCTTAGCTTGTGGTTTCCATCTTCAAGTTCCTCTTATGGCCCAAGATGGCTACTGGAGCTTAAGCCTTCACAAACTCATTCTGAGCAGCAGAAAGAAGGGTAGAAGGGTAGTAAGGGTGCACTTCTGCTTACATTTCATTAGCCAGAGCTTAGTTATATGGTCTTGCCTCGTAGCAAGGGAAGCTGAGAAATGCTTTCTCTTGGATGGGTACATGGATGGCCTGAACAAAATCAGTGCATACTGGGTGACCATTAGCTGTCTCTGCTCAAGTCTCTTCACTATGGCTGAAAGCCAACATTCCGCAGTGGCTCTGAGCCTTCAATATGGTACCTGATCTGGAGAGGACCAGCCTGCCATCTGGTGGCAGGTTGGTTACATTAGATTCCTTTCATTATGGAGGCTGGATTAATCAGCCCTCCCAGGACTAGGTGTTTATTCTGGCTATGGGTTTGCATGCTCTGCCTGCCATCCTTCTGCCTGAAACATCACTGGTGGATTTCCTGAACATCTTATTCACAATCTCAGTAGTGCAAATAGCATTTCTTCTGACCAGAGGCCTCGTTTTTCAGCAAAAGCAATAAAGAACTTGGTAGGTGAGCATGAGATTCACCAGTCTTGCCACATGCTTTAATCACTAGAATCACTCTGCTTTATAGGTCAGTGACTTGATTAGGATCAGCAAACAAGATGACCTCGTATGACTCTGAAGTGCTTGCCCAGTGTTGGCATATGTTCTGAATGGGCAGCCAGTACAAAGGGCTACTTCTCTTTCTTCCAGAATTCATGGATTGGGGAATCTTGGGCTAGGTAACTTCTAAAGCTTTTGCTCCCCAAGACCTTGGGCTCTGCTAGTTTAGAGGTTTTATTATGCTAGGAAGAATGTTTCTGCCAGGGCAAACTACAGAGGTCCCCCTTATTTGGAAACTGAGACCCACATCTGGCCACTTCAGAATCCACGTGCCCTGGATAAATGGGGGGAATAAAGTGGGTTTGGGGTGGCTAATGGTTCCATGTTGGCTGGAGTGATCGGTTCTGGTCATTAAGGGGGAATTCTGATTGCTGCTGCACAGTAGGAACAGGGAGACGGGCATCTCTGGATCCCAGAGATGCCCGTGAGTTGTTTTCTAATTCCGTGGTTGGTGGTAAAAGTTAATGGAAGAGGACAGCAGCCCAGAATGAGCAGGACAACTGCGGTCTCAGTTTCCTCCTGAATGAAGCTCAGATCATCCCAGGAGGTCAAAACCTCTGACCCCAAGACGTACTTGCTGAAGGGTTAGGGAACATGGAATAGACAGCAGAGGAAGGATGTTATAAATGCCTCATGGCTTGTGACAGAAATGAGAAATATAGTACTTACTGATGTGTTCTACTAAGTCATGTAAATGTTTATTGATGGTGCCAAGTGTCCCTCCTTCCTCTGCCATTTTTGTACAGTGTGGTGTGTTGGTGGTAAACTTTACCATTAAGTGTATAGATTATAGGATATCAAGGTAGGACTGTGGTTAGAGAAGAGAAGAACATTACTCAGGCTCCCTGGGGTGGGAGCTGGATACGGTTACTGCTGGCCTTACGATTTGGTTTTCCGAGGAAAGTCTAAAGATGTTCTTGTTTGAGACACACTTGCATTAGGTTGGGTGGTGACACGTGGTGGCTGTTTTGTGGGATTAAGAATGGAAAGTAGGGTGGGGATGGATGATGAGGAACTAAGAGGTGGACTGTGGCCAATACTGAAGACTGACCCTACTCAGCATCCCTCCAAAGCTCCTTCCATCACAGCTTCTGCTGGGGAGGCTGGAATGCTAGAGAGGACATCTCCAGACTCTCTTGCCACTAGGATTTCCACAGATCACTTGGCTTATGCCAGGGAGATGCCAGCTGGCCAGAAATGGAAGGTAGAGCCCTGGAAGGAAGTGGCCACGTAGCTTTTCTGGAGGCACTGTTGGGAGGTGTTTCAGTTCCTTTGCAGAAGCTGCAGCAGAAGCCTTATGCCAGGATGGTCCTTGCCTTCTTGGTGCAGAGCGGGAGTGTCAGCCGTTGCCTATGTTTTACAGTCAGGAGGTTTTCCTGACTGTAACCAGCCACAAGGTCCTTAAATCAGCCATGGTAGCAGTAGTGGCAGGAGCCCCCGCCGGTCTAGTTTTGCAGTGAGATTCGTGGTTATTCCTGAAATAGAGTCTGTGTCTCCGTCCTTCAAACAAGTCTGAAGCCAACCTAATCCCCGTAGTCAATCCCCTCTTTCTTTTAATTGAGATGTAATTGACATGCCACTGATACGAGTTCCAGGTGCACGGCGTAATGACTTGATATTTGTATATATCGTGAAACGATCACCGAGAGTCTACTTACCATCCATCACCATGCATAGTGACACACTTTTTTTTTTTACTGGTGAGAACTTTTAAATCTACTGTCTTAGCAACTTCCAAATACGCAATACAGTATTAACTATAATCTCCATGCTGTATAAGACATCCCCAGGACTTACTCTTTTTTTTTTTTTTTAGATTTTATTTATTTATTTGACAGACGGAGATCATAGAGAAGCAGGCAGAGAGAGAGGAGGAAGCAGGCTCACTGCTGAGCAGAGAGCCCGATGATGGGCTCCATCCCAGGACCCTGGGATTATGACCTGAGCCGAAGGCAGAGGCTTTAACCCACTGAGCCACCCAGGTGCCCCCAGGACTACTTATTTTATAACTGGAAGTCTGTACCTTTGATCCCCTCGCCCATTTTACCCACCCGCATCTCTCGCCTCTGGCAACCGCCAATCTGTTCCCCATCTAGAAGCTCATTTTTTACCCCTTATTTTTAGATTCCACATATAAGTGAGATCACACAGAATTGTTTCTTTGATTTATTTCACTTAGCATAATGCTCTCAAGATACCTCTACACTGTGGCAGATGGCAAGATCCTTCTTTTTTATGGCATGTTTATGCCTCATTTTCTTTATCCACTCATCCACTGATGGACACGAGGTTACTCTTGGCTCTTCCAAGTAAAGCTGCAATGAACCTGGGGTGCAGATGTCTTTTTGATTCGGTGTTTTTGTTTTCTCCTGTCCTCACCTTTTCTGACTTTTACTAAATCCGTATTTTTTTTTCTATTCATTTTCTTTTTTTCTTTAGTGGTTATCCATATTAGTATGACTCGTGCTTATGCTAATTTCCCATCAATTTCTAAAGCTTATCAATATTTATATTTTTCTTCTGAACAAGACAACACCCTAGCACGTTCTCACTTCCTTCTATCCATCACCACTCCACAGCCACATTGATTTTCTAGGGCACTCACAGGGCGAGGTTTGAGGGAGGGAGACTGGGAACTTTTCTGGTTTGTGATTTTCATCAGGAACTAGAAGTCTATCATTCCTAACATGTATTTTTTAAAGATTTTATTTATTTATTTGTCAGAGAGAGAGAGAGGGAGAACACAAGCAGGCAGAGCAGCAGGCAGAGGCAGAGAGAGAAGCAGGCTCCCTGCTGAGCAATGAGCCCGATGTGGGACTCGATCCCAGGACTCTGGGATCATGATCTGAGTTGAAGGCAGCAGCTTAACCAACCGAGCCACCCAGGCGTCCCCGAACATGTATTTTTAACTCTTAAAAAAAAATCATACTGAAGAAAATTACATCCCCAAATTTTCATATAAGAATGTTAGTACATAGGAGAGTACCAATGATTTTTTTTTTTTTTTTTTTTTCAGAGAGACAGCACACAAGCAGGGGAGTGGGTCATAGGTGCGGGACAATTGGGTAGCAGCAGCAGTGGATGGTAGCAGTGACCTTGGAAGCTATTGTAGTATGACCTTGAACCCCCTGACTTCCACTACTCTGGTCCCTCCCCGCCACCGTGATTCGTAAGCATCAGTTCCCTGTATTAAATTCCTTTCTGCCTGGAGTACCTAGATAGATTTCTACTCATTAACCCCTGAGTGAGATGGTTTTACAACAGCTGGTGACCTTTTGTCTAATGTGCATTTTACTACTTTTGGTACTTTTTAAAAAAAGATTTTATTTATTTATTTATTTGACAGAGAGAGAGACAGACAGACAGACAGACAGCGAGAGAGGGAACACAAGCAGGGGGAGTGAGAGAGGGAGAAGCAGGCTTCCCGCTGAGCAGGGAGCCTGATGTGGGGCTGGATCCCAGGACTCTGGGATCATGACTTGAGCCCCGAAGGCAGACGCTTAACGTCTGAGCCACTGAGGCGCCCCCTTGTGGTACACTTTGAATACTCCTGACCCTCTCTTCTGCTAGGAGCGTGAGTAACTTTTAGATAAAGAATTTGTTTTTAAAACAAAATGTGCTTATTTATCATGCCTCTTTTAAGTTTCTAAATCAGAACAGTTAGAGAGCATTCAGATACGGCAGGTGAGCTCTTCATGAATGGTTACCTTTGTAGCTACTATCCATGAGAGTGAGCATTCTCTAGAGGCATTCATGCAAAACGTCAGTCTAACGGATCCTAAAGCTGCTGTAAGATTGAAAGATCAGGCAAGAGATCCAGCTCGAGATTTTCAAAATATTACAATGGCTCACGGTTCTCAGTGGTTCACTTAAGATTAGATAAATGTATACGTTTGAACCAAAAAGACACACGCATAATGAAGCCGATCTTTTCTGTTTAAATAAACTTGTTAAGTGTATTTGAAAAAAAGGGGCCACTGCTAAATCACACAGGGACTAGTGGATTAGCTGTATGACTGTGATCATGACTTAGCTTCTCTCTGAGGCTCATTTTCCTTTTTTTTCTTCTTCCAAAGATTTTATTTATTTATTTGAGAGAGAGAGAGAGTGCACAAGCATGAGCAGGGGTGGGGGAAGGGCAGAGAGAGAGGGGGAAGCAGGCTCCCCACTGAGCAGAGAGCCTGATGTGGGGCTCAGTCCCAGGACCTGGGATCATGACCTGAGCCGAAGGCAGCCTTCCAACCACTGAGCTACCCAGGTGACCCGAGGCTCACTTTCTTTATCTAGAAAGTGGGGGTAACAACGGCACCTCTCTGGTGGGTTTATTCTGAGGACACACAAGAGAATACGTGTGGAGCCCTTGCACAAGGCCTGACCCATAGAGAATGTTTACTGACTGTAAGCTATTGTTGTTACTGATGCTAATGCTATAGTTACTATAAGCCTTGGGACTTTGGGGAACTTTTTGGCTGAGCCCAGCGAAGGGAAGCGGAAGTCTAGCAGGACGATGGACTGTACCTCTGAGCCTTTGCACAAGCTTTTCCCTTTTCTTGGAATGTCCTTCCCTGCTTAACCACTGGCTGAGCCAGTCCTTCCCAGAGTAACTATCCTTCCTAGCCCAAGGCCTGTGGACAATAACCCCCATGCTCCAATCATCCCAGGGGAACTCACAGACCAGTCCTTCCCCTTCTCCAAACCCCGGCAACAGAGTAGGGGGAGGGACAATTTCTAGAACTCTCTGCAGAGTGGCCTGCTCAGGGTAGCATGAAGTACTTGTAGATTAATTTTTAACATGGCCCAGGGTCCAAAGGGCTGAGTTCCCACCTCTGAGACCAAGAATCCCTTTCCAGGGTTCCAGAGATCCCTGGGTAGGGTAGAGGCTGGCCTGGGGGGAGGCAGCAGGGGACCTTGCAAAGATGCTCCCTCTGTGCTTACCCTCTATGCACCTTTGACCAGGGTGTGTCTCTGCGGTGCTCCCTCCTCTCATGGGTCAGGGCTGCACAGAGGGCTAGGAGTCTCTCTACCTGGGGAGGGGGCAGCAAGAAACTCCTGCACCAGAAGAAGGGCTATGACAGCTGGATCTTGAAGGATGAGTAGCTCACCAGTGAGTTAAGCAGGGAAGGGCATTCCAAGAAGGTGGAACAGCATGCACAATAGCTCAGAGGTGCTGTCCACTCTTCTGCTACTTCCGTTTCCCTATAGGGATTAATGGTAAAAAATCTTCGAAGTATCAAGGGTATGTGAGCTTGTTCTGGAGCCTGTAAACAGGATGCTGGGGAGAATATTCTAAGTCATGGCTAGTCCCAGAGAAAAGAGAGCCCAGGTGATTGACTGGATGGGGCAGCCGTGAAAGGGGAGATACGAGCCTGATGAACACCACCACATGCCAGGACTTGAGCTGGGTGCCATGACACACCCGCCGTTCTCACAGCCACCGCGCGAGGGAGGTGTGCTGCCCATTGCATGGATGAGGAGATCGAGGCTCTGAGAGGTGAAATCCCTTGCACAGAATTCCTCAGCAAGCGAGAGAGGGAGCCATGATTTTTATGACCCTAGACGCCATTGAGCAGGAGAACACGTGACCAAAATAGGCAGCGGCATTTTTTTCCTGTGCAGGAGCGGCTCCGTTGAGACTCTACTGTCCCAGTGGGGAACCCTGCTTCTTGAGAGGGAGGAGCCTCCTGCCTGGGGTGGGGCTCGGCAGGGCGCACTGTGGGGTGGGGAACGGAAGGCCCTCTTAGGATGTCAGCTATGGGGTCAGGCTTACGGGCCACAGCTTTGTAGGGCTCAGGACACCTTGTGGCCACCACAGCCTCGATGCTGATGGGACCCCCCAGGGAAGCCAGTAAATGGGAGAGGGATGATGAGAGGATCCCCGCGTGGGGACCGACGGTGGGGCGGGGATAGGGAGCCGGGATGGCCCCATCCTGCCAGCAAAGATTCAAGTGGGGGAGTTTATATGGTCCAAGTTTCACCCACAGTGAGGCCCATCCACAGATGGAAATCTCCCCTGGAGTGGGGTTTGAAGAGGGAGAAGAAGGGGGTTCAGTGACTGCTAATTAAAGGACCAAGATGAGTACATAGTAGGGCCCAACCTGCCCCCTCCTGACCTTATCTAAAGTGAAAGTCCTCTTCCCATTCTTCTACCCACTCCCACCCACCATAGCTGTCCCTTGTCACTTGTCTCCCTGTTGGTCTTTTTAAACCACATTCCACCTATAGAGGGGGCGTGCTGCCCCCTGGACCCTGGAACTGTGCAGGGAGGGAGGAGGTAATCTGCTTCTTTTCCCAGGTGTTAGCTTTGAGGGTAGGGCAGACTGGGAGGGACAGGGATCCTACCTCCTGCCCCCTGCCCGCTTCCAGTCTTCTTTCCTCCCTGCTCCATGTCCCACTTCTTTAATGTCCCTCATAAACTGTTGCTCCCAAACCCTCACTGTCCTGGTCACGATTCTCCAGAGCCCACTTTCTATCCTTCAGGTGCCAAACTCCTTGCTGCCTCAGGGCCTTTGCATCTGCTGTTCCCCCAAGTCTGAGCTGCTCTTCCTTGAGATGCACTATCCTTTGGGACTTGACTCAAAAGTCAGATCCTCAGGAGGCCTCTGACCACTGAGGTCAGGTCGGGGCCCCTCATGAGCTGCTTCCCCAAGCACCTGAGTATTTCTCCTTTAAGGCCAAATCACTACTCTAGTTCTCTAGTTAGTGAGGAAGGGGGTAACAAGTCATCAGGGTCAGGTTCCCTAAAGGGACCTTGAATTTTGTAAATATGAGCTGTATCTGGCACAGAGATGAGCCCGGGGCCCCACTTTGGGTAGAGGGGTTGACAAGACCTCTTCATGAGGTGGCTTGTAAGCTGAGGCAGAAGGAGGTGACTGCCCTGTTCCCCACTGTCTCCCAGGGCTCAGGGCCTGCCCTTTCTGGTGCTCTGTAAGCCATGTGCTGGGGGATCGAGAGGCTGACCGAGAGAAGGCTCCGCTACCTCCGTCCCCGCCGATCACCCTGTTTTAGGTGCTCTCAACAAAACTCTCTCCCCATCTGTTTCTCCCTTCTCTCTTTAATGCTGGAGTCGCCCTGGCTGAGCTCACCAGTGACCTTCATCTTGCCAAAACCATTAGTCAGTTTTCTGAGGTCATCACCCTCGACCTTGCAGTGTTGTTAGATGCGTGGACGCCCTCTTTCTTGTTCACTTTACTTGGCTTCCAGGAAGCCTTGATCTCCGTTTCCTCTTGTCCCTCTGCACCCTGGGCTCCTTCCTTCTCCGCTCAGCCACCAAGCATGGGGGCCCTCTTTGCCTCTCTCTGCGGCCACTCCTCTGCCAGGAGACTCCATCCAGAAGTATGGCTTGGAATGCCATTTAGAATCGTGGCCCCCAGACTTCACGTGCCTCCATCCTGGAGCCAGTCCTGCCCACCTAGTTGCCTCCTTGGCCTCTGGGCCCCTTGACTGAGGCCTGTTAGCATCTGAATCCGAGGTGGTCTGAACCAGAACTGCTTCTCCCCTCTCCTGGTCCCCGACTTGCCTGGTTCCGCCCCATCTGTGCCTCCATTCAAGGTACAGCCAGTCACCCAGTTACTCAGGCCACGAACTTGGCGGTGACTCCTAGATCCTCACTTCCTCTCATGCCCACACTCACACCAGCACCACGCCCAGGCTCTTCCTTCAAACTAGGTTTGAGTCCAGCTGCTTCTCCCCGTCTTCATGACTCCAGTCCTGGTCCAAGATACCACTGGTTCCCACCTGCATCTCTGACTGGTTCTCCTGCTTCTTCTGTGTCTCCCTCTCCCAATTCCATCCTGTAAAAAGTGGCCTGAGTTTTCGAAGACACAAGGCATCCAGAAATTTCCACTGCTCAGAAGAGAACCCAGAGTCTTCACCATGGCCTAAGTTGCTCTGCCTGTCCCTCTGGCCACAGGCCCCAGCCATCTCCCATAAGCTACCAGCCTCATCAAACATACCAAGGTTCTCATCATCGGATCTTGGCACAGGCCCTTCTCTCTTCCTGGATGTTCCTTCCCTGGGGTCCTCACGTGGCCCCCGCTCCACGAGCCTTTTCCTGACCACATTTCCCCATCACTCTCTATTGTTACCTTACCCATGTCCCTTCAGATGCTGATTGCTGTCTGATGGCATTACTTACAGGTCCTTCTGCCTATAGACAGATGGTTGTCTGTCTTGTTCCCTGCTGTGTCCTGGGCACCTAGACCTGTCCCTGGCACACAGTAGAGGTTCAAAACACAGACATGGAAGGGAGGGAAGAAACCCGCAAAGTACAGTTCAGGGCAAACTCCGGGGCCCCAGAAAACACCCAAGAGTCCATAACAGTGTTGCCAATCTTGGTTACATAACCTTAAATAACTCCCTATTGGGGCCATCCGGTCTCTGCCTGAAATTCCTTTTTCTTTCCTCATTCAGGAGTAGTTAGGCTAAAGTCCACCCAAAGAGCCCTTAATCTCCCAGTCTGTAGCCACTGCAGGCCGATTCAAGCGATCTCACAGAATTCTCCAGAATCTGCTCACTTTACACTTGGGTAACTAAAGAGGCCAACATGGAGGGTTCCTGAAACTAAGAAACTTGGCTCCAGGTGACACGGTATTAATAAGAGCTTCAACCTATTGAGTTATTATTTTGTTTTCTTTTTATTTTTTAATATGTTTTAAAAAGATTTTATTTATTTATTTGACAGAGAGCGAGGGATCACAAGTAGGCAGAGAGGCAGGCAGAGAGAGAGAGGGAAGCAGGCTCCCCACTGAGCAGAGAGCCCGATGCGGGGCTCGATCCCAGGACCCTGAGATCATGACCTGAGCCAAAGGCAGAGGCTTAACCCACTGAGCCACCCAGGTGCCCCTGAGTTATTATTTTGTGCCAAACCACATTTTAAGTGCTTTGCATGCATATTCTCATTGACTCCTTAGAACCCTGCCTTGAGGTTTCCACAAAACAATCTACCTGGACTCTCCTTGGTTTAACAGAATAGCCATTTTACTTGCTCGCCATTCTGTAGGCCAGCAAACGTGGATTGGTCTCAACTGGCAGTTCTTCTGATGGTCTTGCCTAGGGTCCTGCGTGTGCAATCACATCAGGGCACAATTGGGGCTACATGGTTGAAGATGGGTTCCTGCGCATGTCTGGGGGAGGGCACGGATTGCAGATGGGGCCACTTGACTCCTGTGGGCCAGCCTGGGTTTCTTCCATGGGGCGACAGAGTCCCAAGACAGCCAAGCCCCATCCTGCAGTTTTCACCCCTTCACATGAGTCGTCGAGTCTGTGGAAGTCCCATTGCCAAAGGAAGTCACGTAGCCAAGTTCAGAGTCAATGTGAGAAGGGGCCACACTAGGGAGTGGGTATGGGGAGGGAGAATTCATGAGTAGCCCTTATGGAGCAATCTGCCACAGAGGTTAGGATGTTATTACCTGTGCTTTACGAGTGGGGAGACTGAGGGTCAGAAAGAGTAAGAAACATGCTGTAGGCCACTCGCCTACTGAGAGGCAGCGTGAACCCAAGCTCTTGGCTTCTGTGGCTCAGGCGCTCCACTGCCTTGTAAAGGAATTAAGTCCCCACCTTGTGAAATGACAAGATGGCAGGTTTGTCTTTCCCAGGGTCCCAGCTGTGCTTTTATTACAAGCAGCCAAAATCATAGCCGCTTAAGTCATTAACCTCTGCTCCTCAGGCTGTTCGTCTGTAAAACGGGTCCGGTAAAAGCGTTCTCTTTTCTTCTTATTTGGTTTATGGTCTGATGATTGGTAGATTGGAGAGAATGGAAACCCCTTGGGGGCTGGTACTTTCATCTGCTTTGTTCTCTGCCATATCCCCAGGGCCTCAAACCGTGCCTGGAATATAGTAGGAGCTCAATAAGTATTACTTGAATGACTAAGCAAATGGATGGATGAGTGGGGGTTGTGGAGTAGGACAGGAGGGGACAGTGAGAAAGGAAGGTAGCTATGGCTTTGAGAAGTCTTTCAAACAGATCTAAAAACCCCTGGCATCTGTCTTCTGCCTGATATGGTTTGCAAACCACCTCCCTCATCTTCAAGCCCCGTGGTGAACCCTCTTATCCCTCATGCAAAGTCTGATGAGGGAGTTGAGTCTCTTCAGGGACTCTGCCCTTTCCCCGTTTTCAGGGAGCCAGACCCTTCCACCTGGGGCCGTGCTTCCTACTCTCACCCCCCTCCCTCGGTGTCCTCTCCATGCAGCTGGCAGATGGGGAGTGGAAAAACAAGGCTGTGTTCAGGGCAGGGTTTTGTGGGCCATGCCTGAGAGACCTCACATGCTATTGGCTAGAACTCGGTCACATGGGCACACCTGGCAGCATGCCAGGCTGGGAAATGTGTAGCTGTGGTTCTGGAAGAAGAGGGTTTGGGGACCATCTAACCAGTCTCTGCCACCATGGCCATTGCTAGCCCAGAAATTTGATAACCTTAGACTCTTCCATCTCAAGGCACCAGGGGAGGGAAGAGGTACACACTTTCCTTATGCCACTCTACTTTTTCTTTTCTTTCCCATATATACATCACCCTTTCCAGAATTTATTCATTTATTATGATTCTTATTGATTGTTAGTTGCTTCTCACTAGGATGTGGGCAGGAAGATCTTTGTGTATTTTGTTCACTGTCTCCTCAGCACCTAGGACAGTGCCTGGCATGCAGTAGGCACTCGGCATTTATCTAAAGAAAGTTGAATGGAGGTGGGTTATGAATTCCTGGTCTGCAGCCCAATCCCTGGAGCACAAGAAACCCTAGATAGATGGTCAATATCTCCTCTGCCTGCTGGGAAACCCACAGGGAGGCCAGGATTCCAGCTAGGGGTCCAGGAGGGACCTTGGACAAATCCCCCTTCTCCTCTGGAAGTCAGGGAATTGGACCACAAGTTCTAGGGGCCCTTTCAGCTGAGATATCCCGGCACCAGGAGTTCTTGTCAATTCTTCTTGACCCTATTTATTTTCAGCCCACATGTGGATATGCTCAGCAGGCCTCTGCTCCTTCTTCCCAGACCTCACAGCTGGGAAGAGCTTCCTTCCTCCTGCTCCATGGTGCTGGGATGTCTCAGCTGAAAGGGCTCTTAGAACTCATGGTCCAGTTCCTGGAGATGTGGTCTGGAGATCTGCATTTGGCAGGGGTTCATTAGGTGCTTTTAAAAACACGAGACCACCTGAACACACACTAACAGAAGATGTGGACTACACTGTGCTTCTGTTGAAAGAGAAGGAGTCAGACTAGGTCCAGGGAACTGGGAAGGGTGGGGTGAGGGTGCATGAGGTAAGTGAGAATAAAACTCCTTGCAGAGTGGGTTTGAGAATGACTCCATTTTTGTGCAACCAAATGGCAAAATCGCTATATGCGTGTATGTGGGTTTACTTACATTCACAAGTAAGGAAAACAGTGGGAGAGAGGAACCCCCGGTCTGTACCATTAGTTATCTAGCAGTGTGTGCATGCTGAGGGCACGGGAATCAAGGAATAGAGAGGGGTTGGGAGAGAGTATTAATTTTTTCTTACATCTTTGTCATTTTGCTAACTTCAAAAAAAAAGTGCTCCCTTTTATAATCCTAGAAAAATAATTTAATTCATCTCTAAGGAGTCAGACTGCTGGGGGGACATATCCTTGCAGACATCTCCAGCCACTGACAACATGCACGGCTCCGTGGGCAATACTTAGACCTTGGAAGTCATCTGCCAGTGTGCTTTTCCTGAGGCTAGCGGGAGACTTCCCAGAGTCCATTTTGCCATCTGCACCTGTCTGCTTTGGCAGAGGGGTTGATATGATGCAAGTCTCCTGTCCCTTGGAGACTGAGTAAGCGGTAAGTGTCCTCTTTGATCTTACTGCAAAGTCCCTCTCCCCTCCCTGTCTCCACACTCGATGGATGAGATCTGAGGCTGGCTTTAGTGGCTGGAGTGCACTGGAGCTGTCCAGGGCCCGTGAGTAGGAGAGCACAGGTGGGCTTATGCTCTTCCCCATTCCTGCTTTAGAACTTCAGGGACAGCTCCGGTTGCGAGTGTCTTTGGGGGGTCCCCTCTGTGTGCAGACAGGGGTGCACCACCCATCCCCCTAGTCCACCCTGGGGGGTGGTGTCTGTGTACCCGCGGAGGTAGAGAGCTTATCTTGGGAGCTCCACAAGCTGTTTCCTGGCCATGTGGCTCTCCCCTGCGGGAAATCCCTGCAGATGTCTATTTTAAACCTCACTCCCTGGGCTCTGTGCTCATTTCCTTTGCTGTGGGCTCCTTCCTCCAAATGGGAGCCTTCAGCCTGGGTGTTGCAGAGCTGCCTCACTCCAGCTTTCTTGGCTGGGAGCCAATAAGGATGCACCCAGGCCCCAGGCTCTTTTACGGAAGCTGATGCTTTTCACAGCTCTTGGGCCTTCCATCCCATTTGGACGGCCGCTTAGAATAACCTCCAAGGCAGGAGCTGCTGGGAACATCACCTCCACATGACAGAGAAAGTAGACATTCGGAGCAGTTAGAAGGCAGTTCTAGGCTTTTGCTTTCCAGATCAGCCTGCTCAGCCTTGGCTCCACTGTCGGAAGCGAGCCTCCCCAGGCAAGGTCCCCTAAGAGATTTCCATCTGGTGAGCCCACTCCCCAGCTGGAGCTAGTGGGGGAGGGTGGATTCGCGAGCTGGGGGACCATCCAGAGGCTGAGTTGCACCCGTCCGCCTCATGCTGTAGCACTTGAAAGAAGGCCAGAGACTTTGATTATACTAAAGTATAACCAGACATGGAGTTGGGGTCAGAGCCACGTCCTGGTCAAAGGCACGGAGGCACGTGAACAGGGAAGGAAGCCGCACCAGAGAGAAGAGAGGGGGAAGGGGTGTAAAGGGTAGCCAGGATGGAAGACCACGTGGCCCCAGAGAGGGAAGGGGCCTGGGGACTTAGGGATCTAGTGAACTAGCTGGATGTCCCATAACCAGACCTAACCTGTGACAGACCCTGAAGCCTTTCCAGGATCCCCCTTTTCCAGCATGGGGGATCCAATGAGAACAGTGATGGCAGGGTCAGGGTTCTCTCTGACTCAAGGGACACAGAGCCCAGCTCACATTGGCCTAAGCAAAAAGTACAACTTATTGGCTTTACGAACTGAAAACACCGAAAGCAGAACTGGGGAGATGTGGTGGAATCCAGGGGCTCAAGCAACGTCATGGGGCTTGGTCTTGCTCTCTCTGGGTGCCCCTCTGCTTTTCACAGTGCTGGTCTCTCAGGCTCTCTTTCCTCATGGTGGCAAGATGGTTGCCGGCAGCACCAGATATATCCCCACCTCTCAGGAACCCTGGCAGAAAGAGAGTCTCTCTTTCTCCAAGTTTCAAGGACAGACCCAGAATGAAGTTCTCCTGTCTCTGATTGTTCATGCCCATCCCATCTCTGGAGCTGAGGAGATGGGCTATTCTGATTGGTCAGGCCCCAATCACATGACCTCCACTGGAGCCCAAGTGAGCAAAGTCAGCTCCCCTGGAAAGAACACCAGGAACTAAGTGTGGGGGATGGGGGTTTCACCGGGAGCCCCAGGGCAATGGGTCACAAGAAGGTAAGCTATGTGCTGCGACAGCCCTGACACGTTTGGGGCTAACAAGAAACTGTTATTTCTTGCTCCCCTTGGTGGCAAGGGTGGGGGTCCACTTCCTGCAGTCATTCAGGGGCCCAGGCTGATGGAGGCGCTGTCATCTTCAACACGTGGATGCCAAGGACACCCTGGGTGATGACACCCAGCAGGCAGACAGGAGAATAAAGCAAAGCTTATGTTTTGTGGTCCAGCCCCTGCCCAGATGACAGTCATGAATTGTGTTGGCTAGAACCCAGTTGCATGACCACACCTCAGCACAGGAGGAGAATGGGAGAATTTAGTTGTGTTCCCAGGAGGAAGAGGAAGCAGACTCCACCATAAAGGGGGGCAATGCTGGGCAGGCAAAACCAAGGTCTGCCTGTTTTCCACCCAGCTCCTTTCTCTCTTTGCCAAGATGTCCCAGCACACAGCAGTGCTAGCCCACTCTTCTGAGCTGAGGTCTCCCTTATGGTGGTTTGACTGCCAGCTTCCTCTTTAGTGTCTTGCCTGCCCAGCTTCCTGTCCCCTCAGAAGTTGAGGATGATGAAAGTCAGTTATTCTGGATCAATCAGCAAACCCATATGGGCTCCTGGACAGGCAGGCAGTGGAGCAGAAGGAGAGAGAGGACCGTTCTGGCTCCGAGACTCATGACATCTGCATGTCAGCCCCCTTGATCCTTTCCAGCTGTGCTCTCCTGGGGACCTCGCCTGGTCCCTAAGCCAGCAGCATCCTCCTCATCTCCATAGCCTGGAGCCAAGGACAAACAGGGATGGGCGGAGAGGGGCGGCAGGGAGAAGCTGAGCCATCACTCACGAAGGAATGACCTCCCAGCTTTCTGAAGACCTTGGCTGGGAAGGATATGTGTCAGCACTGCTGCCTGCAGCTGCTAATCTTAACTCACTATTCACCCATTCATTCATTAATTCATTCATTCACCTAGGTGTGCTTTGCTCAGCGTGCTTTTGCAAAAAGAAAAGGATATACAAAAAAAGACACAAGATACTAGGTCTACTCTAGAGTTAAGATGATTGGGTTTATGTCAGTTGAACAACTAGAGACAAAGATGAGACAAACTGTAGTTGAATCTCCTCCCATGATTTAGAGATGATGGGACTTTAGGCGGAGAGCCACCCTGGGGTGGGGAGCAGGCATCATGTGACCAGGCACCTGATGTCATCCCAGTGCTGTCAGTGAGCAGCGTCAGCTAGAATGGTAATAATAAACAGAAAGCGGCAGCTACTGCTTACTGAGTTTGGCGGGCACGGGGCTAAATAAATTGCCCAAAGGCAGCGCCCTCTTTCATCCTCCCAACACCCATATAAGACCTAGACTCATCTATCGCTGTTTTTGCAGATGGAAAATCAAGGCTCCAGAAACCTTCGGAAATCTGCCCAAAGTGATAGAGCCGTCCAAAGCGCAGCTCTGGGGCTGGCATTCAGATGTGTCTG
This sequence comes from Lutra lutra, assembly GCF_902655055.1. Lineage (NCBI taxonomy): Eukaryota > Metazoa > Chordata > Mammalia > Carnivora > Mustelidae > Lutra > Lutra lutra. The sequence goes on from NC_062281.1 coordinate 183,029,268, forward strand.
ACACCCAAATTCAGGTTGACTACCTGTGCGTTAGAGAGTGCAGCTGTCTGCACGGACCTCCGGCTGCCCAGCCAGCAAGCCTGGAGGGTCACCACGAGGAGCTGCTCTGTCCTGAGTCAGCCCTGTGCTGGGCGCTGGTCTAGTGTGCAGAGCGAGAAAGCCTAGTCCTGAGGCTTTGGAGCACAGAGCCGATCCCGGGGACGGCGGCTTCTGTTTCCCCCAGTGACCTCATGTCAGCTGCTGATTTTCTCCCCAAGAATAGCCATCCATCTGAACAGGGCGTCTGAGGATATAGTTCTCCTTCAGCATCTCCAGGCAGAAGTTTGGCAGAAGGAGCGCTTCTCCACCCACTTGGTTTCCTACCCTGTGATGGCTCTTCCATCTGGCTCACTCACTCACTCATTCAACAAATTAGTATCAAGCACCGGCCCTTGCCCCACTGTGGTCAAGGTACCAAAGGGGGCGGGGAAGTGAAATAGATCGCTATGAGAGACACACAGAAAAAGGGCAATCCTAGGGGTCACGTGATGAGGACCATGTCCTGCGCGAGCTAAAAGGAGAGCTCAACCCTGGATCTGGCAGGAGGGGAAGAGGGATGTGCATTAGGGAAAGCTTGGAGGAGGTGGGATTTGAGCTGGGCCTTGAAGAGAGGGTAGGATTTGAAAATGTGTAGCCAAAGAGGACATGCCCGGTGGTGAGAACAGGCACAAGCCTCGAGGTGGGAGCACCTGGCCCTGTCTGGGGAACTGGGAACAGGACCCCGTCCAGAAGATGAGCCACAGAGTCACAATGGCATTAAGGGTTGGTCAGCGACTTGACCCTGGGATCTGTGGGCTGTGGCACAAGCCACCTTTGTCACAGCTCAGCTGCTGTGGAGGGGCATCAGGAGAGCGGGAAATGAGGCCCAAGAGGTCCTGGGAAGACCCATGCTGGTGCCGGTGCTATTTCTCAGACCCCGTCAGCCCAACGGACCTCAGATGCATGCCGCATCGGGGCTGGAAGGGAAATTGACAGAGCAGGTCACCCAGTGATTTGAACTTAAGAAAGAAAAATCGGGAGGATCCCCTTATTCAAAGGGAATCACAGAAACCCCAAAGAGAAAACAACAGATAAGCGGCTTCAGTTAAAGCAGGTTGGGGGGGCCTTCCCATCCAATCTGCCTATCACTCCCGACAGCAGCATCCTGGGCACCCCTGGGGAATCAGAGGAACGTGATTTGAAAACCACTGGTCCAGCCCACCCGATTTTCGTTTTATAGACGGGGAACCTGTAACGGCTGGGAGAAAGCATGCAGGAGCCCAGACAGCTTACCAGTGGGTCAGGGCTCCTCTCCATTTTGTACCTAAGATCAGGGAGAAAGCCAAGATCAGTGCAGAGATGGAGGTGGGAGTGGCCCCCTTCTCTTGGTGGGAATGATGCTCCCAGAGATCCCCTTCTATAACCTGGTGTCAGTTTGTGCTATGCTGTGGCTTATGTCATTGAAGGTGGAGATGTGGCCAGAAAGACAACCTGTACCCACTGCTGTGGGGTTGCAGTGGGTGCTGGGCAAGCACGCTGAAGTCCTAATCTTAAGAGAAGGGCCTTCTGGGTAAAGCAGCTGTTCTCCACATGTGCTGGGTGTTTTATTGTTTACCAAAATGTTTTGGGGTAGGATTCTATTTCATTCTTACAATTAGCCTGTGAGGTCGATATTATCCTTTTTTTTCATGTTAATCAAGGGGAGGCTCAGAGAGGCTGAGTGAGTTGTCCCATGTCACACAGCTGGTAAGGAGGCAGAGTCCCCTCGCCCTGGTCTTCTAACCCCAGGCATAGAGAGTAGAGTGGGAAGGAGGGAGGAGGGTTGTGTGTGTGTGTGTGTGCGCGCGTGCACGTGTGTGTGTGTGTTTTGGGAGGCTCCAGAGAAAAGCAGAGTAGGAGCTGAGGCTGAGAAGGTGCCTGTGCATTATTATGCAGCAATTCTGCTCTTTTAATCATGTGCATCTCACCTAAGACTGTAAGAGCCCAAGGGGAGGGACTCCTGGACCCCCTGTGTCCAGCTCAGTACCTGTCCCGAGACAGGCATTGGGTCAGCGTCACCCCCATGAGTCTGATTAAAGATGGTGCACTTGCGACCTTGTTTCCGGGTGAGGTTGCTTCACACACCAGCAGCTGCCTCGCCCGCAGCGCATCCTGGTCTCTCTGGTCTGACATCTTCCCGGGTCCTCGTCTCCTTTTGCAAATGGAGAGGAACACCAACAGAACTGCTGGCGATGTGTAAGAGGGGAGCCATGAACATGCAAGACATCCTGGCTGGTGGGTCCCTGTCGTCCCTCTTCCCCGACACATGGAGTCATCTCCAGCCTCCCCCTTCGAGGAGCCCTGCCCCTGCCTGGGCTCTACCCGGTGAAGTGGCAGCATTACCCTCTGTTCCTGCAGCTCCAGGAAACAGAACTGTCCTGACGGCCGGCCACTGCAGAGGCTACTCGTCTGGGCTCCGGAGAAGTCTGGGATCGGTGCCCAGTTCAGTACAGGAATAAAGAAGATATCCAAGCTCAACATTCACCCTGTCACAAAGGTCTGGGCAGATTTCTCTAGCTCCTTGGAAAGAAAAATGTGCTACCCACCCCATCTCCTTTATGACCCGCCCCCCTCCTCATCCCTGGGGAGACACCGTGCTCAGACCACAGGCTTTGACATACACAGGAATCTTCTCAAAGAGGTGGGGCTGATGAGAAGTCCCCACCCCCGTGCCCCCTCCCTGCCAAACATCCCAGAGACACTTGCCTCTGAGTGCCCAGACAGCAGACATTCTGGGAGGCCGAGACAGACAGCAGACACTCCTCCAAGGCTTAGCACAGGTGATGTCACACCTGCTACTGTCTCCTTCCCTGACATTAAGGAAACAGCTTCCTGGTGGCAGCCCTTCCCCGCCCATCCTGCCGCTTGGCTCCAGATGCTAAAGGGGGCCCCTTCCTAGGGGCTTGTCCTGTCCCTTAGAGTTCTGATAGTATTTTTGTCCCCAGCAAGCCTGGCATCAAACAAAACACCAGAGTGGAGACAAGGATGAAAAAGCAGGTCCACTTTATTTACAATGATCATTTGGTGACACATAGATCTTTGGGCTTTTTGTGGCCTTCTTGAGACACACCTGAGCAGGGACCCTCTCCCTCTGCTGGGTGAACACATGCCCCTTCCTCAGCTGGCTATGAGAACCCACCTCCTGTCAGGACCCTCCTGCTCTGACCAGCCTCCACTGGAGGTGGGGGGAGGGGGACATCTCTTCTGTGTCCACTTTCTGGGTAGTCAGTGTCCTCAAGCACCTGCCAGAGGTTCTCCTTACCTCCTTTGGAGACCCCATCTTGCTCCTACTTGGAGGCACCTAGTGGGGAACCCCACACATCTGTCTGTGGAGATGGGGGGTGGAGTCTTCTGGGGGTGCCAGGTACCAGGGCACAATCTTGAGCAGCCGCCTGGGGCAGAAGGCTGTTACCTGGTCTAACCTGTTGTTTGGGTTGGTAGGACCAGCCCAGTCTTCTCCAGAGGCAGAGCAGTGAAGTCCAGAAGTCCTCCAGGGGGCAGAGAGGCCAGGAATAGGGCCTGTGAGTATGGCAGCGGACTCCCTTCCCACTTTGGACCTGGTCTCAGGTCTTTGGGGCCACTGTTCGTTCTCTATGAGAATGCCTGCCCAGAACTGGTCCCATCCCAGCAAGGAAGGCTTGACTGGCCAAGGGGAGGACCACCGCTTCCACCTGGCCGGCATCCAAGGCCACCCGCCTGGTTTTCTGGAAACTTCTTTCCCCTTCTTTGAAGAGGTTGTTTTGGGAGGGAGGGGGTGGTCTATGGACAAAGACCTGTTGTAAAGCTTATGGACAATTCCACGATGGAAGGCAGTCAGAAACTCCGGATGTGGGGGGAAAGGTGAACATCGAATACTCTGTTGCTCTCCTCCCCTCTGTCCCCCAATAATCAAGGGCATATCAGGCGTCACCCTGAGCCAGGATGAGACAAGGGGTAGACAACAACTGAGACCACGAGGGAGGCAAGGGGAGGGGCGGGGGGGGGGGGCGCAGGGCACCAGAAGGGAGCCGAAGCGGGCACGGCCAGGGTTGGAGGCTGGAAGTCAGGCCGGCCGGGGCTGGGGCCGCAAGTCCTGCCCCCCCCCCCCCCCCCGCGCGCTCTCAGCGCGCCTGGCCCGCCCGCTCCCTGGGCCCGGCCTTCCAGCGGCGGGGCTGCGCGGGCGGCGGCTGCGCCGGGGCGCCCCGCAGGCTGCACGTCCTCAGCTCCCGGGCCAGGCTGAGCACCTCGGGCCGCTCGCGCTCCTCCGCGTCTGCGTCCTCCTCCTCGTCCTCCTCCTGGATGCTGCTGAGGCGCGGCGCCCCACGGCCGCGCTCGGCGATCGGCGGCCGGTAGGCGCACTTGGCGTTGAGCAGCCAGCGCAGCGGGGCGCGGGGCACCGAGGCGGCGGCGCCCCCCGCGCGGAGGTGCTGCTGGCGCACGTGGCGCGCGTCGCTCTGGCGCTGCAGGCGCTTGAAGTCGCTGAAGGCCGCCAGCGCGGTCTGGCGGAGCAGGCGGGCCAGGGCGCGCGCCTTGTGCGCCCGCGCCAGCAGCACGGCGTGGCAGCGCAGCACCACGGCCTTGTGGCGCGCCTGGTGGCGATAGACCCAGGCGAAGACGCGCGGGTGGCGCCCGTCCGCGGTGCAGTAGGTGATGCGCGGCAGCAGGTAGGCGTGCGCCGGCCGGCGGCCCCCCGAGCCCCCCGAGCCTCCCGAGGCGCCGCGCTCGCACGGCTGCATGCGGATGCCGTGAGGCCCCAGCGTCAGCTTCATCTTGGTGCCCCCGCCCGGCCCGCAGCGCGCCCAGATCTTGCCCACGGCGTCGTCGGTGCAGCCGTCGCCCTTGGCGTGCAGGGTGACGGCGTTGCCCAGGTACCACACGGTGTAGGTCGGGTCCTCCTTGTTGAGCTCCACTTTCTGGCGCCGGCTGCGGAACACGCGGCCCAGGCGCTCCAGCGGCCAGTCGGGCAGCAGGTCCGGGCAGGAGCGCAGGAAGCTGGAGAGGAGCGACGTGTAGGCGAGTCCCGGACTCAGGCTCTTCGTCTTGCACTTGGCCTCGTCCTCCACCAGCACGAATTTGTTGCGTCTCCAGGGCAGCATCGCGGCGGCGGTGGCCAAAGGGGCTGGGGGCACGGGGAGCTCACGGGCGTCCTGCCCGGCGGCCGGGGGAGGGGAGGGCGATCAGAAGCCCGCGGCCCCGGGGTCGCCAGCAGCTGGGTGGCGCCGGGGCCAGTCGGTGTCCGGAGATGCCCGGTGCCCGGCCGGGCTGGCAGCCGAGATGTCCGGGCGGCGGCCGAGCGTCCGGGAACAGCCTCCCCCGGGAGTAGCTCCAGCCGTCCGGGAAGCGAAGAGGGGAGGGGGCTGGGCGTGGTGGAGGCGCCCCCCAGGCCCGAACAGGGGAATCCGTGGTCCCTGGCGCTCAAATTGCGGCGGCAGGGAGGTCGCGGGAGCTGGGTCTGGCGGCTGGCCGCTCGGAGGGGTAAACCAAGAGCGCGATTGCAGTGGGGACTCCTTCAGGCGTCGCGGCTCCACCTCCCGGGGCTGCCTACATCACCGGGCGGGACCGCTAGCTCTCTTGTCCCCTCCCCTCGCCCTCCTCCCTCTCCTCCCCCGCGCCGGCTCGCGCTGCTCTTCGCCCCGGACCCGGCACAGGCGCGGTGGAACGGGTCTAATCCTTCTTACTGAAGGAGTGGGGAAGGAGGGGCGGTTAAGGAGTAGGAATCTTTTGAGATGTACGGGAGGGCTTTGCTAAATGCACATTTCTCTGACCTCCCTGGTGGTCTCCACGCTCCCCTTGGCGCATTCGGGATCCACCTCCTCTCTCCAGGTTTCCTGCTGCCTGTCAGTCACCGCGTATCCCTACCCCCATCTCTGAGTGCTTTTGGGTGGGTTCCTGATGGGGCTGGCCTGGCGCACTTTGCCTCCAGTCTGCACAGCAGAAAGCCAGCTGAGGTGGCCGAACCCTGTAGTGGAAAAGTACTGTCGCTTGGTGAAGCTTTCTCCTCGGTTCTTCCAAGGTCATGGGCCAGGCTGCTGCGCCTGAGCCGGGAGAGCAGTCACTGCTCCAGCGCCTAGTAGAGCCCCTCGCCTGGCCGGGAAGCACAGGGGTACTTTTTGAGGGTCGGGGAACGTTCCGGAGCAGTCCTGGGTCTGTGGGAATTGCAGCTGAAAAGCTCCTTCTGGCCAAAGGGCTACCTCTGGGCCCTCTGAGGATTAAATAGATAAAACTCCTGTTTGCGAACTCGGATCCTGCTCCCGGAAGCCCTGGGGTTTAGCATTCATTATCTCATGAAATCCTCGGAGCAGTTAAGTGACTTGCCCAAGGTCAAAGGGCCAGTAGGAGGTGGGACTAGTGCTCTACTCAGGTTTGGGAGACCCAGAAGCAGGCCCTAATCCTCCTAGGAGTCCACAAGTGCTGCATATAGATGAGTGTCTTCTGTCCTCCTCTGCGACCCATCAGTGGGTGCTTTAACTGGGGAGGGGACTGGAGTACTAGGAGACAGTTGTCCCTGGATGGGGGGACGCATCTCCCCCTTTCAGGATTTGTTAAACCATAGGTTCTGTAGAATCCCAGGTCTGCTTCGATGGGGCCCAGGAGTCTCACGATCTTGGGGCTCTTACACAGCCAACATCCAGGCTCCTTCCTTGGCTTCAGAACAGGTCATCTGGGGATTCTTCTAGGTCAAGAACCAGCTCAGAGGCTTCGGCCCCGCCAGGCAAGCCAAGTGACCTCTGGGAGTGGGGGCAGGGGGAAGATTGTTCAACGTTCAGGGTCAGCAGGCACCAGTAGTGAATGGCTGAGTTCAGAGTCCTTGGGGGAATCAAAGCCCCCGCCCAATCTCCCAAATACCCCCCCAAAACAAACAAACAAAAACCCATAACTAGGCTGTATCACTGAATGTTTCTAAAATTACATGCAAATTATGAACAGACAATTACTTAGAATTGCAGACTCTTAGGCTTGGAGGGACCCTCACAGATGATCTGGTTTACTGTGGCCTCATTTTATTTTCAATATGGGAATGTCTATTGCTTTTTAGTGATTATAAAAGTTAATACGTGCTTGTGATCAACATTCATTCAAGAAGGACATGGAAGCCTCCCGCTGTTCCCGCCGCCCTGAAGATGTGGCCTCATTTCCCCACAAGAGAACAGGCTCTGAGAAGCACAATGAATGTTTTGAGTGCTTTTCATGGGGCTAGATTTGCCTCTTGGGCCAGAGGAGACATTAATTCAACCAACTCCCTTTATGGAAAAAGCTTGAGCTGGTTTTGACCAGAGGGGTAGCTCATGGAGAAATCCTGCTGTTTCTTGCTTTGGGGGTCTCCTGTGTAGAAGCTCCGGGTGAGGGTTCCTTGTGTCCCCCGCCTTGGTGGGAGTGGCCCCAGCAGGGAAGTATCGACGTGCAAAACGGAGATGCGTCCAGGCCTCTGAGGTTACTAGGTTCACATACAAGATGCAAGACACAGACTTAAATCTGCATTTCAGATAAACCACCATTTTTTCGTGTAAGTAGGTCCCCAGGATTGCACGCCTTTTATCTGGTCCCTGAGCCTCCTGCCTCCCAGAGGAGGAGAGATCAAGGAGCTACAGGTAGGTGTGCAGCCTGGAGGGCCTTCACTGCCTCTCTAAGCGGCTGTGGCTTCTGTTCCCACTGCCTTTGGGACATCCCCTCTGGAGGGCGCCCCCAGGGCTGTGGGAGATCAGTGTGCAGTAGTCTGCTTTTATGTGAGGTCCCCTGGACCTCAAAGCTGCAATTGACATTGTGAGCTCATTTGTTACCTTGTTCACAACTCACTTGGCCTCATTGGCAGGGATACCCACCTCTCCCATCCCCCCTCATCTCTCCCTCCCCCCACGCCTCACTTCCAGGGTTCCTCCTTACACCCTCAGGCTTGGTCTCAGACCTGCACTTCTGCCAGGTTGGGTCCCTCAGAGGACTCAGCGGCATCCAGAGCTCCGCTGTTCTTTTTATTCAGGTTCTCTTCACTCTGGTCCTTGGTACGAGCTCCTTTGCGTCAGCCATCATTGTTTTATGGACTAGTGTGCAGTTGGATATTTTTTTGGGGGGTGGTCCTTCTTCCACTCATTTTTATTTCTATCATATTGATACTTGTATTATTTTTATTTTAATTTTTTGATATTTGCATTATTTTTATTTTATTTTGTTTTTTAAAAAGATTTTATTTAGGGGCGCCTGGGTGGCTCAGTGGGTTAAGCCGCTGCCTTCGGCTCGGGTCATGGTCTCAGAGTCCTGGGATCGAGCCCCGCATTGGGCTCTCTGCTCAGCGGGGATCCTGCTTCCTCCTCTCTCTCTGCCTGCCTCTGCCTGCTTGTGATCTCTGTCTGTCAAATAAATAAATAAATAAAATCTTTGGGGAAAAAAAAAGATTTTATTTATTTATTTGACACAGAGAGAGACAGCGAGAGAGGGAACACAAGTAGGGGGAGTGGGAGAGGGAGAAACAGGCTTTCCACCAAGCGGGGACCCCAGTGTGGGACTCGATCCCAGGACCCTGAGATCACGACCCAAGCTGAAGGCGGAGGCTTAACCCATTGAACCACCCAGGTGCCCCTCCCTCTGAAAGTTTTAATGGTCTCCCAGAGGTGTAGGTTTCATAGCGATGTGCATTGACTCTGGGTACTTGGTGAGTCTTTTAATCTGGAAATCAGTCTCTTTTAATCTGGAAATCAGTTTGAGGGACATTTCTTTGTGTTAATAGCCTCCATTCTGTTTTCTGTTTTTGTTTTTTCTTTGCAGATGTAGTTTAGTCAGATGTTGGACCTCTTGGACTGGTCTTCTCATTTTTCACAATGTTCTTTCCAATTTTCAATTTTTAAAAATGTTTGTTCTGTTTTCTGGGACATTACCTCAACTTTATCTTCCAACCTTTCCATTAGTTTTTTTTTTTTTCATATCTTTCTCATAACTTTTCACTTCAAAGATTTTATTTATTTATTTGACACAGAGAGAGAGAGATCACAAGTAGGCAGAGAGGCAAGCAGAGAGAGAGAGGGAAGCAGGCTCCCCACTGAGCAGGGAGCCCGATGTGGTGCTGATCCCAGGACCCTGAGACCGTGACCTGAGCTTAAGGCAGAGGCTTTAACCCTCTGAGCCACCCAGGCGCCCCATAACTTTTCACTTCTAAAAGCAATTTTTTGTTCTTTTTTAGAGCATCCCATTCTTGTTCATGTCTCAAAGAATAGTAGTTATAGTTGCTTTAACTTTTTTTTTTTTTTAGTTTTTAGTTGTGGTAAAATACACATAACATAAAATGTACCATCTTAACCATTCTTTTTTTTCTTTTTAAATATTTTTATTTACTTAATAGAGAGTGTGTGGGGGGAGGGGCAGAAGGAATCTCCAAGTAGGCTTCACGCGGAGTGTGGGGCCAGACTCAGGGCTTGACCTCACAATCCTGAGATCATGACCTGAGCTGAACTCGAGTCAGCACTTAACCGACTAAGCCACACAGGCGCACCCACCCCCATCTTAATCATTCTCTCTCTTTTTTTTTTCCATAAGAGAGATTTTTTTTTTTTTTTAAATCTGGAAAGAAATAAGCCTATAGCCTTTTTTTTTTTTTTTACCCCTGACAGTCCCAGTCCAAGATAAATTAATTTCTTTCTTTCTTTCTTTCTTTCTTTCTTTCTTTCTTTCTTTCTTTCTTTCTTTCTTTCTTTTTTATTAACATATAATGTATTATTAGCTCCAGGGGTACAGGTCTGTGAATTGCCAGGTTTACACACTTCACAGCACTCACCATAGCATATACCTTCCCCAATGTCCATAACCCAACCACCCTCTCCCTCCTCCCCTCCCCCCAGCAACCCTCCGTTTGTTTTGTGAGATTAAGAGTCTGTTATGGTTTGTCTCCCTCCTGATCCCATCTTGTTTCATATATTCCTTTCCTACCCCCCAAGCCCCCCACGTTGCCTCTCAGCTTCCTCATATCAGGGAGATCATATGATAATTGTCTTTCTCTGATGGACTTATTTCGCTCAGCATAATACCCTCTAGTTCCATCCACGTCGATGCAAATGGCAAGATTTCATTTCTTTTGATGGCTGCATAGTATTCCACTGTGTATATATACCACATCTTCTTTATCCATTCATCTGTTGATGGACATCTAGGTTCTTTCCATAGTTTGACTATTGTGGACATTGCTGCTATAAACATTCGGGTGCACGTGCCCCTTCGGATCACTACATTGGTATCTTTGGGGTAAATACCCAATAGTGACCCAGCGATTGCTGGGTCGTAGGGTAGCTCTGTTTTTAACTTTTTGAGGAACCTGCATGTTATTTTCCAGAGTACATCTAACCATTCTTAAACGTAAGTTCAGCATTGTGAATCGTATTCACACTGTTGTGCAACCAATCTCCAGAACTTTTTCATCTTATAAAACTGAAATGCTATACCCATTAAACAACAACTCCCCATTTCTCCCTGTCCTAGCCCTTGGCAACCAGCATTCTGCTATCTCTGTGGTTCCATATAAATGAGTCATGCAGTATTTGTCCTTTTGTGACTGGCTTATTTACTTTGTATAATGTCCTTGAGGTTCATCTGTGTTGTAGCAGGTGCCAGAATTTCCCTCCTTTTAAAGGCTGTATAATATTCCATTGTATGGATATACCACATTCTGTTTACCTGCTTATCTGTTGATGGACATTTGGGTTGCTTCCACCTTTTGGCTGCTGTGAATAATGCTGCTATGAATGTGGGTGTACAGATGTCTCTTCAAGGCCCTGCTTTCAAATTATTTGGATCTAGAACCAGAAGTGGAATTGCTAGATCATATGGTAATTCTATTTTTTTTTTAATATTTTGAAGAACTACCATGCTGTCTTCTGTAGCTGCTGCACCATTTTACACCACACGAGGGTTTTAGTTTCATACCCTCACCACTTGCTATTTTTCTGTTATTATTACTTTAAAAATATGTAGTAACCATCCTGATAGCTGTGAGGTGGTATCACATTGTTGTTTTGATTTGCATTTCCCTAACTATTGCTGTTGAGCATTTTTTTTTTTCATATGCCCGTTGGTTATTTGCATATCTTCTTTGGGGAAATGTCTATTCAAGTACTTTGCCCATTTTAAAATTCTTTAATTGTAGGAGCTCTTTATATATTCTGGATATTAACCCCTTATGACTGGCAAATATTTTCTCTGTTCGTTAGGTCGCCTTTTTATTCTGTTGATTATGTCCTTTAATGCACAGAAGTTTTAAATTTTGCTGTAGTTCATTCTATCTATTTTTACCCTTATTGCCTGCCATTTTGGTGCATTGCCAAATTCAATGTCATGAAGTTTTCTCCCTTTGTTTTCTTCTAAGAGTTCTATAGTTTTAGCCTTACTTTTAGGTCTTTGAACCATTTGGAGTTAGTTTTGGCATATGGTATGAGGTGAGGATCCAACATAATTTTTTTTTTTTGTATAGGGGTGTCCAGTTTTTCCAGCACCATTTGTTGAAAAGACTGTCCTTTCCTCAGTGAGTGATCTTGGCACCCTTTTCAAAAATCATTTGACCACATATGCAAGCATTTATTTCTGGGCTTTCGGTTCTATTCCATTGGTTTATGTTGGTATTTGTGTCAGTACTGCACTGTTTTGATTACTATAGTTTTGAAAATGGAAAGCGTGAGATCCCCAACTTTATTCTTCTTTTGCAAAATGGTTGTAGCTATCCGGGATCCCTTGAGATTCCATGTGAACTTCAGGATGGTTATATTTATTCCTGCAAAAAGTGCCATTGGGATTTTTCTTTAAAGATGTTATTTATTTATTTGACAGGGAGAGACACAGCAAGAGAGGGAGGACAAGCAGGGGGAGAGGGAGAGGGAGAGGGAGAAGCAGGCTCCCCATAGAGCAGAGAACCTGATGCGGGGCTCAATTTCAGGACCCCGGGATCATGATCTCAGCCGAAGGCAGACACTTAACGACTGAACCACCCAGGTGCCCCGTGCCATTGGGATTTTGATGGGGATTGCATTGAATATGTAAATTTCTTTGGGTAGGATAGACACATTGTAACAATATGAAGCCCTCTTCAGTTCCAGTCCATGAACATTGCCATTTATTTGTGTCTTCTTTAATTTCTTTCAGCAACATTTCATAGGCTTTGGTGGACCGCTCTTTCCCCTTCTTGGTGAAGTTCATTACTAACTATTTTATTCTTCCTGATGCTATTGTAAATGAAATTGTTTTCTTAATTTTTTAGATTTTTCAGATTGTTCATTGTTAGTGTATAGAAATGCAACAGATTTTTGTGTGTTGGTTTTGTATCTTGTAACTTTGGTGAACTTGCTTTAAAAGTTTTTTTGTGGTATTTTTATAGTTTTCTAATTATAGTTGTTTTTATTTTTTATATTTATTATTTTTTTAAAAGATTTTATTTATTTATTTGTCAGAGAGAGAGAGAGAGAGAGAGCACAGGCAGGTGTAGCAGCAGACAAAGGGAGAGGCTTGCTCCCCACTGAGCAAGGAGCCTGTTATGGGACTCCATCCCAGGACCCTGGGATCATAATCTGAGCTGAAGGCAGACGCTTAACTGACTGAGCCACCCAGGCATCCCAGTTGTTTTTATTTTAACATTTTATTTATTATTATTATTATTATTATTATTATTTCTGGAGACTGTTGTGATTTTTATTCAGTTTGGTATCCTGATTAAAATAAGAGCAATAAGAATTATGTTTTATAAACATTGCATTATTACTACATCATTCTGATAAGGCTTTACATTGATTATATATAGAGAAAAAGATAACCTTGGAATTATAATTATAGTTGTTTTATTTATTTTATTTTTTTAAGATTTTATTTATTTATTTGACAGAGAGAAATCACAAGTAGGTAGAGAGGCAGGCAGAGAGAGAGGAGGAAGCAGGCTCCCTGCTGAGCAGAAAGCCTGATGTGGGGCTTGAACCCAGGACCTGGGATCATGACCTGAGCCGAAGGCAGCAGCCTAACCCACTGAGCCACCCAGGCGCCCCTAATTATAGTTGTTTTAAAAAGCCCTCTTCAGTTTCAGGCATTGCTCTGCTACCTGGGTTCCTTTTCCTTGTTTTTCATTTTTTTTTATTATTCATTTCTAGAAATATAAATCTCTGATTCTCATGTGGACAGCTTTCCCCTACTGTCTGGGAATCCTTGTTTCTTGTGTCTGAGAGGCACAAACGCAGACTGGGGAGTGGAGGGGGATGACAGGACTTGTCGTGCCTGGCCTCAGTACCTGACGAACTCAGCCGTCGATGTTATAGGCAAGCCGGACAAAGGCTCTCCTTGCCAGAGCTTGAGTCAGACCCTTGTGCACTGTTTTTGCTCTGGCCCCAGTCCTGCATCGCTCGGTCATAGCAAGACTCTCAGTGAGTCACTTTACTGATAAAGTAGGGCCCTGCCCTCCGTATCTGGTCACCCTCAATGTCTGATCCAACTCCTCACCCCCCACCACCCCGCAGGGGAGATCTGATCACCTTCAGCAAGAATCCTGCGGAGTCGGTTTAGCGAGAAGAGCCCCTCACCCCTGCTGGAGCCTCTTAACTCTCCACCCACTGAGTCCATGCTACTCCTTGGCTATAAAGCCCCACTTGTTCTTGCTGTTTTGGGAATGGAGCCCAGTTCTGTACCGAGGTCTCATTTCCCCTGTTGCAATCACTTCTGGATAAAATCTGTTTTTACCACTTTAACAGTCCAGCTCTGATTTTTCTCGAACAACCCTCACAACATCAAGGTCTGTAGGGCTTTTCTTTTGGGCAAGCCACTGGCCCCAGAGAGAACTTCTAGAGCGGCCTGCACCTGGGGGAGGGCTGCCTCCCTCTGGGGGAGGAGTGGAGATGGGGCCTCCTGCCTCCTGCCTCCTGATGGCTAGGCAGGCTGCCAGGGAATCCCTCACCCGGGCTGTGCCCCGGGGTCCTCAGTCCAGACGCCCTGGGGACAGTCCCTCCAGAGAGGAAAGCTCCAGTCCACCACCCAAGGGCAGAAGTGGGAATGTGTGCACTTCTCAGGAAAGGGGATGGCATCTGGGGTTCTCACTGCCGCCTTCCACCTGACCCCGGTTCCTGGCCCCCTGGCATGACTCTTGTGAGGTTTCTGTTGTTCCTACCCTACTGAGCTTACTACCCCTTGCCCATGTGCCGTCCATCTTCCAGAATGTTCTTAACACCTCGCAGCTGCTGTCTTCACTTCTCTCTTTTTTTCTTGTCAGTTGATGCCACTTTTGGTCTTTTGTTGTCATCTTGGTGAGGCTTGGGGAAGGACTGGGGAGTTTACCTCAATTTTCCATGTCTACCGGAAGTCTCTCCTCAGTAGTTTCAGATGGGCCATTATTTTATTATTATTATTATATTTTTTAAAGATTTTATTTATTTATTTGACAGACAGAGATCACAAGTAGGCCGACAGGCAGGCAGAGAGAGAGGAGGAAGCTGACTCTCTGCCAAGCAGAGAGCCCTTTGCGGGGCTCGATCCCAGGACTCTGGGATCATGACCTGAGCCGAAGGCAGAGGCTTTAACCCACTGAGCCACACAGGTGTCCCATTATTATTTTATCATTTTTAAAAAGATTTATTTATTTTAGAGAGAGAGAGAGAGAGAGCAAGGCAGGGAGGGGTGGAGGGAGAGGGAGAATCTCAAGCAGCTCTGTGCCGAGTGCCAGCCGGACACAGCTCCGTCTCACTCTCCTGAGATCCTGACCTTAGTCAAAACCAAGTGTCAGCCGCTCAGCTGACTGAGACCCCCGGGTGCCCCACAGATGGGGCACCGCTGTGCTTAGGAGTCACATGTCATATTCTCATGACCATTTGTTCCTGGGATCATAAAAGCACCTTGATGCACATCAATTGATTCATTAATCTGTATTTATTTATATATTCATTCAGCAATGTTTTTCTGCCAACTGAGGAAGTTGGACTCATCGCCATAGTCCTTTTTAGTCTGGACATTGTGCCGTCATAGGAATCATTTTATTGAGTCGGTGCTGAGTTCAAAACCAGACACTGCAGGGGACACTGAAGAAATGCATGAGATGTTCCCGCTGTCGCCAGCCACTGAGAGGCTCCCGCTGATCCCCGCCTCCCTGGTACTCATGCCTGCGCATTGTCCCCTCCCACACTGAGGAGTGCTGGCATAGGTCATGGGCCAGCCATTGGAGAAAGGACATGGCATGGTTTCTTTTCTTTCCTTTTTTTTTTTTTTTTTTTTTTTTTTTAAGATTTTACTTATTTATTTGCCAGAGAGAGAAAGAGAGAGCATACACAGGGAGAGGAGCAGGCAGAGGAAGAAAGAGTCTCCCTGCTGAGCAGGGAGCCCCATGTGGGGCTCGATCCCAGGACCCCAGGATCATGACCTGAGCTGAAGGCAGAGGCTTAACCGACTGAGCCGCCCAGGTACCCCATGGTGTGGTTTCTGAGGCAAGGACGTTGTGGGTCACTGTCTCTGGTGGAAATCAGCTGCTGGGTCATGAGGACACTTGAGCAGCGAGTGTCTGGAGGAGTCCACATGGGGAGAAACTGAGGCCTCAAGCCAAGAGCCGGCATCAGTTCACCATGCATGTGAGGGAACCTGGAAGTGACCCTGCTGATCCCCGCCCTTCGGGTGACCCTGACCCAGCTTTCATCTGGACTGCAACCTTGTGAGGGACCCTGTGCCAGACCACGAGGCTCGCCCACCCTCCTCAAACTGGGACGTAATAAATGCTTACTGGGGTCTTCAGTTGCTAAGCTTTGGGAGGGAGGATTTTTTTTTTTTTTTTTTTTTTTTTTAGCAGAAGATAACTAAGTCAATCCCTAATCTGTCAACAGGCCCCCCAAATCTCTGTGTGATTGCGCTCCACCCCCACTCCCGGCTTCCCTGGCCTCAGCCATGCTATGCCAGTCTCCCGGTCCTGCCACCTCCCCAGCCCTGTCCCGTCCTCTCTGCAGGTTTTTCTTTCTCACCCCCATGCTTCCCCTTCATCTCATTCTCTTCTAGCCTGTTCATCTTCCAAGCCAATGCTGAAGTGTCACCGCCAGGGAAACAGTCCCCTGAGCTCTCCCGCTTTTCCTTGGTTCTGTCCCTCACAGCACCCTTAAAGCATTGTTCAGAATTGTCATCATGTTGTTATATGTGTAATCATTTATATAATGCTTGACTCTCTCTACCCCTAAGACTTGGAGCACACCGAGAGCAGGGAGTGTGTCCATCCTTTACACTGCTGAACCCCACAGTGCCCCCGAGAGCATCCAGAACCTAGTAGGCTCTGCAAAGACATTTGTTGGACATGAGAATGAGAATGAGAGGTGCTCCTGCCAGCTGACTCAGTGGTCGTCCTCTCGGCTACGACAGAAACAGCTTAGAGCAAATCCTGAGTACGTTATTCTTAAAGGACAGCACATACACTTAAATTAAAAAAAAAAAAAAAAACTAAAACACAAAACTCACTTCCGACAATGACTCATTTTGTGACCTTGGGCAGCTTGCCTTCCTTCTCTGAAAAAGGTAGAGAGTAATTGGTGCAAAGTTTCTCTTGAAGGCTGGGAACTGTTTCATTTAGAGAGATTTTGGCAAGGTTTTCAGAGCTCTTAAAGTACAGTTTTCTTAATATTCAGGTGGTTGTAAGTGATTGCGTAAATGGTGAATAGAAATGAGTTATGTTCTGGTGTGGAGGCATCTCAGTTCTAGGTGTGTGTGTGTGTATATATAGGTCTTTTGGTGCTAAACTGATAGACCTTTGTGTGTCTATTTGTTTTAAAGAAGAATTTATATTTGTTCTAGACTGTCCTTGAACATCTAAAATTCTACAGATTTGTTTGAAGTTGTATTTTTTTTAAAGATTTTATTTATTTATTTGACAGAGAGAGAAAGACAGTGAGAGAGGGAACATAAGCAGGGGGAGTGGGAGAGGGAGAAGGAGGGAGCCCGATGCAGGGCTCGATCCCAGGACTCTGGGATCAGTACCTGAGCTGAAGGCAGACGCTTGACGACTGAGCCACCCAGACGCCCCTGAAGCTGTGTATTTTACAAAGATTTATTTATTTATTTGAGAGGGAGAGAGAGTATGAGTGGGAGGGGCAGAGGGAGAGAGAGAACCTCAAGCAGGCTCCACAATGAGGGCAGAGCCTGACATGGGACTTGATCTCACAACCCTGAGATCAGGCCCCGAGCTGAAAGCAAGAGGCAGATGCTTAACCGACTGTGCCACCCAGGTGCCCCTGTTTGAAGCTGTATTTGAAGCTGTATTCATTTCTAAGTCATTTGGCTCTATTCTTTTGTGATAATAATAAACCCATATTTACCGAAAGCTAACTCGGCACCAGGCATTATGCAAAACCTTTTCCTTCACCAAGCCAAACCTTACAGTCACTGTTTGCCAGGCAGGAACTGTTGTAATCCCCATTTTACAGATGAGGGGACTGAGGCTCAAAGAGGATAGATAGCTTCTCTAAGGCCACGCAGCGGGTGGAGAAAGCTGAAATCTGTTTGGCATGCTGTTAACCTTTGGAAAAATTGCACATGTGGATTTGTGATTCAGAAATTTTAAAAAAGGAGTGGGGGAGGGGCTCCTGGGTGGCTCAGTCGGTCATGTCTCTGGCTTTTGATTTTGTTTCAGGTCATGATCTCAGGGTCAAGAGACTGAGCCCCACGTCAGGCTCTGAGCTCAGTGCGGAGTCTGCCAGAGATTCTCTCTCTCTTTCCCTCTTTCCCTCCCCCTTTGCTTGTGCTTTCTTTCTTTCTTTTTTTTAAAAGATTTTATTTTGTTTATTTGACAGAGGGTGAGAGATCACAAGCAGGCAGAGAGGCAGGCAGAGGGAGAGGGGGAAGCAGGCTCCCCGCCAAGCAAAGAGCCCAATGCCAGGCTCGATCCCAGGACCCTGAGATCATGACCTGGGCCAAAGGCAGAGGCTTAACCCATTGAGTCACCCAGGCACCCCTGCTTGTGCTTTCTAAATAAATAATTAATTAATTTTAAAAAAGAAAGAAAAAGAGGAGTATGGTAAGAATTCCTATTCATTCAGGAGGATATAAAATGTCAAGGAGTCTTCAGGATAGCGTTGGTCCACGATCAGATGCTTGAGTGCCAAGTGGTATGAAGGTAGGAGATGAACACGGGTGATGGATGAAATGTTATTTTCAGTGCACCTGTGTTCACGAGATAAGCTCCTGGTGCATCCATCAAATTATAGTCTGGTTCAAAGCAAAATCATGTTTGCGTAACAAACGGAAGAGTCTCAGCTGAGGCTTGTGTTTGGGTACAGCTGGCTCTCGGGAATGCAGACAAGAGGAGACAGCTGCGGCCCTCCAGGCCCTGAGCCCGGGCAGGTGGCATCAAACACAAGGCTGGAGGCGGGGATGTGGCTCCGTTTTGTCCCGAAGCTGATCTCGACGGGCCCCCTCCACTGGACCCCCTTCCCTAAGCAAATGTGGTCAGTCTTCAGTCACTCTGCCAGCCTTTCAACAGATGAGTTCTGAGCACTCGTTATGTGGCAGGCACGGGGGACAGAGGCCTGCAAGGTATGTGTGGGCCGTCTCTGGAGCTTATGGTCTTGGCTGGGAGAGGGGCGTGTGTCCTAGGAATGTACACAAAACGAACGATTATGCAAATCATTATTTAATTATGCGGTAAGAAGAACAGAGGGCTCTGAAAAGGGTCAGGGGCAACCTGTCTGAGGAAGTCATTTCATTTGAAATCTAGGGGTGTTGGCTGAGGAGAGACTATTAAAAAAGCACAGGTTTGGGGCGCCTGGGTGGCTCAGTCATTAAGCATCTGCCTTTGGCTCAGGTCATGATTCCAAGATCCTGGATGGAGTCCCACATGGGGCTCCCTGCTCAGCAAGGAGTCTGCTTCTCCCTCTCCCTCCCCCGTGCTCATGCTCTCTCTCTCTCTCTCTCAAATAAAAAAAAAATAAGATTTTTTTTTAATAAATAAGATTTTTTTAAAAAGATTTTTAAAATCTATTTGACAGAGAGAGAGATCACAAGCAGGCAGAGAGGCAGGCAGAGAGAGAGGAGGAAGCAGGCTCCCTGCTAAGCAGAGAGCCCGATGCGGGACTCGATCCCAGGACCCTGAGATCATGACCTGAGCTGAAGGCAGAGGCTCAACCCACTAAGCCACCCAGGCACCCCCCCCCCTTTTTTTAAAGCACAGGTTTATTTAGTTATCTATGAAATAATTCCCTCCACAACACATTGGCTTACAACAGCAATAATAATTTATTACCTCTCAGGGTTTCTGTGGGTCAGGAATTTGGGGGCAGCTCCCCTGGCTAGTTCTCAGGGTCTCTCCTCAGATCTCAGCCACATGCTGTCTGGGGCTGCCATCATCTGAAGAGTCGCCTGGGGCTGGAGGGTCTGCTGTGACAGGGCTCACCCTTGTACCTGGCAAGATGGCATGGCTGTTGGCCGAGACCTTAGTTTCTCTTCATGGGACTGCTTGTGTGTTCTCGTGGCATGGTGGCTGACTTTTCCCCAGAGAGAATGAGCCAAGAGGCCAGCACGGAAGCTGCAAAACCCTTTATGATTAGTCTCCAAAGTCACAGAGTGTCTCTGCCATGTTCTATTAGTCACACAGGACCAGTCCTGCTCCAGGTTGGGAGGGACTATATCGGGTTATGTGTGCTGGGAAATTGGACCCTTGGAAGGCATTTTAGAGGCTAGTTACAAATGAGGGGTTTGAGCAATGGCCCTCCCATACAGTGTTTTCTTGGAGCCCTTGCAATGGGTGGGTGGGTCCTATCCCATACCACTCAAACCACTGGACCTGTGGCCGGGTACTGGTCCTTGCTGCTTCCCATTGTTGCTCCCAAATCAAAATCCCTTTCTCCCCCCTGAAATCTCCCATGTCACCAGACCGTGCCACCCACATGGGGCCTTTTTCCCCCACGAAAGATGTTAAGTCCTGGCTCATTGTTCTCTGCCATAGCCACAAACAGGATCCCCCACCATTTCAGCCCCCATTTCCTCCTGTGAGGATCCTGTCTCCTGCCCCGTCTTAGTACTCATTCTTATTATCCTACCCTTGACCTTGCCATTATCAAAAGCTGCAATCCCATCATAATGTCAACTCAAAGCATCCTTTAGTACAAGACTTTACCTTCCAGTGTGTCCTCTCCTGTAGTTCTTGGACCCCACCTGGTCCTCTCATTCATGGATCTTACTACCTTTGTACCCTGCTCATAGCTCGATTTGCTCCTCCCTGAGCTCAGAGGCCATGACTTCCTGGCATATCCATGTATTCGTCTCCCGCTGCCGCTCTCACACCATGGACCTGATGGCCGAAAACAACACAAATCCATTTTCTCGTGGTTCTAGAGGTCTGAAATCTAAAATGGGCCTCACTGGGCTAACACCAAGCTATTGGTAGGCTCCAGGGAGGACTCTGTTTCCCTGCCTTCTCTAGCTTCTAGGGGCCACCCACATTCTTGGGTTCATTGCCCCTTCCACCATCAGCAATGTTGGGGAGTCTCGTCTGACCATTTATGTCTTTTCTGTCTTCCTCTTCCACTTATAGAGACCCCTGGAGATCACACTTGGCCTGTCTGAACAACGCAGGATAATCTCTCTGTTTCGTGGTCCGCCGATTGCCAGTCTTTATTCTATCTGCAACCTTAACTCGGATTCCTGTTCGCTGTAATCTAAAATATGCCAAGATTCCAGGGATAAGGCTGTGGATATCTTTGGGGAGGGGGGCATTATTCTGCCTCCCGCAAACCCCCTCAAGTGCTTTGCTCTTCCCCCAGGCTGAGTTACTAAACCGAGCAGAATCCCAAATCTCGCTTCACCCAACCATTCACCTACTCTGAGTCTGCACCCGCACAGCTCGGCCTGGCTGGACCAAGACGGAGACCGCAGCTTGGTCTCCATTCACGACCATTCATCTCAAGCAGACATCAGCCAGCCAGCCAGTTCTACTCTATGTCCCTAGTCCATTCACTCTCCCGCTCTCCGTGATGACTTCACACCTCCTCTCCCTCCAGACCCCCACGCCTCCTTCCTGGTCCTCACTCTCAGCTGTGGATCTTGCTTCCTACTTCACAAAGAAAATTGGGGCACTAGGAAGAGAACTTCCTCAGACTCAGCAGCACACCCACCCGCCCACCTACATCTGTGCTCACATGCTGCTTCCTTTCTGCTACTGTGGAGCAGCTGCCTAGAGCCGGCCCTCCACCGCAGGGAGCGAGCCCACAGCCCACCCCATTCCCCTCCTCAAGCTCTTCCCCCCGGAGAGCCCCTGTGCCCTCTTCTGTGTTCTCAATTTCCCCCCACTCCCCTCTTTTGGGTAATTGTTCCATCAGCATACAAACATGCCATCATTTTTCATCCCATACAAAATGAGAACAAAATAAAATCCTCTCTTGATCTGACATGCTGTCTTTAGCCAATGCCTACTTCCCCACTGTTCTTTGCAGTGGAACTTGAAAACGTGCTCTCTGCTTCTTGGGTCCAGTTCCTTCCCTCCCGGTCTCCTGGATCCCTTCGTTCATATCCGGCCTTGGCTTCCACTGTGCTTCTCAAGGTCACGGCCGACTGCCAAGCTGCTAAATCAGTGTCAACTTTCAGTGCGCACCTTAACTGAGCTCCCAGCAGCGTTTGATACATCTGGTCACCCCTTCCTCTAGAACATCCGTCTTTACATCCTCTTTGGTGTCCTTGTCTCTCCATGGCCACTCTCTCAAGTTCTTCCACTGGGCTCTCCTCATCTCCTTGACCTTCAGGTCCTGGAGTGCCCACACTCCCTTGGTGATCTCATCTGGGCGCTTTGCCCAAAATACCATTTTATAAGCCAACGACCTCCAAATTCTATCTGTAGCCTGGACCTCTCCTCTGAACTCCAAACTCTTTCCTATTCTAGACTTGCAGGTCACATAAACTTCTCAAAATGAAAATGACCCAAACCAGTGATGACTAGCCTGCCAGTTACTTGGGCAAGAAATGAGCATCAATCTTGATTCCTTCCTTTCCTTCACACCCTCAGCCAGTCCTTCTTCCCCTTTACCTCGACTCTTATTTCAAGAACGTTGGAGGTCTGACTGCTTCCCACCACACCCACTGCCCCACTCTACTCTCTGCCCTCATTCTCTGCTGTATTTTTCTCCATTGACGTGTTTCCGTTTGTCTCAGTTTCCTATTGTTACTATGACAAATGACTATAACAGTGGCTTAAAACAACCCAAATTTATTATCTTAATAATTCTGGAGATCAGAACGCCATAGGGCTATATTCCTTTTGGAGGCTTGGGGGATAATCTGTTTCCTTCCCCTTTCCACCTTCTAGAAGTTTCCTAAACTTCTAGGCCCGTGGCCCCTTTCTCCACCTTCAAAGCCAGCAGCATAGCCTCTTGTTTATCTGGGGCCCACCTGGATAATCCAGGATAAGACCCTCATCTCAAGATCCTTAACTTAATCATGACTGCTGAAACCTCTTTTGCTACTTCAGATGAAATATTCACAGATTCACAGGGATTAGGACATCTTTGTGGGGGGGGCGCTTGTCAACCTACCCCACCTTCTGGAAAACCATCTTTTCCTTCTGTGTTGTCTATCATCTGTCTTCTTGGGGGCAGGATTTAGACTCTTTTTTTTTTTTTTTTAAAGATTTTATTTATTTATTTGACAGACAAAGTTTACAAGTAGGCAGAGAGGCAGGCAGAGAGAGAGGAAGGGAAGCAGGCTCCCTGCTGAGCAGAGAGCCCGATGCGGGACTCGATCCCAGGACCCCAAGATCATGACCTGAGCTGAAGGCAGCGGCTTAACCCACTGAGCCACCCAGGCGCCCCTAGGATTTAGACTCTTTGAGGAAGGTTTTTGTCTGTATCCCCAGTGCCTAGGACTATCCGTAGTTGATAGTAGCTGCTCAGTAAATGTTTTTGTGGCATAAACACCTGTTGTTTCGGCTGTGGTTGTGTTTGCCTGTTTTTGGGCTATGTGCCCCCAGCAACGCTGGCTCCTGTTTGAAAGTCCCTGCCACCTAAGCAGCAGGCAGTGTTGACAGTGCCCAGGGTGGTTTCGAGGAGGGCACTGGGCAGCCCCCAGCCCAGCCAGGCTAATGGGAGCTGCACTCCCCTTCCATTTTTCCTAGGCTGCTTCAGTGCAATTCGATTTAATTCTTTGATGTTTTTTTGAGCGGCGAGGTGGAAGGCTCAGTCCCGCCCCGCCGCACCAGGAGATGTCTAGAAAGAGCCACCGTCTCCCTCAGCTTCAAGCCAGAGATTCATCTCCAGTCTCGAAAACGGTATTTGGTTACCATGGCAACTGAACTTCTAAAAAAACGGATGTCAAGCAACATGCAGATCCCAGTGCTCATGGCAACCACCGTTCTGCATATTTTGGGGAGAAAATGTGTCTTGTCTTCTTCCTGCCTGGGGGTTGAGGAGGGGGAAGGTGAGCTGAGCAGCACCAGGTTTCCTTCCAGAATTGATGAGCCCCTGAGGGTATCGGGTTAGAGGCCGGGCCCCTCCCCCAGTGTAAAAACAGCTCTTTTCCACAGGGTTGCATAACCAATGTCTAACACCCCCCCCCCCCCCCAGACACACACACACCCTGGGAAGGAGATCTGACTCCTGCCCCTCTCTTTGATGCTGTTCAAATCCCTGGGGCCTTGCTTGGCTTCCGCTGGGCACATACACGGGAACACTCGCCCTCCACTCCCCATGGGCTGAGGATCGGACAGGTGGAGGCATAACCCTATAACGCTTCACCCATTGTTCTGCTTATTTGCTCTTCGATTCATTCATGCATTTCCTCAGTAAAAATTCACTAAGACCCTCCTGTGTGCCAGACCCTGTGCTGGGGCTGTGGGGGCAAGTAGGACATGATTCAGTGACCCTCATTCTCCAGTCCAGAATCTTGCAGAGGAGATAAGTAAACACTCAAATTACATAGTGGCTTGAAAGAAAGAGGCGTCGTGCATAAGGCACAGGAGGAAGGGGGTGCTTAGCTCTGGCGTAGATGTAGGTGGGGGGAGGAAATCAAAGAACCCAGCCTTGTTTTAGCTTCTTTTATGGAAAAAATTGGCCCAATTCTATTCATTCGAGGAAGACTTAAGAAAATACCTCTGACAGCTTTCTCAAAGGCATTTTGGCCTCTCCACTCCCTCAAGGGAAGTTGCACATTTTCCCCAGTATAGTGTTTCTGAAATCAAGATGTCTTATGATCAATGTCCCTATTTAATGAAGCGTTTCTTTCCTCACTCCCAATAAAATTGATAGTGTGTCTTATAATCAGTGGTGTCTTAGAATCAAGAAAACGTTGTTCCCAATATTCATGAGTAACTAAGCCTGAGACCTCTGAGACTCTCCTCCGCCTCGGATTCCTGCTCGTATTTTTTCCCTGAAGAAGTGTAGCCTTTCCTGTTAGAAATAAGGTATGAGGGACATCGGGGTAGCTCAGTCGGTTTAGTGTCTCCCTTCGGCTCAGGTCATGATCTCAAGGTCCTGGGATTGAGTCCCAAGTCAAGCCCTGAGTCGGGGCTCCATGCTCAGCCGGAAGTCTGTTTCTCCCTCTCCTTTTGTCCCTCCTTCAGCTTGTGTGCATGCTCTCTCTGTCTCTCAAATAAATAAACAAATTAATCAATTAAAAAAAGAAAAGAAACAAGGTATGGTTCCAGTCAGAAGGATTTCGAGGGGTCCCCTGACTTGGGTAGCAACTAAGTTAGTGTTCAAGAGCCAGAAAGCCTGGGTTCCCTTCATGTCCAGGCTCCTCGCTGTGAGATACTCTCAGACCCTCATCTGTAAGTTCATTTTATTATGTAATTTTATCCTTCCATTTGTTCACTAAACTAATTTTGTTTGAGCATCTACTATGAATTGGGCACTATCAAAGAACTAGGAATGCAGGAGTGGACAAAACATAAAATCTCTGTCTTTGTAAGCTTACATTCCACTGGGACAGACCAATGATAAAAACACAAATTATTAAAAAAAACCCCACAAATTATTAAATAAAGTACATTAGATGGTAGTTAGTGCTCTGGAGAAAAACGAAGCAGGAAGTGGGTGGGGACAGCTAGTGCAGGGTAGTTAGGCTTAGCAGTTGCGATTAGGTTCACTTGGGAGTAACAAAAAAAGCCAAAAAATGGTGACTTAAAAAAAGACAAAATTTCACTTCTTTATGATAGATGTAGGAAGTCCAGGCTGACTTTATAGCCATTAGGGATCCAGGACCCATTTATCTTACTGCTCTGCCATCCTCA
This sequence comes from Lutra lutra, assembly GCF_902655055.1. Classification (NCBI taxonomy): domain Eukaryota; kingdom Metazoa; phylum Chordata; class Mammalia; order Carnivora; family Mustelidae; genus Lutra; species Lutra lutra. The sequence goes on from NC_062281.1 coordinate 183,054,475, forward strand.
GCGCCTGGCTTCTCCCTCATGATCCAGTATGGCTGCTGGAGCTCCAGCTATCTTGACTATATTCCAGCCAGCAGGAGGAAAGGAGGGAGTGCAGGAGGATGAGCTTCTTTATAAAATCAGGATGTGTCTTATGATCTAAGTATGTATCTATTGAAGCGTTTCTTCCCCTACTCTTAATTAAACTGATGTTTGTTAACATTCCCTGGAATGTGACATTTCCCTTTCCTCTCCTTTGTCTCGAACTTTGTTGCTGAGATGGTTATACTTTTGGAAGAAGGGCCGGGAAATGCCGTTTTTATGTGCCCAGCTGAAACCAGGAGCTTTTATGACAAGGCAAGAATGGATGGGACCAATATTGGGTGCAGTTAGCGTCTCTGCCACTCACTGTCACACAGATTTGATTAGATAATGCATTCAAAGGATTTCGCATAGAATAAGCACTCGATAAATATTAGCTATATTTCAGTGCGGGTTTTCAACATGTATGTGTGGTTGGGAGCTATTTGCGCCTGGTAAACATTGAGTAAACGGGGGCCCAAGGGTCTTAAGTGACTGCCCCATGGCCCCAGAATGGAATGGTCGTGGGTCCTGTCTGGGGAGCTTGAGTGGGTCTGCCTGGGAAAGAGCAGGGAGTCATATGGGGGTGAGGGTGTGTCAGGGATGACCCTGTGGAAGTCCTCTGAGTTCGAGGACCCACACGATGCCATAGGAGTTAGGGCCCCGACAATGTGCATTGTGCTGTGTGCATTCGGGCTACCGGCTTCCCCAGACTGCAGTCCTTTCCAGCACGTGGGCCTTGTTACCTCTCCTGCCAGCCTGAGAGGTGTTGGCCACACAGTTTGGTGGCTTTTCAGAGCCATTTCTTTCACTCGGACATGCCTCTGCTCTGCTCAAAAACTCCTTGCTGCTTCCTGAGTAGAGTGCGGACTTCACCATTTGGTGGGTATTGATATACTAAGTTTATTAAAGTAATCAGTTACAGGACCTCATTGATCTGGCTTTATTTTTTCCAGCCTCTTTCCCCACAATTTCCACACTCCCTGCTCTAAGTGGAATCTGTTCTTTTGTAACTCAATTGTTGCATTTTTTTTTTTTTTTTTGAACATCAGGTTATCAAACTGTTATTTAAAAATAATTGTTTCAAAAAAAAATTTAAAAAAAATAATTGTTTAATGGAAAAAAAAAAAAAAAACAAACGAGGGCTAGACTGTTTCAGACTTACAATACTCGGAGTTGTCTTAGCTTACCAGACACTTTCCTGGCCTCAACCTGCAGCCCCTGGACCACAGGAACAAATACATGTCCCAGATGACACCACCGTATTATCCCACCCCTTGGTCACAGTGATTGGTCCAGGCATGGACACGTGACCAAAGATAACCAATGCGAGGTCTTCCCTGAGATTTTCCTGAATGCCACTACCGGGAAACTCTCCCAGTCCCCTCTTGCATTTTGCTTACAAGACAAAGAGCTTAACCCGGAGCTGCTTGCAATGATGATGTAATTGTAAGGAGAAAGATGAATAGTGGTAGGAGAAGGAAGTAAAAAGGCAGCGGAAAAATGAGGAGGAGGGAGAGGGAAGGGGAGAAGAGAAGAGAATGAATAAATAGGGGTGCCTTTGAGTCCTGGATCCATGTGCCCTATTGGCCAGCATCACCACTGTACCTTTCCTAGTTAGAATATTGTTTTGTAAATATTTTTTTCCTTTTTGGCTTCAGCTAGTTTGAGTTGAGCCAGGGCTGGGACTGGAGGAAGGCAAGCTTGTTTGTACAGACCTAAGAATGAGTGCCTCCTTAAATTTGCACCCTAGAGTACAAGCTGGTTCACCTTCATCTTTGGCCCTCCGTTGAGTTTCACTGACTTGTAACTGAATGAATTTTTGATCAATAAAAATTCTATTTATATTTTGTAATCACAAGTTAAAAACATATTCGTTGATCAAATTGGCCAAATTCATCTAAATATTAATGAGTGCCTCCTGTAGAACATAGGCGACTGTATCAAAGCCCGTGGGTATCTAGACCAAGAAAGGAAACTGTAGCCCATTTCACAACTGCCAACGACTGGCTAGGCTGTAACACAAGCTATTACATCAAGAACGTGGTTGTGTTGGTTATAATGTGGTCAGTTGTCATTGTACATTTCTGAGTTCTTGCTGCTCCAGCATGTCTTATGGCTGGTGGAGTGGACACTGGTCCATCTCCATTTCTTTGGGTTACAGTGCCTAGAACAGTGTTTGTTGCATAGAAGGCAATCAGTAAATATTTATTGGATTGGACTGAACAGCCAATCCTCGTGCCATAATGCATCTAATAGTGGCTACACCATTCCTTCTTGACAAGTCAGTGTTTTCCTTCCCTGTCCTCCGTGATTAGCTCAGGGATGGATATGAAATCCAAGGCAGTCCATGGAACTCAAATCATAGGAACTTTGTTGAAACAATTGAGAAAGGGAAGTCCTCTTCCACTGGGGCTGCAAAGCTGTAAGGATATGGGTCTAAGGCTCTCGGTGACTGCTTTATGACCTGGGGACTGACTGCCTCAGAATGGAACAGAGGAGAGAGAGAGAAAGAGAGAGAGAGAGAGAGAGAGAGAAGATGAGTCCTGATAACATGACTTGAGTCCTGGATCCATCCAACACTGAACGTTTCAGTTTCTGAACTAAGGCATTCTATTTTTCAAGCATGTTGAAGGTGAACTTCTGCACTTGTCCCTGAAAGAGCCCTCGTAATGCAGCTGTCTTTTTATCTGTGTATCTGTTAGGATGCTCTTGCAGGTAATACCAATGGCCAGTTCACTGGGATTATGCCATAGGGTTTATTATTCTGTTGATGAGAAGGTCAGAGATGGAACACCTTCAGGCACAGTTTGATCAAGGTTCCGACTCCACTTCTCTATGATTCTCTTGGATTTCCCCTTCTCCGTGTATTGGTCTTGGTGGCAGCAAGAGGGCTTCAACAGTTGCATCACATCCAGATCCATTCATCAGAGGTGGAACAGGGGCCATCTCTTTCAGCCTGTGCTTCTTAAGAGAAGGCTTTTCTGAAGCCCCTCAGCAGACCTTCCCTCTAGCTTATTGACTAGAACTGGGTTATGAGCTCATTCCTAAGCCAGTCCCTGGCAAGGGAACCAGGGCCACTATCATTGGTTGAGGCTGAAGGCAAGGCCCACCTCCTGCAACACATGGTTCCCCAGAGGGTTCTCTGTTTATCCCTTCCTCTCCAGTGTCTACAGTCTGTTTCCTTTTCAGGGTCTATCCCAGCTGCTTCACACATAGATAACTTCCTCCCATCTTGTTCCCCCTTCCTTCCTTCCTTTGTAAAGATTTTATTTACTTATTTGAGGGAGAGAGAGAAAGAGAGAGTGCACAAGCAAGGGGAGGGCAGAGGGAGAAGCAGACTCCCCTTTGAGTAGGGAGTCTGACCTGGGGCTCAAATCAGAGAACCCTGAGATCATGACCTGAGTTGGAGGCAGACACTTAACTGACTGAGCTGCCCAGGTCCGCACCATCTTGTACTCTTTCTACCTGCCATCATGTTTCTCTACTTCCTTCCATTAGAGTTAGGTGGGCTCAGGGTTGGCAGAACTCAAGGGAAATTTCTGAGGTATGCAGAGGGGCTCAATATTCAGTCTCTTCCTCAGGATGGTCAAAACCTCGGGATGGCAGGACCAGGGCCAAGAAGGTGAAGTGCCAGAGATACAGAAGGCTGCCCATAGACTCCTGTGAGGTAGTGAGTTCCCCACCGAGGGAATTATTCAGGTAACGGCTGGCTGACTCTTTCTGAGTCCCCGTAGAAGGGCCTCTTCTACTGGGAATCAGTTTGGACAGGGTTTGCTCATTCATTTATTTATTCCACAAGTATTTATTGAGCACCTATTGTATACCAGCTCCTGGGCTAGGTACTGAGAATGCAGCAGGTGACAAGAGTGATACCTGGCTCATTCAGCTTTGAATTCAGCAGGGGAGATGGACCGGAAATGAATCATTATACATGTAAATATAGAATTGCTGGTGTGACAGGTGAGCTCCAGAGTCCCTTTTGAATGCAAAATGGATGATTCTGTACATAGTTGCTTAGCTGAGGGCGTGGCACATAGTAGGCGTTCAGTAAATGTTACTGCTATTATTATTCCCTAACCATACAAACCCTCCAGCTAAGAAAACAAAGGCTCAGAATGGGGAAATGGTTTGTCTAGTACCTGGGGAGGAGAATGTTTCTTTCTCCAATTTTTATTTATTTATTTTTATTTTTATTTTTTTAAAGATTTTATTTATTTGACAGACAGAGATCACAAGCAGGCAGAGAGGCAGGCAGAGAGAGAGAGGAGGAAGCAGGCTCCCCGCTGAGCAGAGAGCCCGATGTCGGGCTCGATCCCAGGACCCTGAGATCATGACCTGAGCCGAAGGCAGAGGCTTTAACCCACTGAGCCACCCAGGCGCCCCTCTTTCTCCAATTTTTAAGTAGTTTGAAATTAAGTAGTAGAATCCCAGCTGGAGGATAATCTGGGGACCATCTACATCTACAGAGGAAAAACATTTTACCCGGGACTTGCCAAAGACCACATTGCTAGTAAATGGCAGAGCCTAGGACTCCAGTCTTGCCTGATTACCCCCTTTCCCAATACCCAGGGTGCTGGTCCTTCCAACTGGCCAAGGGGTGCTGTTCATAACTAGGGGGGCTCCTGTATTTCCCAGGTGAGGCTGGTGGTAAAACTAGCAACATGTGAGGGCCACAGGACCTGTCGGCAAATAGCGAGACTGAGGCATAGTGGGACCCCTGGATACAGCCCAGCCGGGGACTGCCTTTAGCCTGAGCGCTCCCTCCACCTTCCTTGTCTTCCCTCCGTAGGCCCCAGTCCCTTTTATCCTCCGGCTTTTCGCCGGCTGCTTCTTGTGCGCTTTGCGCCTCTCTGTGGCTAAGAGTATCCACTGCACTGGTTCTTGGGAAAATCCCCGAAATCATAGAATGTAGAAATTGAAGGACCTTTGGAGATCGTTTTACAAATAATTTCCATTTTTTCCCCCTGCAGTGGTAAAACCAACCTGAGTCAGGATTAGAGCTCAGGAGTCCTGATTTCTAGACCATTTCCCCAGATGGGCTGTCACTGACTCAATCTTTGAACAGGAGTAACTTGTGGGGTTCAGGGTAGGAAATGACTGATTGATCACTGAATAGTTTTTAGGGCCAACAACAAGAGAGAAATGAGTCAGTATAGTTTAGTGCTGAGGCATATAGATCTGGAGGGAGATGAAGTTGGGGAAACCCTACAACTTTACCTCACTGAGCCTCAGTTCCCACATCTGAAAATGGGGAGGAAAATAGTATGTAACCATTTTGCAGGGAAACGCAAGGATAGCAGGAGATGGTGCACAGAAATCCCAGTGCCTGGCACACCACATATGCCGAACAGATTGTAGACAGAATGTAAAACCGAAAACGATAAAACTCTGGGGGGAGAAAAGAGGAGAAAATCTTTGTGATCTTAGGTTAGCTAAAGATCTCTTTGATGCAACCCAGAAAGAAAGCATGGTCCAGAGAAGAAAAAAACTGATAAATTGAACTTTATAAAAATCAACACTACTGTTCTCCAAAGACAATTTAAGAGAAGTTAAGACATGATATGGAGGAGATATTTACAAATCACATATTTGATGAAAGACTTGTGTCTAAAATATATAAAGGACTCTCAGTAATTGGCAGTACAATCCAACAAAAATATGGGAGAAAGATTTGAGCAGACACATCACCATGAACACAGATGAGTGGAAAATAAACACATAAAAACCTTCAACATCATTAGTCTAATATTAGAGAAATGCAAATTTTAACCATGATGAAATGCCACTCTGCACCTACTAGAATGTTTAAAATAAAAAGGTTGATTGGGGGCTCCTGGGTGTCTCAGTCAGTTAAGTGTCTGCCTTCAGCCCAGGTGATGATCCTGGGGTCTGGAGATCGAGTCCCCCTGGAATCCAGTCCACCATGGGCATAGGGCTCCTTGCCCAGCAGGGAGTCTGTTTCTCCCTCTGCCCCTCCTTTCTGCTCATTTGCTCGCTCTCTTGTGCACATGCTGTCTCTCGCAAAAATAAATAAATAAAATCCTTTTTAAAAAAGGCTTATTGTTCCAAATGTTGGTGAGGGTTTGGAAGATCTAGAACTCGCATACACCACTGATGGGAATGTAAAATGGTGCAACCATTTTAGGGAACTGTTTAGAAGTTTCTTTAAAAGTTGAACGTTTATCTATGGTATGACCCAGCATTCTAGTACTAGGCATTTACCCCAGAGCGGTAAAGTTTATGTCCATACAAACATTTGAACACGAATGTCCAAAGCAGCTTTGTTTGTAGTAGTTGAACTAGAAAAAGCCCAGATGTCCATCAACGGGTCAATGGATAAAAAGATGGAGGTGTATTTCTATGATGGAAGACGATTCACAGTAAGAAAGAGATGGGCTGTTACTGATACACAAAGTAGGTAGATCTCAAAATGCTGATTCTGAGCATAAGAAGCCAGAGACGGGAGAGTACCTGCTGTGTGATTCCATTTACAGAAGATTTCAAAAAATGCGAACTAATTTATAGTGACAGAAAGCAGATAGGAGGTTTCCTGGGGATGAAGGATGGTGGGAGCAGAAGAGAGGCATCACCAAGGAATTCTAGGAAACTTTTTGGAGTGATGGGTATATTTACAATCTTAATTGTGCTAATGGTTTGATGGGTCTATACAAATGTCAAAACTTATCAAATTGTGGGGCGCTTGGGTGGCTCAGTGGGTTAAGCCTCTGCCTTCGGCTCAGGTCATGATTTCAGGGTCCTGGGATCAAGCCCTGCATCAGGCTCTCTGCTCAGTGGGAAGCCTGCTTCCCCTCCCTCAACCGCCTGCCTCTCTGCCTACTTGTGATCTCTATCAAATAAATAAAGAAAATCTTAAAAAAATAAACCTTTAAAAAAACATCAAATTGTACACTTGAAATATATGTCAATAAAACTGTTAAAAAAGAAAATTACAATGTTCGGTTGATAACATACTGTGTTGAGGAATTTCAGAGTGAAGTAGTGAACAGGTCAGTCCCCATCTAGGGGCTAAGACTTCTCCCATGGTTTGCGGTGCTGGTGAGGCCAAGGCCCAACCCTACATCCTCACAGGCCATTTTGCCTTCCACAAGACTTCTCATCTGTGTGCTGGAACCTTTGGTCAGTCAATGGTAAGTAGGTGCCACGGGCCCAAAGACGACTGAGAGTGAAAGTGAACCCACTGGGCTTAGACTCCCCCCTCCGCTTCCACCCCAGGTGCACCCTCTTTTGGGAAATCCTCAAAGCCTGTATCCTTTCATGAGCTTCTGACCGCAGCATCTTTGGGGATGGACGGTGAATCGACCCTCTGACCTCTAGTCAACTTGGCCCGTCCCTCTTCATCACACTTTTCACCAGCTGCCTTGAATTGATCTCTCAGGTACTCACCCTGTCTTTTGTATGAGATCGTACCTAACACACTTCCTTTTTGCCATGGCTGTTGGGAAGCTCACGGTCAAAGATGGTGTCCAACTGTAATTGTTACTCATTCTAGATGCCCAGTACCTGTTAGTTTCCTGCTCCTTTCAGCTGGGTTTTGAAGATTTTATTTATTTATTTGTCAGAGAGAAAGAGAGCGCACAAGCAGGGGGAGCAGCAGGCAGAGGGAGAAGCAGGCTTCTCGCTGAGCAAGGAGCCCGATGCTAGACTCCATCCCAGGACCCTGGGATCATGACCTGAGCCGAAGGCACACGCTTAACCGACTGAGCCACCCAGGTGCCCCTCATTTATAACTTTTTTTTTCAAGATTTTTTTCTTTTTTTTACTTTGATAGAGAGAGAATGAGAGAGAGAGATCACAAGTAGGCAGAAAGGCAGGCGGGGGGAGGGGGGAGCAGGCTCCCTGCTGAGCAGAGAGCCCGATGCAGGGCTCTATTCCAGGACCCTGGGATCATGACCTGAGCCAAAGGCAGAGGCTTTAACCCACTGAGCCACCCAGGCACCCCTCTGCTGGGTTTTGTTATTGATTGATTTCTATGTTTATTTTTATTTACTTTTTATTTTATGTTTTTTTAAAAGATTTTATTTGTTTATTTGACAGAGGTCACAAGTAGGCAAAGAGGCAGCCAGAGAGAGAGAGAGAGGAGGAAGCAGGCTCCCTGTGGAGCAGAGAGCTGGATGTGGGGCTCGATCCCAGGACCCTGGGATCATGACCCAAGCCGAAGGCAGAGGCTTTAACCCACTGAGCCATCCAGATGACCCTATGCTTATTTTTAATATATCTGTTTTATGGTATGTTCCATCTTAGGAAATCATCTCAGTTTCTTTTCACAAATAGATGGGGCTTCAACCATTGTAAAAAGAAAAAAAAGTCTCACTTGTATCCCATGAGAGGAGGGGGCATGTCCTGTACATTATCCTTGTGTCCCATATCTGGAAGAGTACATTACATGGGGAAGATGCTTATTAAAAATATTTTGAATACATTATATAATATTATATAATTACATAATTATTATATAATCATATTATATATACAGCATATAATTATTATATATGATACTTATTATGTTAGAGGCTCTCCCAAGGGAAAGTAGGGACACTGAGTGACAACCAGATGTGGATCTTTTCTATTTTCTGTCTCCCATGGCACCTGTCTGGTAACGTCAGTGCAGGTGCTAAGGTGACTGCTTTTGTATCAATTTGGGGCCTGGACCCTGCTAAGTGTCTTGCTGGATGGATGGCCGAAGAGGGCATTTACTCAGTGCCTCACAGAGAATTGTTGCTTCTCGAAGAGGAAATTAATGGCCTCAACTCTGTGTTTCCAGTGGTGGCTCTGTCCTTGGTAGCCCACGTCTCCCAGGCTTGGCACCCCCAAAGTTTCTGCCTCGTGCCTTGGGAACTTATCTCCCTTTCTTGAAATCAGAGGCTCATCTTTACTTCGTGACTCTATGAGGACAGCCAGTCGGAGCTAGGAATGGCTCCCTAGGGACATCTGGCTGCAGCCAAAACTGCCCATCTCTCATCGTTCCTAACAAGGGCCATTGGATGTGCATTTCAAAATGTTCCAATAGGACCGTGCTCAGCATAGCTAACGAAGGATTTCAGCCTTTGGCAAAGAAATGGCAGGGTTAGTTAAAACCGAACTGTTTTGTTGAGGAGTGATGGGTCTTTTAATGAGTTCACAAGGAACCCATGAAAGGGTTGGCAGACTAAAAAGCAAGAGGGCCCCAGAAAGTCAGAAGTCATAAACAAAGACCCCTAGTAGTGGAGACACCACACCTGTTTTCATTTTTATGGACCCTTCTTTGTTCTTTCCCCTGCTGTGTGCTAAGGATATAGGAATTTGGATGATAAGAAAACAGATTAGATCATGCTTTGCTGGTCCTCAAACAGCTTTACTAGATCTAATCCCCAATATGAGGGAGTTTAAATTTCTGGTTTGGTTTTTAGGATCCTACAGGATCTGCTTGCAACTTTCCTTTTTAATTTACTTGCTCCCCATTCTCTGTCGTTGCATGTCCTGGGCTTGGACTATACCAGCCAGCTCTCGGTAGCTTCCGCACTTTTGGTCATCCTCTTCCCTCTGCATGAAAAGTCTTTCCTACCCCCATCTCTCCACTCCACCCTCTGTTCTGTTTGCAGAACTCAAATTCCTTCCCTAGTGAGGAAAAGAAACTGCACCTCCCTACGCCAGTGGTACTTTGCTTGTCCTAATTTTACTAGGTCCGGATGACAGATAACTGTCCATGTCTGTTTCTCCCCAAGATCCTAAATAGCCAGAAGGCAGAGCCTGGCTGGATATGGTTGTATCACGTGGAGTGGTGTGTTCTTATTCTTTTATTTATTTTTTAAAAGATTTTATTTATTTATTTGAAAGAGAGAAGAGATCGTGAAAGAGAGAGAGAGAAGCAGAGGAGGAGGGGCAGAGGGAGAAGCAGGTTCCCCACTGAGCAGGGAGTCTGATATAGGGCTCCATCTTAGGACCCCGGAATCATGACCTGAGCTGAAGGCAGACACTTAACTGCCTGAGTCACCCAGGCACTCCTCTTCTTGTTATTTTTATTATATTATATTTTATTTAAAATATATTTTATTTATTTATTTGACAGAGATCACAAGTAGGTAGAGAGGCAGGCAGAGAGAGAGCGGGGGAAGCAGGCTCCCCACCGAGGAGAGAGCCCAACGAGGGGCTCGATCCCAGGACCCTGAGATCACAAGCCGAAGGCAGAGGCTTAACCCACTGAGCCACCCAGGTGCCCCTATTTTTTATTTATTTTTAAAGATTTTATTTGTCAGAGAGAGAGAGAACACAAGCTGCAAGAATGATAGGCAAAGGGAGAAGCAGACTCCTTGCTGAGCAGGGATCCTGTAGGGGATACCAGGACCTTGGGATCATGACCTTAACCAAAGGCAGACACTTACCCAAATGAGCCACCCAGGCGTTCCTCTTGTTCTTTTAAAATCAAGTTTTATTAATTCAAAATATGCTGTATATGCACACTAAAAAGTATAAAAGAGTGAAAAGTCACTCCATTCTCTAGCCACCAGATTCCTTTCTATGTGAGTAACCAATGTTATCAGCTTTTTATGAATCCTTCTAGACATATATAAACATATATATTTTTCTTCCTCCTCTTTTTTTTTTTTAAGATTTTATTTTATTTATTTGACAGACAGAGATCACAAGTAGGCCGACAGGCAGGCAGAGAGAGAGGAAGGGAAGCAGGCTCCCTGCTGAGCAGAGAGCCTGATGTGGGGCTCAATCCCAGGACCCTGGGACCATGACCTGAGCTGAAGGCAGAGGCTTTAACCCACTGAGTCACCCAGGCGCCCCTCTTCCTCCTCTTTAAAATAAATGGGATCATATTTAAATAGTTTTTCATTTTGCTTTTTCACTTTACGATGCTCACATACACATACATTTAAAACTTACTTAACCAATTAACTATTGATAATGTGTTAGTTGTTTTCATTCTTTTGTTATTAAAAACAATGCTGCAATGAATAATCTTGTATATTTGCCTTGTTCAGATGTGTAACTATTTATGGAGGAAGAAATTCTGGAGGTGGAATTGCTAGGCCAATAAGTATGGGCACTTTTAATCTTGATCATCACTGCCTAATTGTTCTTTACAAAGAACATCCAGTTTCACACCCATAAGTGATATATGGGAATCTCTGTTCCTTCACTGTTGCCAACATGATGTGTTATTAACTTTGGACAAGCTATTTATTTGGTTTGTCTTCTGTTTGACAGAGACAGAGAGGGAGAGAGAATACAAGCAGGGGGAGTGGGAGAGGGAGAAGCAGGCTTCCCACGGAGCAGGGAGCCCTGATGATGAAGGGCTCGCTCCCAGGAAGGACCCTGGGATCATGATCTGAGCTGAATGAAGGCAGATGCTTAAGGACTGAGCCACCCATGTGTCCCTAGATTTAATTTTAAGTGTATGTGTGTGTGTGTGTGTAACAAATTCATGATCACTTCTTGGGTTGAAAATCATCAAAATTATCTGGGGTGTTAACAATCTGGAGATTCTAAACCCATATTCACAGAAAAGTAATTCTTGTTTGACTCCAAGGGTAATTAAGGAATGTGGTAGAAAAGTGTCACAGAGAACCCGTTTCTTTAATAAAGAGATTTTACTCTTGTGGAGCAATTTACAGATTTTAGATGCATTTTACATGCATTGATTTCGATTTCGGGTATCTTCTGATTATTTTAGTAAGGAAATTACTAAAGAGGTCAGAAGATAGTCTGAAATCTGCCCCATAGTCGTGTTGTGAGGATTAAATAGGATGTCTGCAAAACTTTTGTCACAATCCTCGGCATATAACAGGCACTCAGTAAAGTAACTCTAGTTATTAGCTAACAAACAATAGGTTGTTACATGCTGCGATTAGATTAAGGGGCTACTGAATCTGCCCTCTTGGCAGTAAAGGCTCTGGAGCCCGATCAATTTCTCTCTGGCAGTGTGACTTTGAGCACATCCCCTAACCTCCCCCGCCTCAGTTTTCGCATCTGGAAAGTGGGAGAATAAAATCCAAGGCTCGAGGTTTGCCCTGAGTTTACATGTGCAATACTCCCAAGGGCTTGCTACACACTACTTCTCTTCTTTCCTCTCGGTCTACTGACTGGGGCCATCAAGGACCCACCCAACAACCCGATAACCCAGAAAACCAGAGGGATCGAGACCAGGGCGACACGGGCACGCCGCTCGCCACCAGTACACCGCGCGTCTAGCAAAAGGTCACGAGCGACTAGCGATCCCCAACTACCCCGGCACAAACGCCTCGGCTACGCCGTCTTCCGGTCGACGCGGCCCCGCCCACTTCCGGCTCGGCGCGACCTGGAGCGGGTTTCCGGAAGGGCGGGTTGGGGGCGCGCTCCGGGGTGGAGGGCGGCGGAGCGCGGGGGGCGCGCGGCCTGACCTCTGCGTCGCCGGCGGCACGCGGGACTCCGCGCAGCCATGGAGAGCGGAGGGCGGCCCTCGCTGGGCCAGTTCTTCCTCTTGGGCACCAGCTCTGTCGTCACCGCCGTCCTGTACTCCGTGTACCGGCAGAAGGCCCAGGTCGCCCAAGAGCTCAAGGTCAGTGCTGGAGCCAGCCTGGCCTCAGCCGGCTCACCCCTGCCCCCGGGAGTGGTGTGAGCCCGCCGTTCGCCTCGCGTCGCTCCAGCGACATCCAGAGATGTCGCCTCGCCAGGCACGGGAGGAGCTAGGATCAGAATTCGGGTCTCGTGATAACGGCTGCCCTGCCTCTCTTCTCCTCAGCCGCCCCCGTTCCTCAGAATCTCGACTTCATTACTTGATTCGACAAATACTTAGGGACGGCCTGCGCGGCTCCAAGCACTGGGGCTCTGGCATGGGTAGAAGAGGCAAAAGTCCCTGCCCTCGTGGAGATTCCATTCCCCTACAGCGAGACAGACAGAGAGTAGCTCAGATGGTATGACAGTCGGGGAGAAAAATACTACAGACTCAGGCGGGGAGGAGGGGAAATGCAGCGCTGGAGAAAGGGAGGTTTGCTATTTCAAATAAGGTGACATTTAACAGAGCCCAGGAGGAAGTGAGGGAGACCCGGCAGGTGTCTGGGGGAAGAGCAGTTCCCGCGGAGGGAGCAGCCAGTGCAGGAACCTAGACTTTGCCCATTTACGTAACCACGCACTTCCTTCTACAGACTCTTCCTTTTTAATATTTTAGTTATTTTAAAAATAACGCTTGCTTTCCTAGGCTGCCCTCGACAGCTTAGCACATTCTCATCTTGTTATTTTTTTCTTCACAATAATTATTTTAAAAGATTTTATTTATTTATTTGACAGACAGAGATCACAAGTAAGCAGAGAGAGAGGAGGAAGCAGGTTCCCTGCTGAGCCCGATGTGGGGATTGATCCCAGGACCTTGGGATCATGACCTGAGCGGAAGGCAGAGGCCTGACTCCACTGAGCCACCCAGGCACCCCTACAATAATTTGGGGGTGGGGGTAGGGAAAACGACAGTCCTCTCCGGATTGCAAATCAGGAAGTGGAGACGCAGAGCAGAGGTCTCACAGCTCCTCTGGTTGGGACTTGAGCTTAGGTCTTTTGATTCCAAGTGTAGGCTTTTTTGCTTTTTTTTTTCCTCCTCATTGATCACATTGCTTTATTGTGAATGTCTGACTGGCCCATGAGAGGTGGACCTCTTTAGGTCAGAGACCGTCTTATTTATCCTCCCCCCCTCCCCTTCTAGGTTCTAACTCAGTGGTAGATGCTTAGTAAATATTTGTGGATTCCTTTTGGCTGAAATACCACGATGTCACAGTACCACAGTTAGGGCTTCTTCACTTGACATTTATTTGAAGAAGGATTCCTAAACCTTAGTTCATTATCCTCATACTGTTTTCAGGAAGGGCTTAGAAACCAGTGTGTGAAATCCCTGCCGGGGAAGGGGTTTGGTAATCCATGTGAAATGAAACACGTTACCGGACAGTTGGATTTGTGGTGCAAGTGGCCTCCTAGTGAATTCCGGCTGCCCAGTTGTTTGTCTGATTGTAAATCAGCAAGTTAACTGCTGAAGTCATTGGCTAGAGGTATAACCGATACTTCACTTTCTGACCCTAGAAGTTTGAAATCGGGCTGGCCGAATGTGGGACCTTTGAAGCACTGGAACTCTCCAGGATCCAATTTTGGGTGACCTTAAAAGTTTTGCCAGTCAGTTTCCAAATGAGGATGAAATAGCCCCTTCCTGGAAAGAGTTGGAATTCCTAAAATTTTACATTCTATTTTCTTGATCGGATTACAAAACCTCCAGAGTAGGTTCGAGTCTTATCCTTGTGTAGCTCTCATAGTGATGGGAATGCCTCTTTATGGCTTGCCTACACGTGCCAGCCCCTGGGCTAGATTCCTTCACACCTTGTGCATCATTTATTTCTTATTAATTTTTTTAGGATTTTATTTATTAGAGAGCGTGAAAGAGAGCATGAGCAGTGGGGAGAGGAAGAAGCAGACTCCCCGCTGAGCAGGGAGCACATGGGGCGCCATCCCAGGACCCTGAGATCATGACCTGAACTGAAGGCAGACGCCTCACTGACTGAACCACTTGGGTGCCCTCCCATCACTTAATACACATAAAAATCTGTGACCATTTCCTCTCCGTTTTCTACAGCTTTGGAAACAGGTTCAGGTTGTTCAGTCATGGTAGATGCACTGAAACTGGATTCAACCCCAAGTCTTTATGATAGTATTCCCTCTCCCCTTTAAAAAAATTCTAACTAGCTCTCCTGTGGTGGATACTCTACCCGCTGTATGACTTGGAGCAAAGCACTTCACCTCTCTGAACCTCTGGTTCCTGATCTGTAATTGGGGATAATGTCTTCTGGACGGTAGGAGCATTACATGGCATTTATGCTTTTAAAGTGTTTAGCGTAGTGCCTGGTATATACACTTGACCTTTGAACAAAATGGGTTTGAAATGTGCAGGTCCATTTACATGCAGATTTTTTTTTCAGTAAATACAGTACTGTGAATGTATTTTCTCTCATGATTTTTTTTAAAGGGATTTTATTTATTTTTTTGAGGGAGAGTGACACAGCGAGAGAGGGAACACAAGGAGGGGGGCATGGGAGCCGGAGAAGCAGGCTTCCTGCAGAGCAGGGAGCCCTAGGTGGGGCTCGATCCTATGACCCTGGGATCGCGATCTGAGCCAAAGGCAGATGCTTAACTGACTGAGCCACCCGGGCGCCCCTCATGATTTTTAAAAAGTCTTTTCTCTAGCTTGCTTTATTGTAGGAACACAGCCTATGATACATATAGCCTACAGAATATGTGTTGATTGACTGCTTAGGTTATCAGTAAGGCTTCTGGTCAACAGTAAGCTCTGAGCAGTGAAGTTTGGGAGCCGGATTTACATGCAGAATGCAGATTTTCGACAGCATGGCGGGTTAGTGCCCCTCACCCCTGTGTTGTCCAAGGGCCAGTTGTAGTCTAAGTGATGATTCATTCACTAACTTATTCATCAACTACATACTGAGTGCCTGCTGTGGGTCAGGCACTGTTCTTGGCCCTAGGGCAACAGCAGTGAACAAGGCAAGTGAGGTCCCAGCTGTCCTCCAGTGTAATAGTCCGGGGGAGGGACACAGAACAAAGGAGTCAGTAGACTGTAAGTGTTGGTTGCTGGGTGGTTATTGTACTATGTTCACACTGCAGGTGGTTCGTAAGTTTGGCTTGACTCGGCTCCTGTCATGCACTGTGCAGCTCTAGCTTCAACTTCGAGTGACCTCAGTGACCTTAGAGTACCCATCTCTCTTCATGCCTTAAGGGCTTACTTAGCTGGCAACCTTCAGATTTTTTTTTCCATCCTTCCAATTTGTCGATGGCCGTTCCCTGCAAGCGGGAAGTGTCCTTGATTCATCCCTGAATCCCCCGTGCCCAGCCCACATGGATGCTCAGGAGCCGGTCATTGGTTTTATTAATCTCTTTATTTTTGATACAGCAGTGCCAGGCTGGCTTGGTCCCCGTGCACAGCAGGTTGGAAAGTGAATCAGAGCGAGTGGCCCACCATTGCCTGAGCCCCTGCTGTGTCCAAGGCACTGGCGCGGCTGCTTTCCGCAGCAGCCCTCTAGACGCGTGGCTCTGTGTCATCGTCAAGAAGAGATGAAATTTTGTTCTGTCTGTGGCATGAAAACCAATAAGTCCCTTTCATAATTTCACTAAAAAAAAGTTAAAATGAAGAGGAGGGTGTGTTTCCGTTAACTGGGGAGAGAATGTCACCGGCACCCCCGTTTGGAGGGCGGCAGATGCTGGTTATGTGGAGAAACTTCTGGGGCACAGCTTGGGAATGTGACTCTCCATCCTCTCCTTCCTGCCTGATTTCCTTGTTCTCTTTTCATTACGTGAAAAAAGTAAATAGGCTTTTTTCGTGTTGGGCCTGTCAGTGTGGTAGAACATGGAGTTTTCAGCAGCTGGTTGAATGTGTTGTTTCCATTTAGGGAGCTAAGAGAATCCACTTGGGTGAAGACTTAAAGAACATTCTCTCAGAAGCTCCAGGAAAATGTGTGCCTTACGCTGTTATTGAAGGTATGTTTATTGGCAAAATTAAAAATTTCCTCTAATCCAAGTTTGATAAAAAATCATCTTGGCTCATATTAAGGTCCTTTTGTTTGGGGCAATGGTCCAGACCTGGACCTTGGGGTCAGGAAGACCTGTGTGATCCCAGTGCAATTACCCAGCCTTTCTGAACCTCCCTTACCCCATCTGAACAACCTCTCAGAGGGGTTGGAGAGCTGAAATGATGGGTCCTCGTAAAGTGCCTGTGGAACAGAACTTAGAGTGATGTCATTTTCCTCATTTTGATCAATGGAACTCCAACTAAAAACAATATTTAAATCACCTTGAAAGGAAAGGGCAGAACAGTTCTTCAGAAGTAAAATAATCTGTTTCTGTTTAGGGGCTGTTCGATCTGTTAAAGAAACGCTCAACAGCCAGTTCGTGGAAAATTGCAAGGGCGTGATTCAGCGGCTGACACTGCAGGAACACAAGATGGTGTGGAACCGGACGACCCACCTTTGGTACATAGTAGCCTTTCTCCTCTGGCCAGGCCTCCCAGTTGGCTGGCTCAAACGCGGGTGTCCTGGGTACTGTTTCCATGTCTTCCGGTTCCCCTGAGACAAGGCCTAGACCAGTTCCTTCATGCTGACGGTATTCTTGTGGGAGAACAGTTTTTCCAGCCAATCCTAGTGGGTTTTTGTTTTGTATTTTTTATTGTGGTAAGAACGCTTAACATGATACCAACTCCCCCCCCCCTTTTTAAAAAAAGATTTTATTTATTTGAGAGAATGGGGGGGTGTGGAAAGGCAGAAAGAGAGGGAGAAGCAGACTTCCCACTGAGCACGGGAGCCTGATGCTGGACTCGATCCCAGGACCCCAGGATTATGACATGGGCCAAAGGCAGATGCTTAACTGACTGAGACCCAAGCGCCCCAAGATTTATCCTTTTAACAGTACTGGGGCATACAGTACTATTAGCTACAGATGCAAAGTTGTACAGCACATCTCTAGAATATATTTATTTTATAAGACTGATGCTTTATACCCACGGAACAGCAGCTCCCATTTTCTTCTTTCCCAGCCCCTGGCAGCCACCATTCTGCTGTCTCCATGAATGACTATTTTATTTTATTTTTACTTTTTTGAGAGAGAGGAAGAGCATGTGTGCGTGTTCGCGTGAGATGGGGGAGGAGCAGAGGGGGAGGGAAAGAGAATCTTAAGCAGGGTCCATGCTCAGCATGGAGCACAACGTGGGGCTCGATCTCACGACCCTGAGATCATGACCTGAGCCAAAATAAAGAGTCGGACACTTAACTGACTCAGTCACCCAGGTGCCCCTGAGTGTGACTATTTTAGGTCCTTCATGCAAGTATTTGACTTTCTGTGTGGTGGTGTAGTTCCTCTTAGCATAATGTCCCCTAGGCTCATCCCTGTTGTCACTGTCACATATGGCAGAATTCCCCTCCTTTTTATGGCTGAATAATGTCCCGCTGTGTGTGTATCACATTTCTCACTCCACTCATCTGCTGGTGGGCGTCTAGGTTGTCTCCACGTCTTGGCTCTTGTGAATAGCGCTGCAGTGAACACCGGAGTGCAGATACCTCTTTGAGACCCTGATTTCACTTCACTGGGATCATACCCCGAGAAGTGGGACTGCCAGATCATACAGTAGTTCTGTTTTTGACTTTCTAAGGAATTGGATAGTTATTTGAAAGTGGCAAGGAGTGGTAAATGGAGGAGGAGATCTAGGACAGTGCTTAGTGCCCACTGATCGGCCTGAGAACCTCAAAAACGGAGCTTCTCCATCCCAAGGCACTAGGATAGCAGAGATTTGTACGTATCCTTCCAGTTAGTGCGGACATTACCCTGTCCTGGCATTTAGGCCATCCCTCTCTGCCTGGGCAGGGGGCGTTTACCATCGTCTCTTCTATCTGGGATTCTCTCGTTGTTTCAGGAACGACTACTCCAAGATCATTCACCAGAGGACCAACACGGTGCCCTTCGACCTGGTCCCCCACGAGGACGGCGTGGCCATGGCCGTGCGAGTGCTGAAGCCGCTGGACTCCCAGGATCTGGGCCTGGAGACCGTGTACGAGAAGTTCCACCCCTCCGTCCAGTCCTTCACCGATGTCATTGGCCACTACATCAGCGGCGAGCGGCCCAAGGGCATCCAGGAGACCGAGGAGATGCTCAAGGTGGGCGCCACGCTCACGGGGGTGGGCGAGCTGGTGCTGGACAGCAGCTCCGTGCGCCTGCAGCCCCCCAAGCAGGGCCTGCCGTACTTCCTCAGCAGCCAGGACTTCGACAGCCTGCTGCAGGGCCAGGAGGCCCGCGTCCGGCTCTGGAAGGTCCTGACGCTGGTCTTCGGCTTCGCCACCTGTGCCGCCCTCTTCTTCATCCTCCGCAAGCACTACCTGCAGCGCCAGGAGAGGCGGCGGCTCAGGCAGCTGGAGCAGGAGTTCCAGGAGCATGAGGCGCAGCTGCTGAGCCGCGCCAAGCCCGAGGACAGGGAGAGTCTGAAGAGCGCCTGTGTCGTGTGTCTGAGCAGCTTCAAGTCATGTGTGTTTCTGGAGTGTGGGCACGTGTGTTCCTGCGCCGAGTGCTACCGCGCCTTGCCGGAGCCCAAGCGGTGCCCCATCTGCAGACAGGAGATCGCCCGCGTGATCCCCCTGTACAACAGCTAACCGTGTGGGGGCCCCACGGGGGGACGTGAGGGGGGACACCCCTTCTCAGGAATTTTTGTCGTGAGGCCTTTAGGAGCGCAGTGATGGGGGCCGCTGTTAGCCCAGCTATGACTGAGGGAGGGGACTCGGGCGGCGGGGGCGTCCTAGTCCCATGCCTCTGACACTGGGATGCTGCCTTGCTGCTGCCGTGAGAGGGGACCCTTCCTTTGCTGGCTGAGCCTCACGCCCCCCCCCACCGCGGAGTTGGGTGGATGTGGTGGCCTTGCATTCCTTCCTGGCACCTGTGGAGAGAGTGTGTGTGTGTGTGTGTGTGTGTGTGGCCTAAGGGCCTAAGCCGGCGATCTCTAGCTCTTCTGGTCCTTTCTGGGGAGTTGCTGTGGTCTGGAACCTTGAGTGACTCAGCCAGCAGGGCGGCAAGCCGGGCACTGGGTCTGGTGTACGCCTCACCGAGCTGTCTCTGAAGAGTCGCTTTTGAGGAGACTGTCAAGTCTTTCTTTGTTTTGCTTATACCCCAGGAGAAAGGCCAGGCTGGACGTGTCACCCGTGTCCCTTTCCCCTCACCTTCTTACCTCTTAAATGCGTGCACGTGTGTGTCAGGACAGAAGGGAGTGAAGCCTGCTGCTTGCCTAAAAGATGGGGCTCTGATCAGCCAGCTGAAGAGCGGCCACTTGAAGGGACAGTCGGACCGTCGCGTCGTCCCCAGTGGTGAAGATGGCAGCTTGGTAGCCGCCCTCCTGGCATTTCCGTGACCTAAAGGGAGGGCCGTCCCAGCACACGGAGCACGCTGCGCACACCGCCAGCCCTGAGTGGGAGTTCCCGGGGCCCAAGGAGGCTGAACGCTGGCTCCAGCTTTCCCTGCCTGAGATGAGCCTGGAAGGCCTCACTCACCTCCTGCAGGAAGCAGTAGGGCCACTGCTCCCCCAACCTTGCTCTGCCAGCCTCCCTCCCAGGCTGTCACCAAGGCAAAGGAGCCAGCCAGCACCCCGAGCACAGAGCCTTCTCCAGGGTCCTGCCTCCTCACATCAAGAAGTGAACGTCCCGTGGCAGAATCGCATTGTCCCTTCCTGGGTTCCTGTTCAGCCCCTCTCCTGCCCCCCTCTTTTTTGTGGAAAGAAGTGGGGGACCCCCCCTCACCTCCGAATAGTCAGAGGTCTTGTGCACAGCTCTCCTCTCCCTTCCCTGGCTTTGAATATTCATCCCCTATCCTCCTCTGGGAGGTGGGGTGCTCTTGGGGGCGGATACCCCTTATATGCAGGATCCAGTGTGGACGGCACAAAATAAACATGTTACAAGCAAGTGTTAGCCTGTTGATTTGTCAACGAAAGTTCGGTGGTTTGGGTGAGGCTTGCCCAAGATGGGATTGAATCCTGCCACGGTGGAATGATCTCGAGACCTCATAGCCACTGTGTGTGTCTTCTTCCTCGGCAGAGAGGTGCTTTGGGGCTCCTATAGGGGGTGTGCGGCTTGGTGAGGCAGAGGCCTGGGGGCGGGCGTCCTGGAGAGCAGCTGGTTGGTATCCCTGGCCTCGCTGAGAAGTCTTGAACAGAAGGGCAGGGAGACAGTGGCACCGGGATGGGGTGCTGGGGGACAGCAGGGAGGGAAATGAGCATTTAGATTTTATACTGTGCGCTCTTCTGAGCTTTCATTTCAAGGTCAGCTAATCCTCAGGAAACCTGTAGGCATCTCATGCGTCATGGCTTCTGCATCTCACAGATGAGGAAATTGCCCCCGAGGGGAAGTTTGTGGGGCTGGGGGCACATCGCCAGTAGGTGGGGGGTCCGAGTTTGAACTCCAAGCTGTTTGCAAGCCACTGACCCTCCTGCTCGCTGGTGGTG
Source organism: Lutra lutra (assembly GCF_902655055.1). NCBI lineage: Eukaryota > Metazoa > Chordata > Mammalia > Carnivora > Mustelidae > Lutra > Lutra lutra. The sequence continues at coordinate 183,075,527 of NC_062281.1, forward strand.
GCTAAGTTCCTCAGGGTCCATGGGAACCGCGCAGGACACTCGCTCCCGAGTTCATGGGAGGGGCGGGCTGTGGAGGCACGGGCAGAGGTGAGAAGCCGCTTGCCAGCACTGAGTCCTGTCTGGGGATGTGGGAAGAGCCTGGGGGCTGGGCGAGTGAGGGGGTGACCCAGTGCCCTGAAAGTACCTGCCCCTTTTTCCTTGTCCTTCAGCCTTGACTTTTTCAGAAGGTCCAGCTTTTATTTTGTTATTTTTAAATTTTATTTATTTATTTTTAATTTTTTTTAAAGACTTTATTTATTTGACAGACAGAGATCACAAGTAGGCAGTGAAGCAGGCAGAGAGAGGAAGGAAAGCAGGCTCCCCGCAGAGCAGAAAGCCCAATGCGGGGCTCGATCCCAGGACCCTGGGATCATGACCCGAGCTGAAGGCAGCGGCTTAACCCATTGAGCCACCCAGGTGCCCCTATTTATTTATTTTTAAAGATTTTATTTATTTATTTGACAGATCACAAGTGGTCAGAGAGGCAGGCAGAGAGAGAGGGGGAAGCAGACTCCCTGCTGAGCAGAGAACCTGATGTGGGGCTTGATCCCAGACCCTGGGATCATGACCTGAGCCAAAGGCAGAGGCTTAACCCACTGAGCCACCCAGGTGCCCCAATTTATTTTTATTTTTTTAAAAGATTTTTATTTCTCTGAGAGAGCGTAAATGGTGGGGGTGAGCAGAGGGGGCGAATCTTCAAGCAGACTTCCCACTGAATGCAGAACCTGATTTAGGGCTCTATCCCAGGACCCTGAGAAGATGACCTGAGCCACCCAGGCACCCCGGTCCGGCTTTCAGTAGAGGTTGAACGAACCACCTGTGGCGGGCGTATGTGGCGATCTATCCAGAGTGCAGCTCTCAGCACAGATTTCGTGAGTAAGCCGAGCTGGAGTGATCGAGCAGGGAAGGCCACCAGCTCTACCCAAGCCCCACTTGGATCTGGGCAGACCAAATCTGCCTCGACTGTTCCTCCAAGCCCAGCTGGGGACACGGAGCCGTGGCACACACTCCCCGCCTTAGGCAGTGACAGCTGGCAGGAAACATGGACACGTGTGTACCCGGGTTCTGCATTTGAGGTCCCTGCTCAGTCCTAGCCCAGGAGGGGCTGACACTGTCTCCCAGCCTCCTGGCCCTGTGGCAGTTCCTACCTTCCACTGAGGAGCTTCATCTCCAGGAGGGCTGAACGGGACCTACCCTGAGACAAAGGGGCCCGGCCGGGGAGTGGGGAGTGACAGGGAGGGGAGGACCACAGGACATTAGTGTTGAACCAACCTTGGGGTAGTTGTGAGTTTTCAGTTCTTTACTATTTCAACCCTCACGCTCCGTCACTTCCATCCTAGACAGACACCTTCAGGAGTCCTCTTGAATATCTGCTCCTGGTGTCTCGAATGTCTGCGAGGCACTTGTGTGCATTAATGCGGTGGGTGGGTAGGGTCCATAGAGTGGACATGGTTATCCCTGCTTCACAAGCGAGGCTCAGAAGGGCTCTGTGTTTGCCTCCAGCCACATATCATCGTGAGCCAGCCTGCGTCAGGTTCCTCACAGGCGGGGTTCCTAAGACTCAAGGCAAGCAAGAGGGGGAGACTGTATCACCCCATTTTGCAGGTTATATGATATGCTTGAGGCTACTAAGGTCTGACTGGAATGCTTCCACATTTTGTCTTTATTACTTTAAGCCTGAGAGGGGAGGGGAAGTTGTCCAACAGACCCTTGAGTGTGGCAGACCCAGCGTTTTCCTGGCCAGTCAGCACCTCAACAATCACCAGTCACCCCCTGGTTTTACATATCACAGGGAGAGGCTTTGCACTTCCCCACCTTATCCTGATGGAACAGAAGCCAGAAGGCAGGTCTTTGGAATCCTAACTCATTCAGAATTATGATAGAAAATTAAAGAAGCAACAATATGGGGATCATTTAAAAAGCAAACAACACGACAAACTTGGCCAGTCTAGCACCCTTTACAAGGTTCTAGGCCATGAAAATCCCAACTGGACTGTGGGTCTGAGGCTGATGATCCCACAGGGCCTCTGGAATGCTCAGAGCAAGAGCTCGTCATGTTCAAGCTCATTGATGGGCAGTTATTCATCTAACAAACATTTGCTAAAAGTATATTTAGCAATCTGTGCCTGGAGATGCAAAATGAGTAGGACAGTCTCTGCCCTCAAAGGGCTCCGAGTTGTCTCTATACACCAGCCACCAGCATTGTTTGAAAGGCAGTAAACCTTAGGGGGGCGGTGTGATGAACCTCAGGGGTTGGGCATATTTGTGGTTCACAGAATACAGGAGCTGGGATGGACCTTTGAAACTGACCTGGTTAGAGCAGATTCCCATTCAAAATCAACCAACCAAGGGCAGTTCTGTGTTACAAAAGGGGAGCCAGGCAGAGAAGACGGACCCCACAGAGCCTAGAATGACCTAGGAAAACACCAACCTGACCGTGTCCATCCTATGCTGGAAGCTCTTCCCCAGGCTCCTTGTGATCACCAGCCCCAGGCCCTGACTCTTCCCTGGCATCTGAAGGCCTGCGTAATAGAGCCCGGGCCACCTGTCCACGCCTCTCCTCATCCCTCTGTCCCACGAGTGTGGCTCTGGCCATGCAGTCAGTGAGGCTCCTGAGACAGGCAGTGCCAAGGTCCTGCCCGCGGCATCCTGGCCCTTCATGTCACTCATATCTACTTACCCTTTTCAAACTCAGCTTTAGGTGGTGTCCCCTCCATTCCTAGATGCCTCTGCAGGGTTAGGGCCTCTCCCCTAAGGTTCCATAATACAGTCTTCTCATTCCTGCACCTAACCTTGGGAAGGACCTGCATCTTATTTTCTCTCGGGTCGTCCCTATACACTAGTTAGAGCTAACATCAGGGCTTGTTCTTTGCTGGGAACTCACCGAGTGCTTGCCACGATCCCTGTCATTTAATCCGTATCCTGAGTTACGTGTTTGTATTAGTCTTCCTTTAAAGAGAAGGAACCGGGGTCCCCCGTGGAGGGGGGTGTGCTCTGTCGGTCATGTGTCTGCCTTTAGATCAGGTCCTGATCCCCAGGTCCTGGGTTCAAGTCCCAGTGGACTCCCTGTTTAGCGGGGAGTCTCCTTCTCTCCCTCCGCCTCTGCCCCACTCGTGTTCTCTCTTTCTCTCTCCCAAATAAATGGATAAAATCTTTAAAAAATAAATAAATAAAGAGAAGGAAACCAAGGCCCAGAGATGTCAGGTATCTTGCCGAGCTCATAAGAGAGTCAAGATTTAAGCCCATGCAGTCTGACTCCAGGCCTAAGCAGTGAATGTCCATGGAATGTGTGTTGCGTAGCAAGTGTACTAGACGCGCGGTAAGCGGTCCTGAAAGGCTGCCTGTGGGAGTCGGTTAACTGGACCAGAGATGAGAGCCATGACCTGGTTGTATGAAGCGAGGGAAGGACCTCCTCTCTAGGGCTTTGGGCCAATGACGATAAACCGAACGAGAGGAACATCACGTCCAGCGAGCTGACCAGAGCGTTGAGGACTCCACATAGGGAAGTTGGAATGATGTCATTGTGTGGTGGCAAATAGTCTGCACTGGCAGCCCAAACACTGGCCTGCTCTCAGGTCCTGGCTCTGGGGCTGTGTGATCTTAATGGAGTGATCTGACCTCTCTGGGCCGCAGCTCTGTCTATAAACGGAGCGAGTTGGATCAAAGCCCTCCAAACCTCCAACCAGCTCTGCCATTTTGCATGTCTAAGAGTGGGTGGGGGAACAATGAGGGAGAATTTGGGGGCCCTCTTTGGGGTTGCAGGTCTGACAGGGGAGAGCTGGGCCCTCTTCAGGCTAGCTGCCTACCATAGCTTCAGGACCACATTCCCCTCAAGCCGAGGAGAGGAGCACATTTTCTAATTAGATAGTGTTAACTTATCAATTTTGAATGAGATAAGTTTCAATGTATGATGTCCTGAATTGCTCCCTGGGGTGCTCATTAGTCACTTCCCCTGCAGCTGCCTTATTGTTTTCCAGATGCCAGCCGAGGGACCTGGCATTTCGCTTCCCCAAGAGCGGGCCGCACGAGGCTGAGCCAGTGACCCCAGCCTTGGTTAGAGGGACTGACCAGGCCTGGGCCGGGGTCCTCCTGTCTTGCCCTTTACCCTCTGTCCTTGCCAGAGTGATTCCCTTCCATGACGTTCCTCAAATTCAGATCCCTCCGGGATTGAGCCACGACTCTGGGGGCCATAACTGAACTCGACAAGCATTTATTAGGCACCGAGTGTGCCCTGCACCTTGTATCTGCAACCTGAATGTTCTCCAGGCTGGGGGAGGGGAGGGAGGGACAAATGAGGTTGTGTTAATATTAAAGTCCAAATTGCCCCAACTGAAGGCCTCCCAGCCCCTCATCTTCTTTCCTAGTATTTAAGGTTCTTCATAGCGTGGAGTTTCATAGACTTTTGCAATAAGTTGGTCCATAGTCTTTATTTCTTCCTACCCTTTCCCGCCGCAGGACCCGCTGCATGGGATCTCTCCTACGGTTGCAGTCCCTGGCATGACCTCCAGGTGGCGCTGTGCCCCCACGGTTGAGGCCGGCTGGAGGCCTCAGGAACCACCTAGGCTGTGCTTCCAAAGGTCTTTGCAAATTTTCTCTCCCCTGAGGGGCAGAAACAGGCCTGGAAGGATCCCCAACTGCTGATCCCAGGTCTAGCGGGGCACAGCCTGGAAAGGAGAGAAGCAGGGATTTTTCTCTCTGGTTCCTTTCTTTCTCTGCCCAGCTCACCAGGAAGCTGGGTGGAGATGTGAAAGTTTCAAGAAGCCCAGAAAATTCTGGGGGAAAAAAATCCGCCATTTCTCCCCCGATAATTTTCCAGGCATTCACATCTTTAAATATACTAACCATGATTTCTTTCAACAAAAACGAGATATGCATAATGCATCACATGTTCTTAAAATACCCAAATGACTTCACACTGGTAAAAGGATGCTTAAAAAATTGTATGGCATAGATTCTGATTCTCCCCCAAGAAGTATTTTCTCGGCAGGAGAAAGAAAGAAGTGTCTCTTAGCCGGGCCTGCTGTCCTTGCTCTCGGTCTCTTCTGCCCTGCCTTTGCCTTTTTGCCCCCTCATCCAAGTGCCCAGCTCCTCTGTCCCCTGATCGGGCTGCCTCTTGTCAACTACTTTACTTGGCAGTCCTACCTCTTATCTGCCCTGTTTGCCTCTTGCCTTCCAATGTGGGTAAGAGTTTCTTCCTCTGCGTGTGATCTGTCCTCTTCCCTGAGGCTTTCTTAGGCTCTCTGCTTCTCTCTGGGGAGCTAGGGGCTGCTTCTGTCTGCTTCTGCTTCTGTGTGGCTCTCTCCCCTTCCATCTTTCTCACCTGTGCCTACACCTGCCCTGGCAGACGGAACTTCCTCTTTCCCTGTGCCCTGCTCAGGCAGGGTAGGATGCGGAGGGCTCTGTGACCATGCAGTGGCTGCTTCTCACTCTTCTCCCCTTCCTGTTACGTCAGGATTTCCATTCCTAGGGAGCAAGGGCCCTTCTGTCCACCCCTGGAGGGCTTTAGGTGGTAGGATTCACAGCATGGGACTATCCCCTGCAGTGACCCCATAGCACCTCATCTGATCCATACAATCTCCCTTTGAGGCTGATGTAGTTATTACCCTTTCAGAGCTGTGAGGAATTCTGGCTCAGAGAGGGAAGCAACAGCATCCACTCCCATGAAGGGGTTTAGGAAGGGGTTTAGGAAGGGGTGCAGCTGGGTGAGGCACGGGTCTTCTGATTTACTCTCTTTTACTTGCTCTTCAGCAGGTCCAGTAGACAGATCTGTGCTGGAGACCTGGGGTCTTGGTCCTGACGCTGTCTCCTTCTGTTGTCGCAGGAAACTGTTGGGGTATGGCATTTGTGGGATCTAGTCCTGCGTTCTTTAACTTAAAGGGACCATGGAGGTTTAGAGATCCCCTGGGAACTGGGTACACAATTTTCTGCTTCTGGGAAAGAGAATCCCACCTCTTTGATCAGATCGGGCTACAAGGGTTAGACTCTAGGCTAGAGCCTCTCAATATCTGTGGCTATGCCAAGGTGCAGAGACTGGAAAAGGCTTGTCCCTGGTTTGGTGACTCCTGGGTGTCCTCAGGGAGGCAGTGTCGCCCAACAGTTGGGAGCTCAGCCTTGCGTCAGACCTGCTGCAGCTCTGGGCTTGCCACTCCACTTCCCTGGCTGCAGACCCTTACAGATGGTCTAAGACAGATGAGAGTCACTCCCAAGGTAATGGTGAGCATAGACTGTCTACAGCCGTTAGCATGATCAGGGGCCGGGTAAGCTCTTAGTAGTGACTGGGCAGTAGGAATTTGGGGTCAGGAGGTGGTGGTGGCCCTTTCTGACTTGCTGGGGTCAGTTCCTTCTTTGTCCCCTTTAGCTCAGCTCATTGCTCTGGTGGGGTCAGGTATCCTTTCGTCAGCAGACTTTGGGCCTCTTGCGAGCTCTGGACAGATGAAGGCAGACACGTAGGTAAAGTATCCAGAGCCCTGGGTTCAGAGTCAGACCCCAGTTCCCAGGCTCCTGAGCCTCTCCATGTGTCCATAGGGCTAAAGGTGTAACCATCCCTGTCTGCCCCTAGGGTCGTGTGGATACCAGAGAGCACCATGGCGCCAGGCCTGTCGGCTGCCCTCTTTTTTCCCAGCCCGAGAGGAGCTATCATTTCCCAGGGTGACACAGAGCCCCAGCACCCCAGCTGCTCGGTCTGGTTTGGGGGTTGTAGGCAGAGCTGCTCTCTTAGAGTTCCAGGACCCCCCGTCCCCCCACATGTGAGGATGCAGAAGGAGGAGGGTGGGGGAGAGCAGAGTCAGGACACAATACCAGTTATCCCCTCTTCATGTTCCGGTGACATTTGGCTCCTAAACCCCTCCCAGCTGTCCTCACCCACCGTTCTTTAGGTTTTCCTGAAGAACCTATGGGACTCTTACTTTGTGGGCTGTGGGCACAATAAAAACTTAAAAATTTTAAAAATTTTAAAAATTACTCTCTGATACGTTTATTTATTTTGTCTGAAACACAGCAAACATCCTTGTTGAGAAAAGCCCTTTTTTCTGACTAATGGTGGGTGCTGCAACTCCCACCCCCGTGCAGTTCCAGGTGGTCTGAGTGATACAGTGCTAATGGAGGGGAGCCCTCAGTTCCAGCAAGGCCTGGCATCGGGGCCCCAGTTTCCCCGTCTATGCTGGGAGGAGGCTGGACTAGCTGAACTCTGGGTGGTTTCCCACGGAGCTGTCTCGAGCTCTGGGCATTCTTTGGAGACCCTTCTGGGAGGGGTTGGGGGAGCCAAAGGGTGGGTCTTGAACCCCTAGCTCCCCAGCAGCTTGCCCTTTATTTATTATTTTATTTACTGGGGTTTCTTGTGAGATGATTTCTGAAGAAAGGGGCTTGGTGATTAGACAGATGAAGGGAAGAAGCAAAGAGCCCTTGAGCTGTCCTGGGGGAAGGACGGTGCTGCCACCAAAGTCCTCAACACACGTTTGCTGAAGGAGTGAGAGACGCACAAATTCTTCTCTTTCTGTTCTTTGATTCAAGGCCTAAGCCATGTCCATGCGTTAACATGCCTCTCTCTCATGGCGTGTGCCCGGGGAATATGTGCCTGAGTGGGGGGGGTGGGCGGCAGAGGCCCTGCCTGGCTGCACCCAGGTTCCAGTCCCTGAGCTGAGAAGGGTAGGGGTGACATGAGTTGGCATCCAGACTTGGCTCAGAGTGACAATGCCCTGCTGGGAGGCCTCTTAGCCTCTTTGGAGGTGACCAGCTGGCCATTGACCTCGCACAGTGTCCTGATGGAAGGCTAGGGTCCAAGCCAGCCCTGGCAAGTCTCCACACTCCCCGCACTCCCCTCTGTGGCGGCATCCCTGAGGCTGAGTTTCCCCACGGTCTCTCTGAGTTCTGCCATCGCTCTCTGCTGCTGCCACTTGTGCCCTGGTTTTCCCGTCTGGATAGGAGAGAAGGGAAGGAAAGAAAGAGAACCACTCTGTGCCAGGTTTGTGCTGGTGCTGCTGGGGCTGGCTTTCCCTTTATCCCCCCCAAACACTGGTGTAGGGCTCAGTGCACAGCAGGGACCTGCCAAGATCTATTACTTCAACCCGGGAATGTCGGTGCCCCAGGGGCCATGGACGTAGTCCAGTCCTGTGGCCCCCCAATTCTAGGGTCCCTTGAAGGATATTTCAGATGAAATTTGAGGGGGATGCCCCCCACTTTTGCCTCAAGGAGGTTTTGTCTACTTGAGATTTGGGAGAACTGGCTGATTTTGCAGTTTAAAAAAAAGATGTGATTTTCTTTGTTTTCTATTTTGTGATGTAGAGTCAGAGGCCTAGGGGAGAGCACCAGCTTATTCAAGGCCACAAAGAGAGTCAATAGCTGAGGATGAGAAGTACGTTCATCCAGGACTTACTATGTACCAGGCATATGATGAGTGTATGAGCTCCTTTCCCGAACAAATAGGGATGATTATTTATTCCTGACCAAATAGGAATAATTTTTAGCCCCATTCGACGGATGAGAAAACTGGGACACCATGAGGTGAAATAATCATGAAGTTAGGAAATGCCAGGTTAGGGATTTGAATGTGGTGCCCCCAGGGAAGGCTGCCACCGCCCCCCCCCCCAGGCTACTGCACTAGACCGTGTATTGCCAGTCTTCCTTGATGGGTAGCAGGGAGGGCAGCTTCCTCTCCTGTCTTACTTGGTCCACTCCTCCGTCTGGCCCTGGCACCCTCAACACAGCCCTGGGCATCTGGTTCAGAGCCAGCCCCTCAGCTTTGGAGGAGAACGCAGGAATCCCCAGGCTATGTCTGCATCCAGGTCTAGTGCCCCGGGGATAAAGAGATGCCCCGCTGGAGGCTGGACAGAAGGGAGGATGGGTGCAGCATTTGTAACTGAGACAGCTGGGAGGCGCAGAGGCGTGGACAAATGCCACGCTGATTCACACTTGCTCTTGCAGAACGGTCATGTGAACTTGAAGACACTAGTCAACCTTCAGGTAACTTATCTGTAAAATGGGCCTGACTGTCCTAGTCCTGCAGCTTCTAAAGGCTAAGGGAAGGCTCCGAGGGTGTAACAGTCATGGAAATGCTTTTCTAACTGTCAAAGTGCTGAGTGCCTGGGGTGTGTGTGTGTGTGTGTGTATGTGTGGGTGTGTGGGTGTGCTTCAGGAAGCGGGTGTGTACTGAGCTGGGAGGGTGCAATGCAGCCACCTTTAACCTTATTTGGAACAGGGCAAGGAAAACCTAGAAACAGATGGGGTTTAAAAGCCGGCTTATCTTCTTACTCTCGCTTGCTGTGTGTGCGGGGTTCCTCGGCCCTCCCTGTGCTGCTGTGCTCACCTCTGTACAGCAGGGACTGTGCTGGATGCTCATTGTGTAAACTGCTTCATAACTCCGCAAGAAGGCGGTAACTGGATGAGTAGGGTGGTCCCAGCCCTGCGTGGAGCGTCCTTTACAAGGACCTGGAACTACAGCTGGCAAGAGTGGCTTCTCCTGACTCCATCACTAGCCTGTGACCTTGGCAAGTCGCTTATCCCCTTTCTGGGAATATCGTTAGATAGGGATGGGAGGTCTCCTCTTTCTACCTCGAAAGATACTTATTTTGAGAAGCAAGGTCAATCATGGATGTGAAACGCATTGGAGGAAAAACAGAAAAGCAGGATACATTTGTAAGAGCTTCTTGTAACTTAATCATCCTCCTGGTTATGCTTTTGTTTTCTCTTCCAGCATTTGGCCTGACACTAACCTCAAAGCAGACACTCTGCCCAGCCTTCATGAATGGGGCGGCTTGTGGAGGGAAGCAAAGGGAAGCTGCAGACCGGCATTGACCAGCTGATTCGCTGCGGGATTTGGGGCAGGCCCCTGAGCCTCTGTCTCAGGATCTCAGTTGCCCACTTGTCAATGAGGTTGGGCTGCATCGTCCCTTAGGGATCCTCCCAGCTCTGACAGCTCAGAAGTGGGAATGAATGAAGTGCTAGTGTTCTTTCTCACTACTCATTAAGCACCAGGAGCCTGATTTCATTTTGTTCTGCGAACAGCCCTGTGAGGCATCCAGGCAGCTAGCCAGCCAAATGCCCCATTTTACAGCTGAGATAACGGAAGTTCAGAGAGAGGACGTGACTTGTCCCAAGCCACACAGCTAGCCAATGACAGGATAGGGATTCAAACCCAGGCCCCACTCCCATTCCCCACCCATCCCGTGCATCCCACTGTCTCTGTCTCCTGTTTCTCAGCCCCCTTCCTCCGCTCTCCCCAGGGTGCCTGGCTTCTGGGCAGGGGACCCTTTTGCACAGTTGGGAGAGGAGGCTGGTCTGGCTCCTCTCACATAGCCCCCTCTACCAGATGTGGTGTCCCTAAAAAACCACACCCCTTTCCCTCCCACCTGCCCCCACGCGGAGTTCCAGAAGGAAGGGGAGCGTGAACCTAAGGGTACTCCTTCACCAAGGGTGGGGCCAGGTGCTGGGGCAGTGGTTGGGCCAGCTGAGACCTCACCGGGGGACCTAGATGTGTTCCCTGGCTCTGCCTTCGCTGGTGGCACGACCTGGGGACGTTACCCCTTTCGGCACTGGCTCTGCCGAGTGAAGGCGGTCTCCAGGGGAAGAGCTGTTGGCTCTGGGCGAAGATAACGAGCCCTCCTCACGTCCCTTTCCCCCCCGGAGTTACCATCTGCTTGGCAGATGCGCCTCCCATGCCTCTGGGGCTGCCCCAGTCTCCCTCCCGGGACCGGGAGCCCGCTCCTCGCCACAGAAGCCGCAGTGTCTCCCCAGGGCTCGAGGCTGTTGCTGGCAGGGAGGTCCCCCAGGGCAGAGGGCTGCAGGCCCGGGGCGTCCCCGGAGGAGGAGGCGGAGGCGGTGGACGCCGAGAGCCGGGCATCCCGGGCGAGCCCGGCGTAATGAGGCACTCCCCTCTCCTCCGGGAGGCGGGGCTGCCCCCTCCCCGCCCTCTGCCTCCACCCCGAGGCCCCGCGGGAGCCCGAGTTCTGAGCCTCGGCTTGGGGCAGGGCCTTCCAGGGCGATCGCCGTGGGGGAGGAAAGGGGTGAGGCCCAAGGGGCCGGGCGCCGGACGTCTGAAGGAGGGAGGGCCAGTGTGGTGGGGGGAGGGGGCTTCCTGGTTTGAGGCCGGCGCGGGAGGCTGAGTCCTCAGGTCGCCCTCGCGCCCTCCGACCTTTCGCCCTAGCGTCCGGCCTCGGGGGAGACCGGCGTCCATCTGTCCTTCCCGGCGTGTGGTCTTTGGTCCGCGGCCCCCCACCCCCGCCCCGCGCCCCGCGCCCTGCGGGAGGCCGAGCGGGCGGCAGGTCCGGCGCTCACCGGCTCGAGGCCGGGTAAACACCCCGCGGGAGGGGAGCGGGGGGAGGAGGCGCCGGGAGGCCGCCGGGCCGGGGCGGGGCTCGCGGGGGGCCCCTGGGCGCGGGCTGGCCGGCGAGGGCCGGGGGCGGGGGCAGGAAGCGAGCCGCGGCCCGGGCCGGCCCGCGCGGCCCCGTGACGTCGCGCGGCTTCCAGGGATCTCTCCCCGCGGCCCCGGGTCCCCTCGTCCCCGCCCTCCTCCCGCCCTCCTCCCCGCGCCTCGCCTCCGCGCAGCGGCCGGCATTTCTCTCTCGCAGCTCGCTCGCGGGCCGGCTTCTCCGTCCCAGCCTCCTCCTCCGCGCGCTCCCACTCTCCGCCTTCCCTCCCCGACCCTCTTTCTCTCCCCGCCGGCCCCGTCCCCGCTCCTCTCCGCTCCGCCCTCGGCCGCGGCGAGCGGGACCCGTCGCTGCCTCCCCTTTCTTCTCTCCCTCCCCTCCGTCTCTCCCTGCCGGTTCCCCTGCCTCCCTCTTCCTTTCCCCTCTGTTTTTCTCGCCGTCTCCCTCCCGGTTTCTCTCTCCCCTCCCTCCCTCCGGGCATCTTCTCCCCTCCACCCCCGGGCCCTCCCTCCTCCCTCGCTCCCCTCCCCCTCCGCCCCTCGGCGCCCCGCCGCTCGCCGCTCCCCAGTCAGCCTCCCCGAAGCCGCGCGGCCGCCGCCCGCACTCGCCGCAGGACCGGCCCGCCGGGCTCCCCGGGGTGCGCCCTCCTCGGCCCCGCGCCCCGCGGGCTCTCCGGGACACCGCCCCCCCAACTCCGGCTCGCGGCCCCGCCCGGCCCGTCCCCCGCCCAGCGCCCGGGCGCGCCAAGGATGTGAGTCCTGCTCGCCGGTGCCGGAGCAGCAGCCACTCGCGCGCCGAGCCGGAGCGTAGCGCAGCGCAGCGCCGGGCGCTCGCAGGGTCGCTCGGGCGGGCGGCGCGCTCTCGCCTCCGAGGTGTCCCCCGGCCCCTTGCCGGCGCCACCGCCGCAGCTGCCCGCGGGCGGTCCCCGGCCGGCCGCCCCCGGCCCCAGCGCCGCTGACCCTGTCCGCCGCGGGCGGGGACGCGGGCGGAGGAGGCGCCGCCGCGGAGCCCCCGGACGCGACCATGTCGGAGGTGCTGCCCTACGGCGACGAGAAGCTGAGCCCCTACGGCGACGGCGGCGACGTGGGCCAGATCTTCTCCTGCCGCCTGCAGGACACCAACAACTTCTTCGGCGCGGGGCAGAACAAGCGGCCGCCCAAGCTGGGCCAGATCGGCCGGAGCAAGCGGGGTGAGTTCGCGGCCCCCTCCCCGGACGCCCCTTTTCTCGGGCGCCGAGACCTGGCCGAGGTTTGTGGGAGCTCTTCAGCACCCGGGAGCCGGTTCCGACCGAACGGAATCCCATCGCGCGGAACTGGGGGGATCCCGCACTGCGGGTCGGGCGCCTGCTGGCCGCGGAAACCCCTCCCCCTCAGCCTGATTCCCGCTGGGGTCACCCAGGGGGCGTGGCGGCCTCGAGCTGCCGCTGGGGCTGGAAGGTTATTCCCGGGTCCCCACCCGCGCCAAAGTTTGCTTTTCGATTTCTAACCCCCCCCTCCCCTTTTGCGCAGTGTAGTTGCTCGCTTTATAACCCGGGGGGGGGGCGTCCCAGGGCTCCCCCAGGGACGGCGTGGAGAACTGCTTGGGGGGAACCCCACTGCCGCGGGGAAGGCTAGGGGCTTTCGGGGCGCACGGCTTCTCATTGTTACTTAGCAGGGGGAGGGGGTGGCGGAGTCCGAGCGTTTGGCGCGGGAGCTGGAAAAGCCGGGGGGAGACTGGGACGCAGCGAGGCTCGGAGAGGAGCTCCAGAGGCGCGGGGACAATGAGGGGACCTATAGCTGCCCGGAGATATTGAGACGCAGAGATGGGGGGCTGGTGGTGGAGGCGGGTGGTGGATCGCGGGAGACCGAGAGGGGCAGAGGCCGAGACAAAGCTCGGGAGAGGGAGCCAGAGCGGGAGACAGCGAGCCGGGGACGCCAGTCGGAGAAGGACAGAGAAGCAGCTGAAACAATGAGGGAGACCGACACCCCAGACGGAGAGAGACCCAAAGACCTCGACAGGTGACGGCCACGCCGAGAGACTGCTGGCGGGACTGAGGAAGGCGAGGCTGGCTAGGTAGAGGCGGTGAGAGAGGCGGAGGGGCCGGCGGGAGGCCGGCAGCGCGGGGAGGCTCTGACCTCTGCCGCGGCGGGCGGAGCGGAGGGGGCGCGCAGGAGGGGTCGCCAGCCCTGACCAGGCCAGATCCGCGACCCGCCGCGCGCGGTGGCCCCCGGCCCCCCGCGTACCCCCTTGCTCCCCGCATCTCCGTACCCAGAGACTTGGACACCCGCGCCGCGCTCGGGGCATCCCCGAGGGTCCCCGAGTGGGGGGACCCTGGCACCTCCTCCCCTCCACCTTCTGCCGGCGAGCCTTCTTTATATAAATGCGCCGGGGAGGTGCGGTTCGGTGAGGACGCGGCCAGTCCGCGTCTCGGCTGCGGCCGGGCCTGCGGGATTTGCGCCCTTTCCGCCGCCTTTTCTCAGACCCGAACCCGGGCGCACCCTGGGGTCGGGGGGAGCGGTTCAAAGGGAAGCAGCACAGGGTACCCCGGCGGAGACAGAGGAGGTTGGCCCGCGAGGAAACCCTCCCTCCCTCGGCCTCCCGCATTTCCCAGTCCCCGGACGTAGCGGGCGACATCGGAGACCCCCGGCGAGGCCCAGGCGCGCTCACGTCTCCTTTTCTCCCCCTTTTTTTGCAGTTGTTATTGAAGATGATAGGATTGATGACGTGCTGAAAAATATGACAGACAAGGCACCTCCTGGTGTCTAACTCCCCCAAAGACAATGAGTTAAGGGAGAGTAAGAACGGCGGTAACAGTTATTGGCAAAAAGCATGAAAAGAGAAAGCACTTTGAAATTCATGACTAGCTTGCTACCCACGATGAAATCAACAACCTGTATCTCGTGTCAGGCCGGGAGACAGACGAGGCGCGAGAAGGTGGAGAAGGTTCTGGGCTCCTCAGCAAAAATAAAAATTAAAAAAAAAATTAAAAATTTAAAAATCACTATATACACACATATAAAGAAATAAAAAAGAAGTCTCAGTACAGCTATTTGTCAGAATTAATATCCATTTCCTTTTATATACAGTGAATATTGCGCAATGATAGATCTGGATTTTGAACCACTTAAATAATGAAGCGGCAACACCGGGTGATTTGAGGTGTTGGCATTCTTCACTGATTTGGCTGTTCCCAATGTTTACACTATTTAATCTTGCAAAAATGATTCTGTGCACTTGGATGTGAAATGCTGTCCGGTTTTATTTTTTTTTTATGTTGTTATCCTTGGATGTATGAAAAATCAGCAGATGATCTCTATAGATACTATGTTTTATTTTGGTCATCATTTGAAGTTATCAGGAATGTGTTTAAAACAAGAAGAGAACTTTTCTAAGGAATGATACAAAGGAAGAATCCTTGTTTTATTTTCAAATGACTTGTAAAGCTTGTGTTTCTTTGTTGCTGCAAGCTATTTGCCCAAGTTAATGCAAATGGACACATTTTATATGTCAGGAAAAAAAACTCAGAAAAACAAAACAAAACAAAAAAAAATGCTTGAGCTCTTTCTAACCTCTTCCTGCAGTCTGTTGTGTGAGCAGCCTGTTTTTTTTCTCTAATATCGTGTCAGTTTATTCTCTTTAATGGGCTGTAAAAAAAATGTAATCACAAGAGTGCCAAATATCTTGAAATGCCAAAAGGCATTTTGGTTTCTTTTCTTTTTCCCTGTGCTCTGAGTCCACGTAAAGGAATGCTTGGAGTGTCTTTTCTGTTATTTATAGGGGTTCTCTTAAGGCACACCAGCTGCCTGTTTTGCATGGTATTTGCAAAAAACAAAACAAAACAAAAAAAAACCCAACAACAACAACAAAAAACCCGCCTCTTACGTGAGGAAATCTTTTACCACTTTTTGTTTGCAACTTTGGACCTCAAGAGGTTTCTTCCCTTCCCTGTTCCCTCTTTTCTTAATTCGATATTCTGGATGTCGCACCTGTAACCAGCACACGGGGCTCTTTCTCCAACTTACAATAAAAGAACTGTCCCTGTGTCTCACTCCTCTCTGGTCTCTGCTTTGGTTTCTGGGGACTTGCTTTTGTCTGCTGGCTGCAGACCAGGAGGGACTGGTAGCTTTGGTCCGGGAGGCAGCAAGGGGGTGTGGAGGGCCCCCAGCGGGGTTGGGCTCAGATGGCAGGAAAGACAGTAGACTGGCAGGGCCATTGCCCGAGGGAGAGTTCATTCCATTTGGATTTGCAAAGGGCTCTCCCTGCTTCCCTGCGGTTGCTGCCATCCCCTTGGGTACAGATTGATGAAGGTCCCATGTGTTGGGAGGCAGGCAGTCTTGTTAAAAAGAGTAGTGTCTAGAGGCTGGCGGACTTGGATTAAAATCCCAGCTCCTTCGCCTCCCACCTATATGGATTTGAGCAAGTCGCCTTGCTACTTGAAGCCTCAGTTTCCGAATCTGTGAGCTGGGGGTCAGGCAGCTCCTGCCTCCTGGAGTTGTGGGAGGTTTAACACCATACCCAGCAGGATGTAACACTCTGTTATAGGCCGCTCTATGCCCATAGAATGCTTCACCAGGGGCCATCTGTCCTCAAAGGCAGGACTGAGGAGCAGCGACACCCTTTCCCCAGCACCTTGGGCTTTCGGAGTTCACAGGCCATTGCAGAGTTAACAGGTCACTGTGTAAGGGATGGGCCCCGTCTTCTGGGGCCCACACAACCTGGTAGGTCTCAGGCTTCCCCCAATCACCACTCAAAGAGGGTCCTTATGAAACAAAATCTCAGTCCCTTGTGGGGCTGTGGGGGCAGTTAATGGTGATGGAGCAGGTCCCTGTGGGGGGAGGGTTTGGGAGAAGGGTTTTTGGCTGAAGAAAGGCCTGGAGAAGTTTTTTTTTTTCTTTTTTTCGGGGACTGTTCTGCATCTAGGAGCCTCAGTGCCAGGAGTTTTTAATGTGTTTGTTGTAAAACTGTCAGCCAGGGAGTCACAACACAGCTCACGGTGACAGGAGCCTGATTGTGACTCAGACATCAGGTAAGACAGGCCCCAGGGTGGTGGCAGTGGGGGTGGGGAAGAGGGGCTCCAGAGGGCCTGTGGGGGAGGGGGTGATGTCTCATCCCCCTTCCCAGGCAGTGGAGGCCTTGAGCCTCAGGAGGGCCCAGCAGAGAGGCTGGACATCCTATCAGCCATTAGTGGGAATGGAGGGCAAGTGGGAGCTGGTGGTGGCAGCAGGATGACCGGGGATGGCAGCTTGAGCTTCCCAGGCGTGTGACCCTGTTCCTGAACCTGGCTCTGTGTCTGGCCAACCCCAGAGAATCCCAGTGTTTTGGAGCTGATGGGCATGTAGGCACCACAGAGCCCAACTCTCTTTCCTCTTGTGCTTTTCCCGTGAGAAAGTGGAAGGGTGCCACGCTGGGAGCACGAGGCAGGGCCCACCTTCTGCTCAGCCTCAGTCTGCCAGGAGGGGTGGGAGCCATATGAAAAGAGTCTTTCTGAAGACACCTCTTAGTCCATACCAGGAGTAATTACTGCTTAGCTGCTCGATACAGTGCAGCCCTTCTCTCGCGTAATCCACCCGGCAACCTGGAAACCCACAACGATGAACTCTCTGGTAGGTGAAGAGATTGATGCCCCAGAGGGGCTAAAAGGACCACAAAACAACCACACTAGCTGAGCTTTGTACGCCAGTCTCACAATCGCCCTAGGAAGCTGGCTTTATTCCTATCCTGATTGTGCAGGAGAAACCAGGGCTCAGAGATGGGAGGTAACTTGCATAAGGCCTGTGGGCTAGTCGGTCGGCTCAGCAGGAGTAGAACCCAGAGCCTGAGTTCCAGGACGTTGTGTGGGGGGGTGGGGGGCGATGCAGAATCACCTGAGCTCAGTCCCAGCTGCAGCCATTGTCCTTCAGCCTTAAAGACCCTTTAGCTGGTTCGTTGTTTCGAGGTTACGCTCTCTGCCTTCTGCACAGCAGACAGCT
Organism: Lutra lutra; assembly: GCF_902655055.1. NCBI lineage: Eukaryota > Metazoa > Chordata > Mammalia > Carnivora > Mustelidae > Lutra > Lutra lutra. The sequence goes on from NC_062281.1 coordinate 183,092,874, forward strand.
ACATGAGCGGTCAGGAGGGAAGCAGCGCTTGGATGTGTCAGCGAAGGCCGGGAGCTGCCCTCTGCCGGGAAGGGGGGAGCACGGGAGCCCTCTGCCAAGGCTCCGGGTCCACTTTAATAAGTGATGTATTAAAATGTTCTTGCTGGAGGCCACCCCATCAGCCAAGGCAGGATCCTCTGCCTGGGAAGACAGAGTCAGCTTTTCCGGAGGGCTCCATTCAGCAAAAGGGAATATCAATCTTTTAAATATACTCCAACATTGGGGTAAACATTTGTTGGGAAGGCACTTTGGGGACTGGGCAGATACCGGATTATACAAAGGGCCGAATATGTTTGAAGTATCTGGTTAGGTGGCAATAAATATGGAAAAGGCCATGACAAGTCCAAGATCGGGGAGGGTGTCTGTAAGCCTCCCAGAATCCATCCAGCCACCAGGGCTGCATTGTTCAACCTTCACTAATTGAATACTTGCAAATAAGCATCCATCTCCCTGGATTCTGCTTCTATGTCCTGTCCAGGTCGACAGCCCAGAGGAATATCCAAAAGCACGTCTAAGGGAGAAATTGGCAAATTGAATTTTAAAAGAAAGAGACTTAAATGTCACTGGATGAAAGGATTAAGTAGGAGCTCTTATCTCTCCCCTGCTTAGAGCCTGGTGCATAATGAATGGTAGCCACCAGTGAACGTATAGCAAGTACCTACTATGTGCCAGGCAGTAGACTTTCAGAACCTGGAAAACAGATCTTGTTGTATGAAGCCTCTTTGTAGAAGTACCCATTGGGGGTATGGAGGGGGCAGTGGAGGCTTCACTGCGGAGTCTGGGAGCAGTTTGGAGGAGTCCGCTTACCTATTATCGTCATCAGCTCCTCAAAACCCCCGATAAATTCAATCCTAAGTAAATCTGAATGCTTGTTTTCCAAAGGCCCTGTTCGGAGAAGTCTACCCACTTCTAACCATGTTGCCAGAAGTCTTCCTTCTCCAGATGGGGACTTGCAGGTACTGACCTCTTGCCTAAGAAAAGGAAGAGTGTGGCTCTCTGCTCAGATCTTCTCCTTTGACTCCTCAAGTTTCATTCATTTTCACAAATATCAACTTACCACCTGCTATGGGCCAAACACCGAGTATATAGCCATTAGGAAGTGGGAGTTTTCGTTGGGCTTGAAAAGAATGACAGTTCCATGGAAAGGGGGTTGGGCTGGGGTACCCCCAAAGTCAGCAGCCTGGACCCTTGCTTCAGGCAAAAAAGAGGGAACCAAAAAGAACCTAGTCTTAGGGGTTGCCTGAATCCCACTTTTCAAAAAGGTAAATTTTTACTTTAGAATATTTTTAAGATTCACAGAAAAGTTGTGTGGATAGCATGGAGTTTTCAATACCCCTGTTAACGTCCTATTGTTAACGTCTGACATTACTATGGTACATTTTCCTTTTTTAGATTTTGTGCATTTATTTATTTATTTGAGAGAGCGAGTGAGCGAGCACATTCCTGCAAGAGCAAGGGAAGGGCAGAGGGGGAGGGAAAGGAAGAGAGAATCGCTGAGCGCAGTCCAACTCGGGCCTTAACCCAGGGACCCCGAGATCATGATATGAGCCCAAAGCAGGAGTCAGATGCCTAACCTGAGCCACCCAGGTGCCCCACTTTGGTACATTATGCAACCCAGGAACCAACCCTAGTACACCACCATTAGTGAAACTCCAAGCTCATTTGGATTTCATTCCTTGTTTACCTAATGTCCCTTTTCTGTTGCAGGATCCCACCTGGGACACCACATTCCAATTAGTCATTGGATCTCCTTGAGCTCCTCTGGGCCCCGCAAAATTTCTCAGACTTCCCTTGTTTTTGATGGAGGACTGGTCAAGTATTTGGTAGACGGTCCCTTGACTGGGGTTTATCTGGTGATTTTCTGGTGATTCAGCTGGGGTTATGGGTTTTGGGAGGCAGGGAGGTAAATTGTCCCTAATTACATCATATCAAGAGCACATGCTATCAGCATGACTTAACACTGTTGCCACTGACCTTGATCATTCAACAGGCGACATTGGTCAGGTGTCTTACCCTCCCATCTCCTTCCATACCGTCCTCTTTGGAAGGAAATCATCATGTGTAACCCACTTAAGGTGTGGGGAGTTCTTTTGTTGGGAGAATATCTCCATAAATTACTTGGGATTCTTCTGCTCAGGTCATGTGAATGACCCACTTTTTGGCCATTCAACTTTGCCCTGTGTTGGGCAAGCCTACTGTGGTTTAGATGTAATCATGAATTCCAGCAAACAGAAAAAAAAAACAACCACCAAAAATGTCCATAAGGGCAAGGTGCTGCCTGATGACCGATAGATGGAGTCTTACAAAAAAAATAGATTAAAAAAAACAAAAAACAAAAAAACCCACAGACACAAAAACCCAACACCCTTAATAAAAGCAACTTCCTGTGGAGGGGAACTGTCACCCTGGTTAGAAACTGTGCAGAATTTTCTCTTGGAAACCTCAGGCAGCTGCTCTGGTTTATAAAATCTGCCTATTGGAGGGAAGCAGAAAGAAAAAAAAAAGGTTGTCGTTATTCCAGCAACAGAGATTCTCCCAAACCATATGCAAAAATAAATCCGAGGACTGGGCTGTATCCCGGGAAACCTGGCAGCTGGGCCAGAGCTGGTGGGGTGGCCCCCAGGGACAGAGAGGCCATGCCTATGGGCCCCAGCCGCTTCTTCAGTGCAACCCAAAGTCTCGGAAAGACAGCCCCACCTCGGGGCTTCACCATACCCCCTCTCATTCTGGGAGGAAGATTTGATTTATCTTGTCACCTCTCACACTGGAGGGTTTGTCCTTAACCTGGGGCTGTGCACACCCTCGGGCCTGGAGGAAGGTCCTTGACCCAGAAACAGCTGTTTGAGGACAAAGGGTCACCAGAGGGAAAGGGAGGTCAGGGAGGACAGGCCAAAGGGAGGAGAAGGATCTGGGAAATGTGCCATGGGAAATCCTAACAGAATGGCCATGGGGGCTGGGCAGATGAGGGGCAGGCAGGGATGGCAGGAAGTTGTCAGGGAAAGGGGTGTCCTGGAAAGCAGAGAGCTGGTAGCCAAGGCCTTAGGGGGCTTGGTCTGGGAGAGTGTTGGGGCAGAGGAAATGAACTAATTAGTGAACTAAATCCCTGTTCCTTTAAGACTCATGTGCCAGGGATGGGGGTGTGGGCGGGCTGGGTTTTGGACTTGGCTGGCACCGGGGCCACAGAACTGGCCTTCAGGGACCTCACTCTCTGGACAATGACCCTTTGAGGAGAGGGCAGCTCCAAGAAGTTGGGAAGGGGGGCTGGTGTTGCAGGAAGCTTAGGAAACCCTTGGGGAACCCCCAGAGCCGGAGCCCAGCACACGCGGTGGGTGTCTGAGAAAGGACTGGTGACTTGTTATTCCAAATCCAAATGTGCTGCGTGTGAACCTCACCGTGGGCAGGTCTTTGCCCCTCTGGGTCTCCCTTTCCCCACGCGGAAAATAACGTTTGTGCGGGGCTCACTGTACACCAGTAACCATTCCACACTCTTCGCATTTAATTCATTTAATTTTCACAGCCCAAGGAGATAGTTCCTAGGATTATTATCCCCATTTTACAGATAAGGGAAACCGAGGCACAGAGCCTTGGCGTCTTCTGCATGCCCTGGCACAGTCAGGAAGTCGTGGAGCTGAGACAGAACCCTAGGGGGCCCGACTCCAAGAGTCCCCGGTTTCAACCGGTCCAGGATCAGGAGGGGGTCGGGCTAGGCCCGCGCCCAGCGCCCAGCGCCCAGAGCCCCAAAGGCCCGTCCTCTGTGTGTGGGAGGGGGAGGATGAGGATCCGGCCCGCAGTGAACCCTGGACCCGGGCAGCGGTTGCCATGGGGACCGCGGGGCGGAGGCGGCGGGCGGGGCTCCGTGCCCCGCGGGGCAGTTCCGGGGAGCTTCCGCCCGTCGCGGGGAGCCGCCCGAGCCGGCACCTGGGGCCGCGTCTTCCCGGCAGCCGGGGACGCGCTAGCGCTCCCCTCCTAGACTGCGGAGACCACAGGCCCCCTGCCGCGGTCTGCGCCTCCTCCGACCTGAACTCGATCCCCCGCGAAACCGCACTTATCGCCAGTTCATCTGTGTGAATTATTTACTGCGTCTGGCGGCCTCCCGGGCGGCCTCCCGCCCGCCTCCGCCCTCCGGGTCCCCGCGGCCTCTCCTTATCCGGGTTGGCGGGGTAGCCCCTGCCCTCCCGATCCAAGAATTTCAAATGTCAAGCCTCCCCCGGGAGCGCGGGCCAGGAGGTTCCCACCTTCTCCCACCTTCCTCCGGGAATCCTTGTGCTGGATCCAGGGCGAGCACTGGACGAGGAGCGCTCCCAGCAGTCCTATCAATCTGGGTCACTGGGAATCATCCCCATTTCACCTATGGAGACACCAATGTCTGGAGGTTTGCCCAACCTGTCCTTAGTCAGTCCTTAGTAAGAGCCGGAGGTAGCAACAGCCCAAGCCTGGCTCCCACTTTTAATCCTGAACCCCTCCTGAGTGGGATAGCACCGTTGCCTCCCCAAGGCCCAGGACCTTTTCTCAGCCCACAGAGTCAGCTTGGGCACCAGTCGCATCTGTGACAGCCAGGTGCACAGAGCAGGGGGCCTGCCTGGTGTCACCAGCCCCTGTGAGGTGCTGGGGACACAGGGGTGAGTCAGGCACAGCCCCTGCCCTCAAGTTGCTTCTGTCTGGAGTGCGGGTGGGGCACACTGACAGGGAGCAGGCAAGGCCAGACATGCTTATGACTAGTTAGGATACCAGCTGGAGAGCTGGGGAAGAAACAGTGAGTTCTGGGCTGGGGTGGGGGAGCCATTCAGGAAGCAGGTGGGCTTGGGCAGGGCCTTGGAGATGGAGGTGGGAGTGGGAAAGGCAGTCTGGGTGTAGGGGAGAGGAGCAGAAGGACAGAGGCTGGCAAGCTGGGGGTTTGCTTGAGAAAAGGCCTGTCCTCTGGGTAGTGGTTGAACAAGGCATTTCGGGCAGTGCTGGCAGGGGTTGGAGGAGGGGGTTTCGGGTCGGACGCTGAAAGTCCTTGCGTCTGAGCTCAAGGGTTGGTTTAGAGTAGCTTCTCCGCAGGGGCTAACTTTGCCTTCCAGGCGACATTTGGCTGTGTCTGGAGACATTTCTGGTTGTCGAAACGCAGGGAAGAGTTGGAGCTCCTGGCATCTGGTGGGCGGAGGCCAGGGATGCTGCTGAACAGCCCCCAGGCCAGCCCCCACCGTGCAGAATTAGCCAGCCCCGGACGTGCTGTGGTTGAGGAATCCTGAACTGGAGTCTGTTGAAGACCCTTTTCCACTAACCAAAATGAGACTGTGGGCAAGTCACTTGGCTTCTCATGCTTCAGGTCCCTCCTCCCTAAAATGCGCTGATGATATGGGCTCACATTTGAGGAAATGGCTGTTTTTATTTTCCCACTTGCTGTCTGCCCATGTTCCCATAAATGCTGTCCTTAGAGTAGCTCATCCAATCCTTATAACCCAGGCACAGATGCTGTTGCTACTAATAACCGTGTTTGGGGGGCACTTTTTAAAAAAAAAGATTTTATTTATTTATTTGAGACAGAGCAAGAGAGAGAGAGAGCATGAGTGGGGTGGGGAGGGGCAGAGGGAGGAGAGGGAGAAGCAGACTCCACACTGAGGAGGGAGCCATGCTGGGGGGTGGGGGTGGGGGTTTCTGTGCGCAAGGTGCTCGATCCCAGCTGGGATCCCGGGATGGTGACCTGAGCCCAACGAAGGCAGATGCTTAACTGACTGAGCCACCCAGGCCCCCCTGTGCGGGCACTTCCTAAGTACCAGGTCCTGCACTAAGCTCTTTACATATATAAATTTATTTACTCCTCAGAACTCCAGGAGGTGGGCAATGTCGTGAGCTCCATTTAACAGGGAAAAGGGTGGAAGAGAGGGTAGAAGCTTCCGGAGGGCAATGTCTTGTTTTCAGCTGTCTCCCCAGCATCCAGAGCAGTGTCAAAATAAATGTTCGTGGGAAGTACGTAAACTCTCCGTGGACTTTGGCAGTCTCCCAAGCCTCCTGTGACTGGGAAGACACTGGGGCACAGAAAGGTTGAGGGTCTTGTTTGGAGACACACAGCAGGAACTTCACCCCCTTGCTTTCTGGCTGAGGCCTCCAGAAAGCCCCTGGGTGGTTTCTCTGGTTCTCTGGAACCTCACTAGGTTCCTACCACTGGCAGAAAGAGACCCTGGGCTTTTCTGAGATGCTCTGAGGGTCCTGGGTCTCCCCAGAGTGCCGTGTGAGCCGGGAAGGACTGGCATCCTGGACTGTGACCCAACCTGCGAGCCCATCAGCTCAGCAGTGTGTCTAGTGCCTGGGACTGGACTTATCTACTCCTCTGACCAATGTGGAGAGACTTCAGATATCACCCGACCCTAGTCCTGACCTCGGGGAAGTGGGTGCCTGCAGGACACCTGTGCGCATCAGACACCGTGTTTGGGAACCAGCGGAACTGCTGCTCGGTCTACACGCTACAGCCTCTTGGAACACACAGCAGCCTCACGGCAGCCCCCAGAGCTAGTGGCACTGTCCTTACTGTGCCAACAGGTGTGAAATCGAGATTTCAAGAAGTGGCAATCCGTCCCCAGGAACCAAGGGGGAGGCCGCAGACAGGTTATTCCCACCTGGAGGATGCAGGGCCAACGGTGGGCCGAGGCCTGGGGAGCTGCCCTGTACTCTCTGGGGAGCACAGCCCCACCCACCCATCTTGGGGTGGGGGGGCGCGCTTCCCATAATGCCTTGCTGCCCCTCAGCTGTAAAGTGTGTGATGCTGCTCTGTCAGCTGCCAGTGTGCTTGGTGGGGTTGCCTTCCTGGGGAGTGGGTCGTGTGCTCCCTCCCCATTCCCTAAGCAGCTAGGGGGTCACTGGCAGTTAAGAGAGCAGATGAGGGTGTGTCTACACCATAAGCTGCCCCTCTTTCCACTTCTCTATAAACCCGCTATGCCCTGGTCATGCTTTCTTTCCAGAATGCCATGATTTTTCTGCCTCCGCACTTTTGCACAGGCTGTTCTCTCAGTCTGCCACTCCCTTTCTGTCCGGCCCAATCCTGCTCATCCTCCAGGTTTCAGCTGAGATGCCACCTCCTCCAGGAAGCCTTCCCTGAGACCCCTCCCCTTGAATTAGCTCCCTCACTGAGGCTCCTGCAGTGCCATGCTTCCCTCTCTGTTCAGTCACTTGTCTTCCTGTGTGTTCCTGCTAGTCTGTCCTCCTCCATCAGACTGTTTTTCCCTCTTGGGTGGCACTGGGGCTCTCCTGTGGGTCTTTATTTCCCCGGGGCATCACACAAATGCCTGGTGTGTAGCAGCTCCTCCGGGAATGTCACTGAATTAATGTTACAATAATAACAATCTCTTGCATATGTAAAGCTGTTTTCCAGTTTCAAAAGCTTTTCTTTGGCAATTATGTCATCTGATCCTCGCAGAGAGCTTGTCATTCGAGGTAGGCAGGGTTGGCCTCGGTGTTTCTGGTTTATAAGGCAGAAAACAGGCTGGAAGAGGTGAGGTGCATTGCCCAGGTGGCTGGTGGGACAGGTGCACTGCCCACACTGTCTGGCAGGCATGGATCTATGTGTGATATATTTGGCCCAGGGTGGAAGCCTCCTCAGAGTTCTGATTCCAGGCTTTCCGTTTGGGGGGGTGGGGCGGGGCAGGGAGTTGGGGGCTAGGGGTGGCTGCTGTCAAGTCCTTGGTGCGGAGTTGGGGCCGGCTTTGTGTGGTGGTGTTGGGGTGGGTGTGTGAGTCCATTCTCGGGAAGGGGAGCCAGTAGTTTTCGCCACTGTGCTGCTGATGCCCTAGGAACACCCAGCATTCAGGAAAGAGAGATCCAAAATAGGGGATGACTAAGTAAACTGTAGTCCATTCACTTGGAATATTTAGCAACCATTAAAAATGATGTTTCTGCAGTTTGTGTGCTGACATGGGAAAGTGCGGATGTCAGGATGCTCAAGGCAAAAAGGAGAATATAAATTGGACCCACAATAGAACAGGGTTGTGGAACCATTTGGATCCAGCTCTGCCCCTTAGTGGCTGTGAGCTCAGGCAAGCCAGCCTCTTGGTGCCTCAGTTTCCTCATCTGTAAATCAGGTATTTACTAGTCGTCCTACCTCGGAGGGCCGTTGGGAGGATTAGATGAATTAATACACATATAGCACTTAGAACAATGCCTGTCACATATTAAGATATGGTTATTATGGTAATTATTATGATCATCTTGGCTACTGAAAATATGCAGAAGAAGAAATAAGATGGATGAAAAGATCAATGCTGTTTTCTTTCGGATGAGGCTTATTGGATGATTTTTACTTCTTTTTTCCCCCCACTTCCCTGAATTCTCTAAACATTTTACAGTGAGGGTGCATTACTCTTATTATCACTAGAGGATAAGCTATTTCCCCCAAAACCACAATAATCAGGGGACAGACTCAGGCCTTTTGGATTCAAGAGGAGGGACCACAGGGAGTCCCCTCCATAGTTAACACCTGGGATGCCCTGAGAACACACTCATGTCAATATTTTTCCTCTGCCTGGGTCAGCAGCTCCTGGGTAAGCTTTCCTCAAACAGATCAGGCTGTCCCTTTCATCTCTCATCTGCTTGGTTAATAATTTTTTATGATGCTTATCGAAACAAGGCTCTGAGCTGTTCAAATACTCACAACCATAAACTGTTACCACCTGATGACAATGAGAATTCCCCAGGCAGGGCTCATCAGAGCTGAAACTAAATCATTCTGACCACCCCTTGTCATCATCACACTCTCCCTCCATCCAGGGAGACAAGGGCATTTACAGTGAAGGAAACACCAACTGCTGTGTAAGCTGATACGGGCTCTGTGAGCCGCCTGGCCAAGCCCAGGCTGCCAGCCAGCCAGAACGAAGGAGCCAACCAGCTAGCCAGCTGGTCAGCAGAAGACTGTGCTGAGCACACAGTAGGTGTGCAAATACTAGTCCTCGTCAAATTCAGTTGGAGTTTTGTGAGGTCTGGCTGATGTGCACAGCTCTATCTGGGCACTGTCCTATGTCCTGGTGTAGACCAGGGGTGCTAAAGGATGTCTTCGTCTTTAGGGATCAAAGGCCCATAGATCCTTTCAGGCCCTTCTACTGAGGATGGCATGAGTTTTGGGACAGTGGTCTATGTGAGTCCTTGATTCAGTTTTTCCCTCATCCCTCTTGGGATATGACTTTAAATGATCATGACTGCCATCATTGCAACATCTTACCACCTCTCACTTCCCCATCCTCCTATTTTTTAAAATCCTTCCATCCATCATCTATCCATCCCTCCATCTATCCATCCCTCTAGCTATCCCTCCATCCCTCCACCCACCTATCCATTCATGGTCTATCCATCCATCCATCTATCCATCCATCCATCCATCTATCCCTCCTTCCATCCATCTATCCATCCATCCATCTATCCATCCATCCATTTCTCCTTCCATCCCTCCCTCTATCCCTCCCTCCATCCATCTAGCCATCCACACATTCATCCACCCATCCAACCACCTAAACATCCATTCATTCAGCCACCCACTACAAAGTAGTATAATGGTGGGTAAGTGATTAGACCTTTGGGGTCAGACTGCCTGCTTTTAAATCTCTTTGTGGTCTGGGAGGCAGGCAGGTAACCAAACATTGAGGTGGCATGTGAGTTCAGGGGTCTGTGGCTTCAGAGAGAAGGGGTCTGACACCCAACTGGAGCCTTGGGAGTGAGAGGCTGCACCCTGGGTAGCGCTATTGCCAACATCATCACCCCTGGGATTCCTTTGACCAGTGATGGGGCCTTGGTCAAAAGGGAATCACTGGCTTGTACACTTTGGCTGGTTCCTGGCATGTGTCCTCCTCCCTAGCACACCAGCCCTCCCCTCTCCCCAGCCCCTATTTCTACTCTCTGCTGCCTTTCCTGGCTCTGTTCCCCACTCTTCCCTGACCCCTCCAGCCCTACTCCCTACCTGTCAAATCCATCTGTTTCCAGAGCCCCAATTCTTGCTGGATGGCCCAGCTTGTGTAAATGGGCTGATGGGTGTTAACATGTTCCTGCGACACCCCCCACCACCCCGGCAACATGTGTCATCACCATCGTGCATCTGATAAGCGCACTCAGTGCTGGATTGTCCGCATTATTCAACACCAGTAGTGCACAGATGGCCCGGATGCTGAACACCGGAAGTGCGCCCCGACTGCCTTAGCCAGCCTCGCCTGTGCGCTTCTTGGGTGCACCGCGAGTGGGTCCAGACTTCCGCTGTCTTCAGAAGATAGCAGGCTGGAGTGGGAAGGGTGAGGTTCCAGCCAGAGGGGCCTGGGTTCAGATCCCACCAAACCTCTTTGTTAGCTCTTGGGCAAGTAAGTCACTTACCCTCTCTGAGCCTCCGTTTCCTTATCTGTGAAAGGGAGATAGGAGTACCTGCCTGGATGATGGACATTAGGTCATTGCAAAACGTCAGACACCACATGGGTGCAAGAGTGAGGCCAGGAGCTCTACAGCTCTGCAGACGCTCCCCCTGCAAAGGGAGAGGTGCTGCTGGCTGGAGATCCAGGGAGCATTCCGTGTGGGCTGGCCATGACTCGGTGTCAGAGTGGCCTGAGACTGGTTGGTCCTCCCCTGGGTCTAACCACACAGGGCCTCGCAGGCAGTCTTACAAGCTGAGGGTGAAGACTTAGCCCACACCAGTGTCCCCCACCGAGTCTCAGCCACCATCACCGGGTGCCCTCCTTTCAGATTCCTGTCGTCCTCCCCTGCATCCCTGTGTTCTTTGCCTGAAGGGGAGCATTGGTCTCCCATCAAGCACTCTGACCTCCTGCCTTGGGTTTTGAATCAGCGCTTACCCTCCCCCAGCCCAATCCATTCACACGCTAATTCAGTACGTGTTTATTAAGTCCTACCCTTAATAGGACAGCTGAAGGCTGTGCATGAAGCAGGGTGCTGTGGGTGACCAGTGCCGAGTGGGGATCATGCATCTGGTGCGTGGCTTTAGGCTTTAGGCATTCCTGTCTCTCCCCAAGGGTCTGTTCACCTAGCTCAGTGGGCTCCAAGTCATCGAGGCGGGCTGGGACTGGTACTTGATAATAAAAAGGATACACTTAAAACTGGCCACAACCACTTTGGTGTTTCTGGGTCCAAACACCGTGTCAGTATGTCACAACTCTCCCAGGACATTGGACATGGGGGCGTCAGGACACTTCCTGAACTGGGATGTGAGGGTTCAAGGTTATGACCTTGGTGGTGATGGGTCAGATGATGGGGGGATGGTCTTGCCTAGGCTGGGGCGAGGCGCTGGGATCACAGAGAGACACGTAGGGTGAGGAAGAGAAGGGAGAGGAGGCTGAGCACAGAATCTGGGCAACAGGCAAAAGGAAGACCGGGCATGCTCGGAGAGAGGTGGGAGCAGAAGCGGCAGGACCAGACCAGGGAAAGATGGTGGTCAGTAGCGTCAAAGGAGATCCAAGGCTTGGTGGTCCCCTGACACTGGTGACCTCAGGTATGGCCACTTGTGTGAGCACAAGGTCAGAACCAAGAGTCAAGAGGTAGGGGTCTGTGGCCATTCTTTGGAGGAGGTGGGCAGTGAGGGGGGTTGCTATTGGGGTGGGAGACAGCTTTGGGTGGGATGCAGTTTGAGACGGAGGGAAGGGTCTCCTCGGTGCTGGGCATATAGTAGGTGCGCGGCCAGTGTTTAATGGCCTCCCACCCTTTTATGTCTCCAGCACCTTCTTATTCCCCAAGTCCTGCCAGCTAACGGTAGCTAGTCCACTCCTCAGTAACCCCTGAGCACCGCCCTGTGCCAGATTCTGTTCCAGGCACTGCGGATGCAGCCATGAAAAGATGAACAGGATCCTAGCCTTCAGGATCTTCCCAGGTAGGGTGGTGAGAAAGAAAAGGGCATATTATAACTAAACTAAGCTTCAGCACTGACGAGGGCTAAAATGGAGAGAATATCCTTTGGGCTTTCATCAGAGAAGCAGCATCATTACAAAGGGTACAGAAGAAGGCTTTGCTCTAGGGGTCAGACCTGGTGCAAGCGCGGGGACTCACGGGCAGGCTGTGGCCCCCGCATCTGGGCTTAGGCGTGAGTCGCTCTAGGCTGGCCAGGCTGGCAGTGGGAAGGAGAGCTGCCCATAGACTTGGGGAAGGATGAACTGGGACCTGCCTAGGACTCCCCCCACCTCCAGCCTAGGCTGGGCTGAGCTTCTGGACAAGCCAGCATCCTTCACCATGGAGTTGATTGCATACCCGGCCTGGGACTTGGAGAGCTTCAGGGGAGATCTGGGGGAGCTGGAGTGGCTGCAGCCCTGGGGGCCATCCCTTGCCAACAGGGGCCAGGAGATGGGTGACCATGGTGCGCCCTGCCCTGGGCCTTCAGAGCATAGCAAACACATGGTGGTGGCTGCTTCCCAATGTCACTGGAGAGGTCTCTTGCTCCCTAGTGCCTGCCAGAGGAGGGGGTTCGGGGAGAAGTCGTCTCGGCTTCAGGACACAGCAGCTATCCTGAAGATGAAGGGGATCCCGTGGCAGGGGTGACGGGATCGGGGGGGTGGATGGGTAAAGCCCCTCTGAGGAAACGGCATTTGTGACAAGACCTGGAGAGGAGAGCTGCCGTGTTCTAGGGTCAGGGAAAAAGCTGGGGTGGCCGGGACCTGCAGGGGAGGGCAGAGGCCAAGAGGGGTCTGAGAGGGACTGGAGCCCCCATTGACTGTGGCTGGGGTTTGACTCTGGTCTCTGTGGGAAGAGGGGCAGTGGCGTGGCCCAGCTCATGCTGGGTGGAGGATGGACTGGGGTGGGGCGGGAAGGACTGGAAGCTTGGGGTGGAGTGCTGGAATGGGGGGCCACCATGGTGAGCTAAAGAGGAGATAATGTCCACCAGAATGGAGGTGCCGCAGCTGTGAGAAGAGAGAGGGGTGCTTGGACTGTGGGTCCCTCTGGGGACAGAGATAGGACTGAGGTGGCCTTGGGATAAAGGACGGGCAGGAGTTAAGAATAATACTGATTAAGAATAATACTGATTCGGGACGCCTGGGTGGCTCAGTTGGTTAAGCAGCTGCCTTCGGCTCAGGTCATGATCCCGGCGTCCTGGGATGGAGTCCCACATCGGGCTCTCTGCTCATCAGGGAGCCTGCTTCTCCCTCTGCCTCTGCCTGCCATTCTGTCTGCCTGTGCTCGCTCTCTCTCCCTCTCTCTCTCTGACAAATAAATAAATAAATAAAATCTTAAAAAAAAAAAAAAAGAATAATACTGATTCTGGTCCTTGCTTCTGGGAAAGACTATCCTCTCTCTAGTGCCTTCCTTGCTAGTGGCCCCTGCCCTCAATGCATGGGAGAATCCATCCCCTGTGCCTCCTCTTGTTTCCCCACTAACTCCATACCCCACCCCGCAGCCCCTGCCTCTGGCCTCCAGTCAGCTGTCAGCTCCCTGCCTCCTCTGCCTTTAAGACCAGGAGACAAGAGCCCAGTGAAGTCTGTCTCCTCAAGGTCCTGCCGGTAATGAGAGGCAGAGAGAGAGAAGATAACAAAAGCAAGAACCAGCCTGGGGGGAAAAAGAAAAGATTTTTATCCTTCCAACCCTGCAAGTTCCCCTCTGGCTCTGAGAAACCTCAGAAGAGTTCTCTCCGAACCTATGAGTAATTCCCAGCAAAAACGCTGTCCTCGGAGCAGAGGGAGAAGACAGAATGATTCTGGCTTTGATTAGAATTTATTTCCAACCTGCAGCCTCCTTGGTGCCAGCCTCCCACATTCCCGCCCCTGCAGAGCGCGGTGGCCAGGGAGGCTGGGGGAGGGGGGGAGGGGGGAAGAAGGGACCCGCCCATTCCGGAGAACTTCCAAGTGTCCTGCTGGTGGCAGGGACAGGGAGAAGGGATGTGTCCTGCACTTGCTGTCACCAGAGAGAGGAGCCAACGGGGCTGCAGGGTTAACCCAACAGTGAAAAAGAGTCCATGGGATTTTCTGAGGCCGAGGGAGGGCTGGGTGACTGGATTACCAGCTAGCTGTGTGGATAGCTTCTGTTACCTCTCAGGGCCTCAGTTTCCTCATCTGGCGTTGACACGTTTTTAAGGACCTTCGTGGCTATGATTTTAGGACAAAGGCAACATGCCTGTCTGGGAACCATTTGGGTTCTCGCTGTGTAGGGCTGGGGAGGGTTTCCTAGATGGGTGTCAGATTTTGGAGGAATGTGGGGCAGAGGGGCAGGGTGAAACTTGGGGTGAGTGCTTTCTCCTTTTTTGGGTCCTCTGTGGGGGACTGGATTAGATCATACCATCAACTCACTCATTCATTCATTCATTCATTCACTCACTCACTCACTCACTTAATACTTATTCATCACCCAGTGCTGTGCTGGGTGCAGTGAACAAGACATGGTTCCTGATCTTCCAAGGGGCCCAAGGTGGTGGGGGAGGGGCAAACATAGGGAGCTGGGGGGCACTGAGGAAATGCCCCTAACCTGGGCTTTGGAGGTCAGAGGCTTCCTGGGGGAAGCTGACATCTAAGCTGGGACCCAGAGGGGAAGCCTGGGGAGGAAGTGGGGAGGGGCAGCACCAGGAGGAGGAAAAGGAGGAAACGGTCTATGCCAAGGTGCAGGTGGGAGTAAGCAGGCTGTGTGGAGGGTCTGGAGCATGCCAGTATGATGGAAGGGAGGCCCAAAGTGGGAGGGGTTCAGAGCTCCCATGGAGGGCTCTGAGCAGCATCTCTCTGGAAAGGCGTCTGGCCAAGGGCATTTCAGGGCCATGGGTGTCTTTCTGAGACTCGAGTCTCGTAAGGCCCCACCTCTGGGGCTCCCTTCTCTTGCCCTGGAAGTGGACCGTTATGGTTGAAATATGAGCTAGACTATTTTAGGATCTAGTGCTTGAATGGGTAAAAGCTTTGGAGAGATGAGACAGACTTTGGCCCCATCACGGAGTCTTGGTGCTGGATCTGGGTGCCCTGGAGGGTGTCAGCTCCTGTTCATGGACTAGCTGGGAGGCCATCTGTCCAGCTCTGGAAGGAAGAGTGACTGGGAGTGACTCTCACGAGAGTGACTTGGAGTCGAGAGGCATGAGCACTCGTCGCAGACCCATCTGGTTTTCCAGTATTGGCTCTGTCATGTGGAAGCTGTGCATCTTTGGGTAAGTCAGTTAACATCTCTGAGCTTCAGTTTCCTTAGGTGTAAAATGATATTCAAACATCCACTTCCCAGGGTGGCTGTGAGGGTTAAACAAGGTGGTGATGAGAAGGAGGAGGATGATATTAAGAGCTAATATTTGTTGAGGCTTAAACCCTTTTAAGGGGGTAAAGCAGTGCCCTGCTGAGGCCCCCCTTCAGGACTGAGGCCCTCGCAGCTGGTTTCCAGGAGTGTTGTCAGCTAGAAGCTCACTGCTGGGTGCCTCCGTGAATTGTTCTCCACCCCCTGGCCTCAGTGTGGGTGGGGGGGTGGTGATCCCTGTCTCCCTGCCCAGCCCTGCCTCCTGCACCCTTTGCGGGGCTTTCCCCAGGCCTTCCCTGGCTCTTGTGTCCAAATCTTCATCTTGGAGTCTGACGTAGGACAGCCCTTTGTCCCCTGTCTCATGCAATACCCCCAGCAGCCCTTTGAAGGAGACACCTCGATTAAACCATTTTGACATCAAGAGAAACACTTAACTACATGAAATCTGTGGCCACACAGGTAGGATGGAAGGGACGAGACTTGGTTTGCGAACCCGGTGACTCTGGACCACTGCCATTGGCTCTAAGACCTCACACCCATTCCCTCTCCCTTCCTTGCTGGCAGCCCTCTGCTGCGTGCCAGCACCACACGGAGGAAAGCGACACCTTCCCAGGCCACCCACTCCCCAGCTGCTGATGGATCACCGCTGTTACCAGTGTGAGGCAGGTTGGATGTCCTCACCTGTGCAAACCTCATGCCTCATGCTGCTGGGGAAGCTGCTGGAAGAGATCTGGAATCTGCTCTTGCCTTCCCCTGAGATCTGAGACCCTGGAGGACCCAGGCTCTAGCCAGGCCTGCACCTGTGATGAGCAGAGTCCTGGTCACTCCTAGTCCCAGGAGAGGTCCCTGTGCTTCTCTGGGTGTCAGTTCCCCACCCAAAGGTGGGCACCTGGTATCTAAGGCCCTTCAGAGTTAGTGGGACATTTCACCTATTTTGCTTCTTCCCAGCTCACAACTCTGAGTGTCCAGAAAGAAGGGATCCTCCCATTCGGTGGGGGAGAGGCTTGCTCCTTTTGAAAACTCTTGAAACTCCCTCATTTTTAACCTACGAATAGTATATATATATACATACATATATATATATATATATATATATATATATATATATATATATATATACATACATACTTATTCATCACCCAGTGCTGTGCTGGGTGCAGTGAATTTTATATATATATATATATATATATATATATATATATATATATAATTATATATATATAATGTTGCTCAATAGCAGAACGGAGAGCTCAGAAATCATTCTGTTGGATCCTTCTGTTTGACAGATGGGGGACCTCATTCACCAACCCCCCAACCCCACGCTCTGCACAATGTCTATTGACAGAGCTGGGACAAGGGCTGAGTCTGGGGCTCCTTCAATTATTCTCAGTCAGGTATTTTTCAAAATTTGTGCCATGAATGAGTTCCCATTTAAGACTGAATCCTAAAGCACTACTGGGAAAACAAGCTCTCGGCCCTTTGATCCCTGTTTCTGATGGCCTGTTCTGGGGAATGCGTGCAGAGTTGTCAGGGTGAGGACTGGATCTGTTTCCCCTTGTAACACACAGCGGCAGGCAGATGGGCTGGGTGGAGAGGGCTTTGGGTATTTATTTTCCTATCACAGTAGTGCAGGCGGACCAGAGAGGAGGTGAGGCTGAGCAGCAGGGACAAAGAAATGTGTGCGTTCTGGCAAATTTGGGGAATTAACTCTGAGGTTGTTCCAAGGAGAAAATGATGTTTTGAATCAGGATTTATTATACATCTGAGCTCACTGCCTTTTAAAGAACACCTTGTTTACTTAACTGTTCTGTTTAGAGATTTATTTATATCTGGCTCAGTTTCAAAAAGAATCTGAAGTGGCTAATTATTTAATTAGACTGTGAGCTCCTTGAGGGCAGGAACTACCATTGTTAATTCTCCTCTTCTTCTGACAGGCTGACTCCTGGTTGCCCCTACCTCCTGCACACCCCTGGCTGGAATTTCTGCCTCTCTGTTGTAATAATCTATTTCTGTCTCTTTGGTTTCAATGAAACTGTGAGTTTAGTGAGGACAAGGACTACATATTTCACATTTCAGTATCTCATGCAACCATTTATCCATCTAACAAATTAAACATCCATCCAACCTACCATCCATTCTTCCATCCATCCATCATCTGCCTATCCATCCAAGACCTATCCATTCATCCAACCACCAAACATTCATCTGTCCATCCAACCAACCAACCATCCATCCATCCATCCATCTGTCATCCACCTATCCATTCAACACCTATCCATTCAATGCCTATCCATTCATCCATCCAACCATCCACCCATCCTTCTATCCATCCATCATCCACCTTCCATTCAACACCTATTCATTCATTCATCCACCCATCCATCTCTATAATCATTCATTTGTGTAATCATTCATCTATCATCCATCTATCCATCATCCATCCATCCAGCCCTCCATCCATCTACCATCAATGCAACCACCATCCATTCTTTCAAAACCAAGGAAGCTGCACAAATAAAACCAAACAGGATGAACTACAAGCAGTTATCCTTCCCCCAGTGCTCATTGACTGTACCAAGTGCAGCACATACATTAACTAATTGAGTAAAAGAAACTAAAACCTCCGAAGACTCCATGAGGTAGAATTACTATGACCACATTTCAGATGAGGACAGTAAGATGGACAGAGCTTTAGCAACTTTCCCAAGGTGACATGGTTGGTAAAACATCAGTGAGATTTAAGGCTGGGTGTCTGACTCCAGAGCCTGTATCTTTTGCTTCACTGTGATGGGAAATATCTCTGAGGAATGATTTAAGCTGACCTGTACACCTTCCCACCAACAACCTAACATTTCTCACCCCTAATCGTCATCTTCTCCACCTCTGACCATCTGCCTGGCTTATCTCCCCATTGTAATTCCTGGGGATGGGGAGAGAGTGAGAAAAGGCCTGAGTGGGCATTCCATTTGGGCCAGGTCTGGGGTGAGGAAGAAGAGAACATTGCACAGGCAGCCCAAAGCCTTCTTCTTACATTCCCTCTGCTGGCGGGGGGTGGGGGGAGGGGGGGGGTTGGAGCTGCATGAGGTGTGCAGCTCTGGTCTGAGTGGGTGGTGATGAGTCAATGTGTCCAGGAGGGCCAGGAGGGCCAATCAGTGCTAAGAGCACTAGGCCTCAGAAGCCCTTGGGGCTTTGGGGACAGGAAGTTTGGCTGTTCCAAGTTTATAGGAAGCCAAATGGGGTTCCCAGAGAGGACTCCTCCTGAGCCTGATGCCTCCCCGGCAAGTTACAAAGCTTTATTTTTTATTTATTTATTTATTATTTTTAAAGATTTTATTTATTTACTTGACAGAGAGATCACAAGGAGGCAGAGGCAGGCAGAGAGAGAGGAGGAAGCAGGCTCCCCACCGAGCAGAGAGCCCGATGCGAGGCTCGATCCCAGGACCCTGGGACCATGACCTGAGCCGAAGGCAGAGGCTTAACCCACTGAGCCACCCAGGCGCCCCACAAAGCTTTAAAGATATGAGTCCTGAGCTCTTTGCAATTGGACAGACACCAAGACACCAGGAGGAAGAGGGTGTCCTCAAGTTGCCTGAGGCCAGGTTCCAATTGTTCCTGAAGTCAGCTCCCTCTCTGGCTTCCCTTCCTTTTGTTTTCAGGGCAGGGCGGAGTGGGTAGCTAATACATTTGCCCTTTTCTCTTAGGGTGTTTCTGTCACCTGCAATCAAAGAATCCTGGTGATTCCGTTGTGCAAACTAGCAACTCAAGTGTCTTCTTTGGTTCAGCAACCCCCTTATCTTCTCATCCAATCAAAACCAAATTTCTTTTTTTCTTTTTTTCAAATATTTTATTTATTTATTTGTCAGAGAGAGAGAGAGAGATGGAGCGCGCGCCCAAGTAGGGGGGAGTGGCAGACAGAGGTAGAAGTAGGCTCCTCACTGAGCAAGGATTCTGATGCAGGGCTCGATCCCAGGATCCTGGGATCATGACCTGAGTGGAAGGCAGATGCTTAACCCACTCAGCCACCCAGGTGTCCCAAAACCAAATTTCTTAAACTCCACATTCTGATGAACTTTCAGCTCTGCTCACTCCTCTCCAGCCTCACAGCCTTCTGGATTATGGGTGAGTCTCTCACTGCGTCTAGGCTTGGCCCCTTCAACCTCTTGCTTTAGCCAGAGTGCTCATATCTGGTTATTCCATGGCTATAAACCCTTCATTGGTTTTCCCATTATTCCCAAGATAAAGTCCTAGCTTTTCCAAATAAAACCCCCAAACTTTTCTTTTTGAAATAACTTTTGATTTATGGAAGAGTTGGAAAGATATTGTAGAGAACTCCCATATATCCTACATGCAGCTTCCTCTAATGTTAGTCTCACATAACCACTGTATGTTTGTTAAAATCAAGGAATTAGCATTGTATGACACTATTAGCTAAATTACAGACTTCATTCTAATTTCACCAGTTCTTCCAGTATTGTCCTTTTTCTGCTCCAGACTCTGATCCAGGATACCAGGTTGCACTGGGAACTCCTAGCTTTTAAACAGGGCATTGAAAGCCTTTTGTGGTCTGTCTTCTGTTTACCTCCAAGCCCATCTCTAGTCCCTCACCCTAACCCTTTGTGCTCAAGCCACCCTGAATTGTTTGCACTTCCTCAAAAGGCCACGCCTTTTCTTCCTCTAGGACCTTTGCACATGCTATCTCCTCCGTCTGAGGAGTCCCTATTCCCTTTCTTGGACTACTGCTTACTCATGTTTTAAGACTGTGTTCAGTTAGCTCTCCTTCTAGGAAGCTTCTTGACCAAACACAGCTGACCCCTGGGCTTCTCCAGCCCTCCCCACCCCTGTCCCTCACTCTCTCCATCCTTGCACTCAGGATTTGATGACCTGTTTCCTCTTCCTCCCCGTAGGTAGGAGAGCCTTGGGGACAGTGCCCTGCTTCGTCAATCTCTGTGGGAACTCAGTGCTCACTTATAAAAGGGATGAAGCTAGGAAAAAGTCAATACCCACAGGAGTGTTAATAATCGCTCAGAGGGAGAAATTGGCTAGCCAGGGGAGGCTTCTCGACTTGAGTCATGTAGGATGGAGTCATAAACCAACATTTACTGAGTGCATACTATGTGCCGGGGACTAGTCTAAGCAATTCACACATTCTAATTGAATTGTCGCAGAAACTCTATGAGGTAGGTACTACTATTCTTCCCATTATACAGATGAAGAAAATGCAATGAAGCAAGAGGCACAGCTATTAGAGATAGAGCTGGGGTGCACCCTGAGCTCCTTCTGCTTTGCTAGGCTTTGGGGTGTGTGTCTATGGCATATGGAGGGGGTAGGAGGTAGATTCCAGGCTAGGCAACTGGTAAACCAAAAATGTTTTTGAAGGTAAGCGTGGGTGACCCAGATTCTTGAAGAGTTTCTGTTGAGGGGGATGTGTTGTTGCCCCTGAGGGTAACAGGTTGGGGGGACATTTGCTTGGGGATGCGGGCCTGGAGAAGGGGAGTGGCTGCATCCTGGGGGCAAAGATCAAGAGGAGAACGTCTCAAGGAAGGAAAACCTAGAGGCCCAGAGAAGGCAGAGCCACCTGGGCCAGGGTGGACCCAGAGTCAGGAAGAGCCTACCATTGGGAGAGCCTCATACCAAATTTCTGCAAGCTGGATGATGTGGTTCCTCGGGACGCCTATAAGCTACCGCTGGGTTTATCATTTATAACCCAAACTTTCCTCCAGCTGCACTCATAAAGCTTTGTACCGTAAATGGCAATGCAGCTGCTTACATTAACGACAACTAGTATTTGTGCAGTGTTATGAAAAAGGCCTATTGTTTTCAGTTCAGCTTTCCAATGCCCAAACAAGGTAGGCAGGCATTATTCCCATGCCCTGTTTACTGCTTAAGAAATGAAGACTTACTGAGGAAAATGACTTGCCTGGGGTCACGCAGTAGAAAGGGACGCAGGAAATACTGAATGGAAGAATTCAGAAGAACTTGAACCAGGATGGGTCTCCTTGCTGGCTTAGTCAGCGGAGCACACAACTCTTGATCTCGGGGTTGTAGGTTCGAGCCCCACGTTGGGCATAAAGATTACTTAAAGGTAAAATCTTAAAAAAAAGTCTCAAAATCAACAATAGCAACGACAACCAAAAAAAGCTTAAACCAGGATGATTCGAGTCTGGTTTCTATTCTTTTTCTATAACTTCTGAGAGAGGGTATTTACTGCCTAAAACCAGAGTACCTGACTCATAATGGGGGTTGAATGAATGAATGAAAGTGGTACCAGAATGAAGTAAGAGGTGGGAGAGAAAGGGCCAAGTGGGGTAAAAATCTACCTTATCAAACTCAGTTTATATCTGGAACGATGCACATAATACATCACTCAATCCCTCTTCCCTACAACTTAGCTGCACAAGGACAGCCCCCTCCCCATTTCATGGGGGAGGGAGTGAGACCCCAGGGATTTGGCAACTCCATGAGGGGTCCCACAGCCATGGAGCCTTTGCACTTTCAGTAGTCAGATCAGATGCTCACTTACCCAGCCAGAAACACATGCACACACACATACACACAGTCACACACAGACACACCCACAGACACACACAGATAACACAGGCAGACACAGTCACACACAAAGACATACAGACGCATACAGGTAAACAGGTACATGCACACGCGTGCGTGCACACACACACACCCCTAGACACATACATGGATATACACAGACACATTCCCCTGAATTGTGGTCCTTGGAGAAGATTCCCTGACGCCTTGGCTAGGGTCTTCGCATGAGTAAATCCAGAGAAATCTTCTTTTTGGGTGTTCCCTGGCCAGTTGCAATCCAATCCTTCTCAAGAATACAAAGAACTAAGCTTTCTGGAGAGGGGAACTTCTCCTTTCCCCTACTTCCTTCTTGCTCCTCTGAGGTGCTGGGAAATCCAGCCGGGGAGTGGCAGGAGGAAGGCAAGAGGGCTGGAATTGCAGGGAAACTGGGTAGCCAGCCGTTCCCACTGGAATCAACTGCTCAACAAGTTTTTCATTCTTTCTTCCACAAGGCAGGTGACCCTTCTGGCTGGCTGGGCTGTGGGCTGCCTGGTCCTTGGGGGTCAGTCGACCCCTTGTCCCGCACGGTATTATCACCTTCTAGCCTCCACTCCCCCCAGGACCCCCATTCTCTGCAGAAGCCGACAAAACCGTGGGTTTGGAGTCAGACCCAGTTTCCAATGAAGCTCAACTCCTTTTCGACTGTGTGACCTTGGGCAACTCACTTTCCTCATCTGTAAATCATGGGGAGGATGAACCCAGGTCATTTTGCTAAAATGCCGGGAACTGAGCCCAGCACAGAATGGTTGCTCAGCCCATATGGTGCTTTCTTTCCCCTTCCCACCGAGCACTCTCTCTTTACCCTTCTGGTGTGGCTGGTTCCTTGACAGTCACCCTGGGGTCATGTTCATACCACCAGCTTCTGGCCTAGGCACTGGAACACAGCAGATGATGCACAAATGGGTATTCAATCAATCTTTCCAAAATCCAGATCTGCTCTTGACTCTCTTGTGCCCCCAGAACCCGTCAGTGGGTGTTCATTTCCTTCAGACTTGCAGGCTGAGGGCTTTCGCCTGGCATTTGAAACCTCTTGTCATCTGATCCCAGAATCACCACCTCCCAGTACTGCCCTTAGCCCTCAGACCTGGGTGACTGGGGCCCCTGCCCTGGGCCTGTGCTTTAGAAGGTTCCACTCTGAGGGTGTCTGGGTGGCTCAGTTGGTTAAAGCAGCTGCCTTCAGCTCAGGTCATGATCCCAGGGTCCTGGGGTCGAGTCCTGCATCGGGCTCCCTGCCAAGAGAAGAGTTGGCTTCTCCCTCTCCCTCCGTGCCTCCCCACTGCTCGTGCGTGCTCTTTCTCTCTCAAACAAATAATAATAAAAAATCTTTAAAAAAAAAAAAAAAAGAAGGTCCTGCTCTGGCCTTCCTCTGGCCTGGCCCCTCCCCCTGGGGCAAGTAGTCTGCAAAGTCAAGGGGACACGTCCATCCAGAAGCCACACCTTCTCTGGACTACGCTTTGGGATCTGAGCCCAGATCCCAATTCCCAGCTGAATGGCCCTAAGTTGGCTTTCTTTGTCTGCCTGGGGCTCTTCCCAGGGTCATCTTCTGACAGCTGGACCACACTTCCAGTGTGTGCGTCCCTAAGTCCAAGGGGCAGCTGCTTGTCAGACCTGTGGATGGTGCTTGGCCCTATTCCTGTGAGTCCCCACCTGTGCTCCTGAAACCCTTTGCAGAGTGAGATGGAATCCATGTTGGGAAGAGAGGAGGTTGGGGCGTACTCCTGACTTGACCTCCATTGCTATGCTTGCCCTGGGGCCCAGCCAGTGTTAGGTGAGGGTCCAGTACCCCCACCTTTCTGACTGTCCTGCAGGAAAGAGGGTGCTCAGGTGTGGAGGCAGGGAAGTGTGAGTGTGAGTTTGGAGGCCTCTGTGCTACGGACTCCTCTCTTGACTGGGTCTGGAGCTGTCTTACCAGTTGGAACCACGGCTGGGCAGGGATGGGCCATCCTGTCCGTGGGGAGGAAGCGTAACAACAGGGGGGACAAGGTGGCCCTCAGTGATGTCAGGAGTTTCTGAGGAGGCACTCTCTGGCCTTGGGGTGAACTGAGTGCCACGTGTTTCTCTGTTCCAAGTTGTGGCCCTGCCCAGCAGCCGGTGAGGGAGGGCCCCACAGAAAGGGAGAGCAGGGACAGTGGGAGCCCCGAACCCTAATCAGGGCCAGGCGCACTGAGTGTTGTTGGTGGGGCCCGAGAGCAGCGCTAAGGACGGGCCAGCTCCCATCAGCTCCCATCAGCTCCCATCAGCTCCCAGCTGGGCTTTGCTCACGGGGTTGCGTGAGAGCTTTGCCCCAGGGAGGCCTGGACTCAGTCCCCAAGCAGACTCATAGCATGAGGGTGGCATGGCGGGCCTGGCACGTGATCCAGACCTCCCCCTTTTGCTTTGTTTGGGTTTTTTATCGAGGTATAATTTATATACAAGAAAGCGTGCCAACTTCACGTGTACAGTTTGAGGACTCGTGACAAATGCCTACAGCGGTGTCACCGTGACCACAGTCGTGATGGAGAACATGGTCATCTCCCTTGTGCTCCCTTGCAGGTGTCCCCTCCCTCACCCCCAGGCCCAGGTAACCACCGATCTGTTTTCCATGTGGTCTTGCCCTTTGCCGGATGTCACACAGATGGGATCATACAGGATGTGTCTTCTGTGTCTGGCTTCTTTCCCTCAGCACAGTTACGGTGAGACTCCGCTGTCCCGTTGCTGTGTCTGTGCATTCCTTCTCATTGCTGGGAGCGTTCTAGGGTCCACGCACCAGTTGCCCACTCACGGCTGATGGATGTTTGGGTTGTTTCTAATTCGGGGCGATTGCGTATAAAACTGTGGTAAACAGTCACATCCAGGTCTTTGTGTGGATGTAGGTTTTCATTCCTCTTGAGTGAAATTGCTGGGTCACACGGTAAGTGGATGTCGAGTGTTCCGGAGAGTGGCTCTCCTGTTTTGCCTTTTCTCCAGCAGGGAATGAGAGTTCCGGTTCCTCCATATCCTTGCGAAAACTCTTCAGCCTGGGGCTCCTGCTCCGGAAGCCCAAGCAGCAGACAGACAGTGAACTGAAGGGGGCAGACCAGTGGGGGACGCTTGGCTGGGCTGTTATCTCGGTGAGGATTTAGACTGTTGGAGTAACAAGAGTCTCCAGGGATAGGAAGCTCAGTGTTGTCATTTTACAGATGGAAAAACTGAGGCCTGGAAACAGGCAGGGACCTGGTACAGTTGGGAGGCCAGAGTGGGATGGAGTGGGACGAAGAACAGAGATTTGAGCTGGCTCGGCCCCAGAATCTAGTCTTGGCTTGCTAACCTCTCTGAGCCTCCACTCTTGCTTCTGCAAAATGGGGACAAAGACAACCTCATAGGCTAGACTGGGAGTATCAAGTGCCTGGAGCTCGGTGAATTCCCGAAACATTTACTGAAGCACCTCGGATATGCCAGGCACTTGGTACGTGGGATAGGAGTCCCTGTGCTCCTGGAGCTTGCAGGACAGGGGGAGGAGATAGATTATGAAGAAACAAACAGATAAAGTCACTAATTATGATTTGTGACAGGTGTTATTTGAAGGAGCCAAATTTTCATCTACTTCAGAGAGGGCGATCAGAGAGTCTCTCCAAAGAGATGATACTTAAGGGGAGTCCTGATGATGGGGGTGGGGGGGCGGGGAGTTGACCACAAGCGCAGGTGGTGTTCCAGGCTGTGGGAACAGCAGAGGCAAAGGTGCAGAGGTTGGAAAGGACTGACCATATGCCACACGCAGGAGGGGCAGCAAGACGCCCGCTGAGATCCAGGAGAGAGTAGTGTGGGGACACTGAGAGGGATGTGGCGAGTTCCCGGTTGTGCTGATCCTTGCAGGAGTTTGGATTTTACATGAAGAACAGATTTATTTTAGACCCAGTGAGTGCTGGCTGTTATTATGCTTATTTTCCATCACTCAGGGGCCCTAATTCCCGGTTCAAGCCTTTTTCCGAAAACCCGATGCGGGCAGGTGCAAGGCTGGGGTCTGCAGCCAGCTGAGCCCGGGGCCCCCACCTCGACCTCTGCAGCAGGGCTGGCAAGCTGAGTGGCACCAGCTGGCAGGGGGGCGGGTTGGGGAGACCATCTGCTGTTCTGCATTGTCCGTCAGCCCATTGTCTGGTCTACGCCCTCTGCTCTGAGGACAGTGGGGACAATGGGGGAACGCAATCCGTGGGCTTCTGTTTCCCGGCCTGGCCCCTCGCCCCCACGATGACACCAGGAGAATGCCCCGCTGGGGGTGGAGGCAGGGGCTCTGCCAAGCAGGAGGCAGCACCACACGCATCCCTCACCATCTCCCTGACAACCGCAGCTGCCAAATTGTTGGTTGGAGGGTTTTTTTTAGCGTTCCGGGTGGGGGTTTTCTTCTGGCATCGCCCCCCAAAGGGTGGGTGCTCTGGGGAGAGGATGGGCTCATGGCCTCCCAAGGGCCCCAACTCCCAGCCTGGTGCCTACAGACTCCTCAGGCCCTCTGAGAGCCCCGTGCAGGAAGGTGCCAAGTTGGAGCAAGCACTTCCTCAAGATGCCAGCAAGATGGAGACAGGAAAATAAACTCAAACGTTACCCCAGACAAAGCGCTCGTGGGCTCCTCATCCCCCAAATCAGGGCTCTGGTAAACTTCTTTGTGCTCCTTTTATGTTATGGTATTGTTTTTATTCGGACTGATACAACATGGGGAGCCCCACACTCTACTCATGGCACTGGAGTCTCTGAAAGTCGGGACCCGGCCCTCAGGGGATGTGAAGGCAGAAGAGCAGAGCCCTGGACGACTGCCTCCCAGCCCTCCCGCCAAGAGATTCGAGCCCCGCAGGGCAGCTTGGGGACCTGACTCATTAGCTTCGGTTCAGGCGGTCAGTCTGGCATCCCGGAAGCCAAGAGGCTCAGATAGTGATGTAATGGGCAGATATCATAATAGACGATGTTTATTGAGCATTTACTATGCGCTGCTAATTGTCTTCTATATAGTAGTTCATTTAATCTTCACATGCCAAGCCGGGAGATGAGTGTGAGTAATTTTATAGATTGGACCACTGAGGAGCAGAGAAGTTACATGTGTCATCCAAAGTCACACAGCTCTTGGGTGACAGAACCAGGATTTGACCTCAGGTGGCTGAGCTCCATGTGCCAAGCTCTTAGGCTCTCTATTTCCTTGTTACCCCGATTCCAGGTGGGCTGGTGCATAGCTCCTCTCCCAGCTCCACTCCAGGCCAGAACCCTGGAGAGATAAAAATAGGAGCCCGGTACCTCTCCGGGCCACCCTGATGACTTGGCATAGACTGTGGTCAGATGCTAGACTGACCTCGGTTTGTGTCCCCGCTCCCATACTTACGAGCTATGTGGTCTTGGTTAAGCCTCTTCACCTCTCTGAAACTTACTCTCCCCGTCTGTAATTCGGGGATAACAATCATGCCTTCCTCCGTGGGATGAGTTAATATATGCCAAGCACCTAGAACAATGTGTGCCCCTTAGAATGTGCTCGGTGAGTGCTAAGGGTGGCTGTTATTCTTCCTTTGCCCCCCCTTTAGGGTGATTGTGAGGACTGAGTAATGGGTGAAGGCACTTTGTACATGGAAGACAATTACACAAATGTCAGGGCTCGGTGTGACTCACTGGATAGCAGGAGAGGGTGGGGGCTGAGATGGGAACCAGCTTCCTGGGTGCCAAGCACCAGCTCGGTGGGATGGTAGCAAGGCCACCAGCAGCTAAGAGGCACGAGAAGGATGCCAGTCTGCTCTGCTCCCTGAGTCAAAGGAAAGTGCGGGGGGCGCCAACCCCTGGCATAGTTCCTTCCCTCTTGGGGCCTCAGGCTCCTCATCTGTAGAATGGGTGACTGGGAACAAGCTGATTTCTAAGCTCCCCTGTCCCAGCTCTGATTTTCTATGACTCTGATAGAAGGAGCGGGTGTGTCACAATAAAACGGGAAAGCAGACACATGGTGCAGCGGATGGATTGTGAAAGTGTGCCCCATTCTTGCCTTCTGTCTGTAAGCATGCCTTTGACAAATGACTCTGCACCTTGTCCCTTCTGGAGGTGGGGTCTGCATCCCTAGCCCATGGCTCTGGTTGTCCTGATGCTTAGGTTGGGCTAATACAAAGTGCAGGAGGGGCACGGTGCTGGCTCCAAGCATGCCTCCTCTCCCTCCCTGTCCAGTCCTTCCTCTTGCTCATGGTCTCTCCCTCTCCCTGACCCTTGAGATTGTCCCGCTGGCACTTCCGGGCTAGCCTGTGAGCCTGGAGGATGCTGGAGGATGAGAGACAGGTGGCCCAGTCACTTCTCTCATCCCCACGGACAGCCCGATAATTGTCAGCCAGGTGAGAGACCTGGACACGCCAGCCAGGTGAGAGACCACCCTGGACACGCCAGCCCAGCCCAGCCACCAGCAATGGACAGGCCCAGCCGGGGGCAAGCCGACGGGAGCCCAGCCCGGCCCAGAGCAGCAGCGCCACCCGGCTGACTCATGGGCTACCGAGAGAGGGGATAAGTGTGTGTTGTTTCGTGGTTGTCACTCGGCTCTACATTAGCAGATAAGGGATACCCAGGGCCAGTGGGAAAATTGTGGCTTGATCCACTGCTCGACCTCTGCTGGGGACTGTCTGTTGCTCTCGCTGCAGGGGGTGGGAGGGAAGGGGAGGATGGGCTCAGTGCCACGCTTGAGGCCTCAAGCTCTAGATGGACACTGTCATCAGTGCTTTTTTTTTTTTTTTAAAGATTTTATTTATTTATTTGACAGAGATCACAAGTAGGCAGAGAGGCAGGCAGAGAGAGAGAGGGAAGCAGGCTCTCCGCTGAGCAGAGAGCCCGATGTGGGGCTCGATCCCAGGACCCTGGGATCATGACCTGAGCCGACGGCAGAGGCTTTAACCCATTGTGCCACCCAGGCACCCCCATCTGTGCTTTTGATTCCAGCTTTCCCCCTTTCTAGCTGCATGGCTTCGGGCAAATTACTTCACAGGGAGGCCTCTGTTTTCTCTAAAATCTAGCGAATCATAGAACCCATCTTTGGGGTTGGCCTGTGGATTGAGTTAATGCATGTAAAGCACTTAGAGAAACTGTGCCCGTGGTATAGTTTTTAGGGGTCTAAGGTCTGCAGTCAGGTAAGGTGAGACTGAGTCTCGCTTCTGCTACTGACTGGGGCTGTGACCTCGGTCCTTAACTAAGCTGTCCGGC
Source organism: Lutra lutra (assembly GCF_902655055.1). Taxonomy (NCBI): domain Eukaryota; kingdom Metazoa; phylum Chordata; class Mammalia; order Carnivora; family Mustelidae; genus Lutra; species Lutra lutra. The sequence continues at coordinate 183,121,794 of NC_062281.1, forward strand.
CTTGATATATAAACTGGGGCTCCGACGAGCACCTTCCTCAACGCTGAGGTGGTGGCTACAAAGGCCTTGGCCTGGTGCCTGCCCTAGGGGGTGCTTAGGAGGCCTCAGTATTAGGGAACCATCTGCTGCTCATGGCAACATGGAATGGATGTCCCTTGGAGACCAGTTTTGTTTCTTTTTTTTTTTTTTTTTAAAGATTTTATTTATTTGACAGAGAGAGGGAGAGAGAGCGTGAGTGAGCGATTACAAGCAGGGGGAGCAGCAGAGGGAGAGAGAGAAGCAGTTTCCCTGCTAAGCAGGGAACCTGATGTGGGGCTCAATCCCAGGGCCCTGAGATCATGACCTGAGCCAAAGGCAGACGCTTAACCAACTGAGCCACCCAGGTGCCCCTTGGAGACCAGTTCTAGGTCAGATTCCTCAGATTAAAGGCGGCACAGCTGAGACCCAGTGTGGGACTTGCTCAAGGTCACACAATGTCTATGGCCAGAACCCACGTGCTCTGACCTGTAGCCTGGAGTGCTTTCCATGATTCAAGGGGGTCATGCCCCTAAGAGGTATGTGTGTCCTGGGCCAGGGACATTAAAAGAGCAGACTCAGCTGGTTCCCGCAGCCTGTCCCACCCAGGCTCCCTCTCCCTGGGTTGCAAAGCCTCTCACCAACTCTCCCATGAGCCCACCCAGGCCTGGCACAGGAGAGCTCCCAGAGAGATGGGGCCGGGCCCCTGGCCATGGAGGACCCTGTGTACTGGGGTCAGGACATGCAGGTGGCAAGTGACCCCCTATGACATAGGCTTCAGTATGAGCACAGGGGGCATCAGGGCCTAGGGTCCCACCCTGGGTATCCACGGGGACACCGGGGCAGGGCCCAATGGGGCAGAAGCAGAGCCAGGCCTAGAACCCAGGCCTCCTGATGCCCCATCCTGGAGCTTTTTGCTTTGCTTTCCTTCCCCCCTTTCCCCGCCTCCCCCCACCTCTGCTCCTCCTGCCCTGTGGGTGTGACAGAGAGAAGGAAGGAGCCAGGCCCTGTGGAGCCCACCCCACCCTAGGCCTCAGCCTGACTCCGGGAACCTCCCTGGCGATGTCCTCCAACCCCACTTCTGTGCCCGATGATTACAGGACTGCGGGGCCTGGCTGTGGCCCAGACACTGGCTCCTGGGTCCTCTCCGGGGGAACTGGTCGCTGACCTCATTGTCTGTAGGGGCTTCACAGATGCTGAGTCAGAGATCGCCCAGGCCCTGACCTGCCTCTGTGGATGACCCTCCAGGTCTTAGCTTGTCTCCAGGGAGGAGACAAGGGGTTCCCTGCGTCCTTCCTTCCTTTCCCTGGGCCGGCCCTGTGTGGGTGCTGGGGATGTATGCACTTGTTGTTTGTTCCATGCGCTCACTGAGGACATGGCCGGTAGGTGTGTGGGTGTGTTCCCCTAAGTTCTCACCATACCCGTTTCTCTCCGATGTGTGGACCTCCCACACGTGAGGTGTGTGCACAAGTTATGTACCATGTGTGTGCATGCATTGGTGGGTAACAGGGCCCTGGGGCAGAGGCATGCCGAGCTCACACCCCAAGCACTTACTATCCACTCTGTGTGCACTGTGTGTGAACTGAGTGTATGCACATTGGGTGTGTGTGCAGGTGTGTATGTGTACAACACAAACACACCGTTTATTATACATGTGGTAAATGCGCAGTGGTCAGTGTTCAGAAGTGGGGAGTTGGCTCTGGGGTTCGGCTGGGGAAGTTCCGCTGCCTGATCTCACCAGCCTGCCTCAGGGCCTGCGTCTGGGGTTCCTGCCTGCACAGCTCACACAGGCCCAGGGCATGAAGATTGCCTGGAGGGAGCTGGAGGGAGGTGGAGTCCCTCGGGCTGCGTCCTGCACCAAAGGCTGGTGCCGCTCAGCGACCTGGGCCCCTGCCTCTCCTACTGACAGAGATGGAGGAAGCAGGTCCTGGGGGGCTTCTCTTGGCCAACCTAGCCCTTCATCTTTGGCCCCCAAAGATTTTTGGCCTCTGGGACCCCTGCTGTATTTGAGGGTCCTACAAATAAGAGGTCCTTGAACCTCCATGTGGGGGGGTTGTGGGCTCCTGGAAGCCCCTTGGTTGCACTTGACCTTATAGCTGGCCTTGTTCCGGCCAGGAAGGAAGGAGCTAGGTGGCCTGGAGCCCAGGTCTGTTGGCTTCCAGGTCCTGGGCCCCCAGCCACTTCCCCATCTTGCCAGAGACTCCAGCAGCCACCTGATGGGGTCAGGGAGGGAACGATAACGGTGGAAACTTGAATCAGTCCACCCATGTGCTCTCTTGTAATCTAGGGCATAAGACACAGCATGGTCTCCACACCCCTATTCCAGGGCTGCCATGGCAACGCAGAAGTTGGCTCACCATCTGCTGCCTGTGGGGACCTCAGTCAGGCCTTTACCACTCTAGGAATGAGTGTGGGGAGGTACCTGACATGATCCGGGATGGCTACTGGCCACATCTGACACCTGGCAGCCCTGGAGAGTTGGGCGATGATGCAGCCTGAGATCCCTCTGGCCACTGGAGAAGAGTGGACATCGAGAGAGCCCATGGTTCTCCCTGGGCTTAACCTCTCCTGGTCACATCCTCTCCCAGGGAAGGGTCAAAGATTTACTCACAATACAGTGTAGATGACTAACCCTTTCCGCGAGAGCAGTGGGTTGAGGGAGTGCAGATAGTTGGGCTTTAATAGGAATTAGAAGCTTAAATAAACCAATTATCAATAGAGAAGATTTGGGGCATGAGAGGGACGTGTAGGGATATTAGACATTTAAAAATCTGGTTGTGGGGGCTCCTGGGGGCTCAGTCAGTTAAGCATCCAACTCTTGATTTGGCTCAGGTCATGATCTCAGGGTTGTGAGATTAAGTCCAACATCAAACTCCGCGCTCGGCCTGGAGTCTGCTTGAGATTCTGTCCCTCTGCCCACCTTTGCTTCAGCTCATACATGCTCTCTCTCAAATAAATAAATAAAATTTAAAAAAAATATTAGTTGTGGAAGTGGTTCTGGGTATGTGGTTGGGCACTGCAAGTCTAACTTGTCTTCAGGAGTTGGCGGAAGGAGGGGAGAGACCCATGTCTCCCGTGGCATGTGTCTCTGAGGCCTTTGCCTCTGTGGGGAGCTGAGTGTTTTCTGCTGGGCTCCAAGATCCTCCTATCCCCACTTCTGGCTCCTCTACGATTGTTTTCCTTGGAAAATGTTCTCATGTTCTCCCTTGGATTCTCTACGAAGTGTGAAAAGAGCAGTGGAGAGGAGGAGGAAGTCAGGATTCCAGGAGAGGAGTGAAGTGGGGGTGGGGGGGGGGGAGTTGGCGGGGGAGGGGTAGGTGGGAGGGGGAGACTGAGAGGGAGAAAGAGAAGGCAGGTCTGAAGGAAAATGGTACCAGTTGCAGGGTCTGTTTGAATCCCTGGTCCATCCCTAGAGGGCATGTGAGTGTGGGCGAGTGGCTTCTCCCCGCCCCCCCCCCGTGCCTCAGTTTCTTTATCTGTAAAATGGGTACACTCCCTTCCTGGGGTGGCTGTGAGGACTGGGGGAGACGCCCGTGGAGGCCTGGCACGGTGAGAGCACACAGCTTGGGAAACCTCAGTTGCTTGGGAAACCTCAGTCTTGACCCCAAGCCCCTCTGCCATAAATTCTGTCTCAGACAGGGAACTTTCCAGACCCTACCCCAGGGCCTTCACTCTTAGGAGGAGGTTGCTCCGGCATCTGAGCCTGTCTCCTGCTGACCTGGGTTCCACAGTCAGCCTGAGTGAGGAACCCCCTCCCACAGGCCCTGGGCAGGTCCCACAGGCCTTCTCCTCGCCAGGCCACAGTTCCACGGGCTAGGAGTAACCCACATAAATCGAGGTCGGTGTACTGTGCGGAGCCGGGTTGCCAGAGGATTCCTCCACCTCAGGGGCTCCCAGGCCCAATCCCAGGCCCAGGAATTGGGACAAACCGGGAGGACAAACCGGGAGATAAACAGGGGAGTCATTCTCAGAGGCTGAGCCCACCTCCGGGCCACGCCCAACATCGGGGCAGCCAGGCCCCAACAGCACCCCTGCTGGGCTCAGTAGGGAAGACAGGAGGGTAGAGTTCCGAAGGGGAGGGTGGGAGGGGGGCTCATATTAAACCCTCTCCACCAATGAGTTCCTTTCTGTGAAATTCTAGCATCTGCAAATTTATTTCTGCCAGCAATTTACCTTTTCTGCAAGCAAGAGAAATCTGTTCTTGTTTGTGAGTCACTGCCTTTTTTTTTTTTTTTTGAAAGATTAGAAAAAGAAGCATCTGTGGTTGGGAATGAAACAGGGGGGTGAGGGGTGAAGTTCAGTGGCAGGGCCTGTAAAAATAAGCTCCGGCATAAAGTCTAACGGTTTCACCCCGCTTCAGCCAGAGAGATCACTTTGTTGGCTGGAGGTACACAGCTTTATTAATATCCACACTGCAGCATCCTTTTTGATAAAGCAAACATTTTTTACGTAAATAAACTTTGAAGCTTAAAATCAAAAGCTCTACTTGACACGATGTAATAAACTGGAAAATGTGCTGTCTGTAGAAACCTATTAGAATATAGTAAGTGGAGTGAGAATGGTCTGGGTGGGAGTTCAGTATGAGATCCACAGAGGGGTGCTGGAGAAGGTCTCTGGGGTTTAAGGCTGGGCCACCATCCTGTCCTCTGAAGGGGATTCCACTACAAGACCCCTTTAGGGGTCCTTCTAGGGACTGTACTCCTTCCCCCTGGGGGCCTCGGTCAGGCACCTTAGGCCCCATTGCCTGGTGTTGGAAAGTCTGCCAGTTGTCTCCAGTGTTCCTGGTCCCCCAGCTCAAGACTACATTTCCCAGCATCCATTGCAGTTAATCCGACCATGTGACTGGGATCTAGCCAATGGGAATGGGAGTGAAAGTGCCTTAGGCAATTTCTGGGTGTTCCCTTAAAAGGACTGGAGTTCCCTTCTCCTCTTGCGCTGCTGAAGACCCCTTGGATCCCAAGAGGGAAGCCACGTGTGGAGGCTGGCAGAGCTGTCTTGGATATGTACCTGTCGGCTGTCATATGAAAGAGAAGTGACCTTTTATCTTGTTTAAGCCAATGTATTTTGGGGTCGATTTGTTACAAAGGCTTATATTTGTACCTTGCTTCTTCATGCGGCAAGCACAACATGACAACCAGCCCAAATCCTGAGTTCTTGTGTGTGGTTTCGTGGCAAGTTGTTTAGCGTTGTGGTTCAAAGCCCGTGAGACCTGCCTTCAAGCCACTGTGCTCTTACTTACAACTTTGGGCAAATTACTTAATCTCATGGCACTGGGAAGATTTCAGTAGGAAGTGCCTTTTACATGGTGACCCTGTGTCCACATTCATATGTCACTGGGACAGAGGTTAGCCTTATGACATACAGTGTCCTCTGATACCATCTATCCTGGTGGTTCTCAAAGTGTGGTCCCTGGACCAGCAGCATGAACGTCACCTGAAAACTTGTTAGAAATGCAATTTCTTGGGCGTCATCCTGGACCTGCTGAAACAGAAACTCTGGGGTAGTGCCTACCAGTCTGTTTTTTAACAAGACTTGTGGGTGGTTCTGAAGCAGTTAAAGTTTGAGAGCCACTGTTTTACTACATTTATTTTAAAAAGGCTAGTTATCACACACTATATTGATCTCATAACCCACTAATAGGAGTCAGACTCATGTAGACTTAACGGACGTCATTATGGCTGTTATCCATGGCTCCAAGGATAGGTCAAGACCCCTGGTCAGCTGACGCAGCGATCGGTTCAGTGATGAGCATGGGATCCTTCTTGTCCAATGAAACGCGATCCTAAGACATTTGCTGTCACTATGGGGAAAGACAGGCTCCATCCCCAAGGCTTGCTGAGCTGTAGAGGAGAGCCCAGGACTGCCCATGTCAGTGTTGCTGCTCCTGGGGGAGAGGCTGCCTGATGCTGCAGGGATCTCAGAGGAGGGGAGCTGAGAAACCAGGAGGCAGTGGGCAGATGCTCCCAGCTCCCAGCATCCACCTCGAGCATCTCAGGAGCTGAGGAGCCCACCCAGCCGAGCACACGTGTAGCCCTGCCTCTCAGGAGGTTAAATCCCTTCCGGACCCCTCTCAGCCAGTGTAGTGAGGGGCTATGGCATCAATGCCCCCCACTCCTGCTCTTCAGAAGGACAGTGCTGGGAGGCAACATGCTTCTCAGAGACTGCAGAGCAGTCCAGCCCATGTTGCCTATCACAGCAAATATGGAAACACACTTTTCTCCCCACTTTCCTTCTTGCTTGTCTCAAGCTCCTCTTTCTCCCAGTCCTGCTTTCTATAATTCCCTCCCAAATAAACCACCGGCATCCGGGTCCTTGGCTCAGGCCTGTTCTCCGAAAAACCCAAGCGAAGATGGATGCCTGTTGACATTTGAGCCTTTGGATCCAGCCATACATGAAACAAACTCCGCTCCTAGACTTTCCAGTTGAATGAGCCAAAAAAAAGTCCTCCTTTTTGTTAGTGTATCAGTTTTCTGTTACCAGATGGATAATAATTCCCTGTTACTGTGTAACAAATTGCCCCCAACCCTAGTGGCTTTCAATTTAGTATCTCACAGTTGCTGTTGGGGAGGACTTATACCTTCATCCTCTCAAGGCTCAACAGAGAGAGGACCTGCTTCTGAGCCCACCTGTGGTTGTAGAATTCAGTTCCTTGGGGGCTATCAGATGGAGGTCCTCAGTTATTTGCCCTCTGTTCCTTGCCACATGACCTCCTCCATGGGGCTGCGCCCAACATGGCGGCTGGCTTCCGGCAGAGCAAGCGTGGGAGGGAGCCAGAGAGGGCAAGTAGGCAACATAGAAGGCAGTCTTTTGTCATCTAATTTTGAAAGCAACATCCAATACTTTTGTTGCTTTTTTTTTTTTTTTAATGTTAGAAGCAAGTCACTAGGTCCAGTACAGCCTCAAGGGGAGGAGATTACACAAGGACCTGAAACCAGGGAGTGGGGATCATTGGGAGCCAGCTTCAAAGCTGCTACCATGGGCCCAAGGAGCACAAACCCTTGCTCTTCTCTTCACGCAGGACTTTTCTTTCTGCTTGATTTACAGGATGCTGCAATCGCACCAGCTGACCTTTATTTCATGTTTGTCCTGTGTCTGTCCCTGGACTAAGACCTTGACCTGAGTGATCTCATCTCATCCTCCCCTATGACATCAGACCGGAAAGCATCCTCATTTTATAAGATTAGGAAACCGAGGCACAGAGAGGTTAGGTAACTTGCCTGAAGACACAAAGCTTATTAAGTAGAGCTATTGGAATTCACTGGAGACAAAGTCTTTACTTGCCAGGTGATGAAAACCGCCCCAGCCTGGTGAACATAAAGGCATTCAAAGAGGTTTGAGCGAGTTCATTCACTCAGAACCTTAATCCCCTGCCCTTTCACAAGGGTCTTAAGCTCCTCACCAGAACAGTCTCCTGTTACTTAATTTTCATTACTGCCAGCATTTGTAAACCTCCTTTGGGTCAGGGAGTCACTGGGGAATGTACTGAGAGCTGTGGACCTTTCCCTCCACCCCCACTCCAAAAAAAATACACTCTTGTACTCAGATCCATACTTGCCTTATGATTTCCTGTGGCAGCCAGCTTCCTGAAGGACCCCAGGGTGCCAGGATGGATTCTCATTGGCTCACCTTGAGTCTCGTGCCCAGCCTGGAACCAGTCACTGCAGCTCTGGGGATTTGGTGTTCTGGTTGGCCAGATCCTTAGAGACCATGACATCCCATCCTCTCATTTTACTGATGGAGAAATTGAGGCTTAGAGGGGAAGAGTGACTTGCTCGAAGTCACATGGCGTTGGTGGGCCCTGGTCAGACTTGTGCAGTCAGGCATGACTGTCCCTCAACCTGCAGGGACCTCTCAGTCTGGGAAATGGTTGCCCATTCACTCATTCTCAGCCCCTTGGTCTGGGCCTGGCATGCAGTAGGCATTTAATAAGCACTAGGGAAATTGATCTGAAAAGTACCCCCAGAGGGCATAAAGGCAGAATCCATGGAAGTTGAGGATGAAGTAGTGTTTACCCTGTAAGACCCCGAACACTGTCCTGCCGGAGGTTATTAGGTAACCCATGAGAAAAGAAGGGGCTCTATTAGGAAATAAATTTGTGAAACACAATGTGAATTTATTTCTTTACATTAGAACTCAGAATTCTTTTTTTTTTTTAAGTTCTTATTTGAGAGAGAGAGAGAGAAAGAGAGAAAGTATTAGCAGGGGGGAAGGGCAGAGGGAGAGGGAGAAGCAGACTCACTGCCAAGGAGGAAACCTGATGCTGGGCTTCCTCCCAGGACTCTGAGATCATGACCTGAGCCAAAGGCAGATGCTTAACCCACTGAGCTACCCAGGTGCCCCTCCAAATTCTTAATAGGCTCAGGACAGAGAATCCCTCAGAAGGAGGATATAGCGTGCAGTGTTTCCCAAGATTGTTTTGACCATACAATCCTTTCATTAAGTGGGATTTTTAAAGGATTAGTGTTGAGAAACATAGATTGAGAAATTCCAGAGACAGAAGGATCAGCATGGACTAGGATGGTGAGGGAAGGCTTCTTGGACGAGGAGGCACCTCAGCTACATTCAAAGATGGGAGGATTGGGAGATTCAGCTGAGAACAGGGAAGACATCCTAAATGAATCACAGGAGAAAGCACTAAATATGATATAATACATTTGAGTGGAAAGACTTATACCTGTCAAGACTCCATTGGAGACAAGCATCAGAAGTGCAGTTCAGACTGGCTTAGGCAAAGAGGGAAATTTATTAGCCCATGTAACCAATTTCAGGCATGGCTAGATCCAGGTGCTTGAACCACATCCTTAGGGATAAATATTGGCTTCATTCTAAGGCAGACTCTCTTCCCAGGTGTACCTGTTATCTCTAGCTCACACGCTGCCCGCCAGCAACCTCAGCAGCAAGGGAGATGTTTATTATAATTTCAATCAAAGTCCCAGGACGGACTCTCATTGGCTCAGCTCAGGCCAGTCTGGGACCAATCACTGTAACTTAGAAGATCTGTCTCATGCTCTGATTGGCCAGATCCTTAGAGATCATTGCACTCCATCCTCTCCTTGACAGATGCAGAAATAAATGAGAGAAAGAGCAATTTCTTCAGGGCCACACAACAAGTGGGTGGCGAGTGAGAGCAAGAACTTTCAGTCCAGGGGCCCTTTCTGCTGCAGCTGGTGGGGGAGGGGGGCACTTAGATGCGTGTGGACTAGTGTCTTTGTATTGAGAGCTGTGGGAGAGCCCTGCCTGGAGAGGAGGCTGGAAAGGACAGGAGTTCAAGGCCCTGAAGGACCAGCCGGCTGCAGCAACAGCCTTGTGGCCGAATTGGCTCTGAGCTCATGTGGGATTGGTCATGGCCAATAAAAGTGAAGAGAGTAGACCAGAGGCGAGTAAAGGGAATGGCTCCCTGGCTTCTGGTGGGGATGGGTGGGGCAGGGTGAGGAGGATCTGTCAGAATGGGGGTCTGTCTGAGGCCTGGGGTGTCTCACCAACTCTTCCTTCTCCCTGCGTTTCCATATCTGAGCTGCCTCTAGATTCTGCCTTCCAAATACCTCTAAACCGTCTACTTCTCTCTGGTTCTACTGATCCCACCCGAGTCCGAGATACCATCATCTTGCACCGGGCTGCTGGCAACAGTCTTCCAAAAGGTCTTCTCGGGGCACCTGGGCGGCGGCTCCATCAGTTAAGTGGCTGACTCTTGATCTCAGCTCAGGTCTTGATCTCAGGGTTGCGAGTTCAAGCCCCACATTGGGCAGCACACCAGGTGTGGGGCCTACTTAAAAAAAAATCACTCCCCACTTCCATTCTTGTTCCTTTGGCTCCCACCCTCATCTGTATTTAGTCTCTTCATAGAAGTCTGGATGCCCTTTCAAAAACTCAGATCACATATCATTGTTAAAATTTTCAAGGACTCTTCATCGGTCCCAGGATGAAATCCAAACTGTGGCCCCTCAGCATCAATCCTGTCTCTTCATGAAGAATTCTCTCCACACTCCAGACATACCAGTTTCTCCTTTGAATGGGTTTCTTCTTGAAAAAGTCCTTCCGCCGGGCCTTTGCACGTGCTGTTCCATTTGTCTACCGCTCTCCTTTTCCCTTTCCTCCTGGCTAAATCTTGTGCCTCCCTCCCATTTCTACTCAATGTCCCTTTCTTTCCTGGGGGAAATCTTTGGTGCCTTCCTAAAGTCTGGACTGGGCCCATCAGCTCCCAGTGTCATGTCCCTGGGAGATGAGGAACTCCAGAAAGGGAAGAAACCTGTCTGAGGCGGCAAGACTGGGAAATGGCAGAACGGGTGAAATGTAGTTCAGGGAATATGCGCTGAGGGCCTGCTGTGGGCCAGGCCCTGTACCGTGTGTCTGGCCCTAGCGGAGCCCTCAGAGCAGCCGAGGAGACAAACCTGCGAACAGGAGTGAGGGCGGCAGCTGAGGGAGCTGGGAGGAGGGGCTCCAGACCTAATCTCAGGGAGGCAGCGAGGGCTCTGGGGGAAGGCGGGGTGATGTCTGAGTCGAAATCTGATGGACAGATGTCCAGGTCCAGGTGAGATCATTCATTTGCTCCCTGATCGAAGGAGCGATTCTGCACATCTGTGTCTCTGGGGATGTAGGTGTCAGGGGTGTGTGCGTGTGTGTGTGTGTGTGTCCTGTGTGGGAGTAGATGTCGGAAGGGACTGGTCGCCATTTACGTGCCCCTGAGTGTCGGTATCGTGCAGAAAACGCCGTGTGTGTGGAAGTGCACACAAGTAGGTGTGTTCACAGGAGTATATGTATGTGAGTACAAACACGGTTGACATGGTATAGACACACGTTCCGGGGCGGCCTCATACAGCGGAACAAGGCTGCTGGTTCGAATTTTCTCTCTGTCACTTGTATGTCCTGGGCAAGTTAACCTCCCGGTCCATCAGTTCGTTCGTAGACTGGGGAAGAGGATAGTAGCTCGCTGGCTAGCTAGGGTGTCTATGAAGCCCCTGAGACAGGCACACAAGTGACTTGTTTCGGGAGAGATGGTAAGGGAGTGAGGGAGGCAGGTAGAACTAGAGAAGGCGCTAAGCTGCCTGGGGGCTTCATCTGACGGTTGCCTGGGCCCAGCCCGTGGGGAGTCCTGAAGCCTGAATGATCCCAGGGGGTTAACCCAGCCTGAGGGAGGGAGGCCAGCCTCTGCCCACTGGCATTGGCTGTGCCTCCCGAACCTTCCACCGGGAGGAGGAAATCATCTCACGGGCATTTTCTGGGGAGGCCATCCGGTTGGGCTGAGGGAAGCATTCCAGAGCCGGGCGGCCCAGCAGCCTTTACCAGACCTCTGCTTCTCAAAATGAGCTTCTGGGGCCGGTAGCATTGGCCTCCCCTGGAAGCTTGTTGTACATGCCGTGTCACAGGTCCTTCCCCAGACCTACTGGCTCGGAACCTGCATTTTAACAGGATTCCCAGACCTGAAAAGGCAAGTTCAAGAAACACTGTAGGAGGCAGTGACTCGTAGGGTTTGTTGTGAGGATTCAAGGGGGTTAAAGTATAGAAAGCATTTACAAAGCATGCGGCGCAGGATCGGATCTATTAATGTTATTTGCACTGAGGTGTATGGTGCTCATTTGCTTATCCGGATCCTTCTGTGCAAATAAATGCACGCAGGAGGGAAGGCTGGCTACAAAGTTGGCTGGGTTCAGTGCAAAATGGAATGTGGGCCCCTTGTTAAAAGAGAAATTGATGGGGGGCGTGGCTTCTGAGCGTGAGGTCCCCTGTGAGCTCTCAGGTGGCGGGAGGGAAGCAGGCACCTGGATGGATGCGCCAGAGTTCCCGAGGCCTTGCTGATCTGTGGCTTTCCTTTATTTGGCCCATCCTTGTGGTTTCAGAGCAGAGCCAGGGAAATCGGGGCGAGGGGTTCGGCCTCCCCATCTCCCCGGGTCGCCCCCACCATCCCCTGGAGCAGCACGTGCGTATGTGTCTGAGGCCGCCTCGGTGACTTGGGGGAACCGTGAGAACTCACGGCTGAGAAATGTTCCGTCACGTCTGCACACTGCGAACAGAGTGTGTTCCCCCATGAATCGTGGGCCTTCGTTCCCAGGGAGCTCTGACTGCTCAGTAGAAGGGGTGTGAAATTTAATTTGCACTAATTACGCCGAAGTGGGGGGGCGGGAAATGAGCTGGAGCTGCGCACGTTTGGCCTCTTCCTAGGTGCTAGGGTGGGGGTGGGGGGGTGCTGGTACCATGGCAACCGCAGCTGCTGGGATTTTGAGGGAGGTTGATGGGGGAGGGGAGGCAGTGGGCCAGGCTGGGGCCGACCTGGGACCTTTGTCCCTGTGACTGTGGAGGTCTCGATGTGGGGGGGAAGGAGAGGGAGGCCGTCCCTCCTCTTGCGATAGCTGAGTGACTGAGTGAGGTCTTGGGGGGGAAGGTCAGCAGTTCTGTCCCAGGAGACAGAGGGGCTGTCCCAGCCTGGAGGGAGAGAATGGAGTTTCAACCATTCCGTGGGGCAGGGGTGTCCCTCTGAAGTCCCCAGGGCTTGGGCTGAGCCGGAGGGCAGAAACCCAGAGGGACTACCTGCCCAGCGAGCACTGTAAGAGGAGGAGGGACTCTGGAGCCAAGAAAAATGCCCTGCGGGGTCTCCTCTGGCTCCAGCCCTACGCCTTCCTTAGCCTCAACTCTCCCTCCTCCTCCTCCTCTACCCCCCCACAACCCCGTCGTCAGGTCCCGTCCTGTCCCCTCCCCTACCCCTTCCCGGCCACCTCCCTCCCTTCCTTCTATCTCCCCTCAGCCGCCCTTTCCTGCCACCGCTAGAGGGCGCCGAGGCGCTACGGTCGCCCTTGACTTATCTGCCTAGGACCGGCTGTGGGCGCCTGGATGGGGTGGGTGAGGGAGGCCCCACAGTAACTGGGTCCTCGGAAGAGCTGGACTGATTGTACTCTGGAGCCTGGGGCAGGTCTGGGCTGCCCCCAGTGGCAGAGGATGTCGCCAGGACCTCTCCCTTACACCCCAGGGGAGGAGGTTTTGGAGGAGAGGGTGTTCCCTTGGGACCTGGAAGGACCAAGCCTGGATTTCCATCCCAGCCCCCTTCCTTCCTCCTGCATGGCATCACCTTGGGTAAGTCACATCACCTCTCCAAGCTGCAGTTTTGCTTTTTTTCTTTCTGTAAAACAGTTGTGAGAATAGCACAGAGTTAAGTACAGGCACTCAAGTGGGAGCTTTCCTTTTACCTTAGTAGGTCAGTTAGTCAACAAATAAATGATTTTTGGGCACCTACTAAGTGCTAGGAACTCTGCTAGGCATTGGGGATAATTGGGAACAAGGTGGACACAGGGCTGATCACCATGAAGCTTTCAGCCTAGCAGGGATGAGATTATTATACATAATTGCAAATTCTTAAGTCATTATAAATGTGTGTAATGTGTTACAAAAGAAAAGTTCTGCTTGCCGTGGGAATGAGGATCAGGGAGCCTGACCCTGTCTGACATTTAAGCTGAGCTTACTTTAGAGCTCAGTCACAAAGGAGACAAGAGGGAAGGGTTCCAGGCAGAAGGAGCAGCAGGTGCAAAGGCCCGGAAGGGAGGAGGTATGGGATGCATTCCAGGCTGTCCAGTGTGGAGGGGGGTGAGAGGGAATGGGGTATGAGATGAGTTGGAGACTGGGCAAGGCTGAGCACCTGGAGAAGATGAGTGCAAGTACGGCAAAGTAGAAAGCCTGGTGGCCCTTTTGTGACAGAGAAGGTGGGCGTTTTCAAAGGGATGTCAATGTGTCTGAGCAGGAGAGCGGATTTTTTTTTTTCTTCCCTAACACTCTTATAACATCTAAAAATAAAACAGGCATGGAGAGGACATCTCAGTGATGGCATCACCACGCTGGATCTCAGATGTGGATAAGAGGGGATGCCCGAGGGGACGATGCCCAAGTGGACCAGGAAGCTAAGCTAGCCCCATGGCATCCAGGGGAGGACTGAGGGTCAGGTCCCTGGGCTCTAGGATGCTGCCCCTGGAGAGTCTTTGCATTATAGGCTGACTCCCTGCCCATCTGTGATAGGAAGAGAGCTAGTCTTGACTGCGTCCCAGCTAGCCTGTGAAAAGCAACCGTGAACTCCTTGCAAGTAGGAGGTTTGCAGGTGCCATAGTCAAGGTTTGCCCCATTGCCCCCAGTCCTGAGCAAACACAAATCTACTTTCTCTCTCTCTGTGTTTCTCTACTCTGGACATTACATATCAACAGGTCTTATAGCATGTGGCCTTTTGTGGCTGGCTTCTTTCACTTAGTGTATGTTTTCAGGGTTCATCTGTGTTGTAGCAGGTGTCAGTCCTTTGTTCCCTTTCATATCTGAATAATGTTCCATTGGATAGATAGACTACATTTTGTTTATCTACTCATCAAATGATGGACAGTTGGGTCCTTTCTACCTTTTAGCCTTATGAATAATGCCTCCATGAATATTTATTTGTGTGCAGATTTTGTGTGTGGACGTAAGTTTTCATTTCTGTTGAATGTATTTTACGTAGGAATGGAATTGATGGGTCATAGGATAATTTGATGTTTAAACAGTTGAGAACGACCAGACTCTCTGCTAGGGCAGCTGTACCATTTTGCATTCCAATTAGCAATGTATGAGATTTCCAATTTTTCCACAGCCTTGTCAGCACTTGTCACTATCTGACTCTTTGATTATAGCCATTCTAGTGGGCGTAACATGGTAGCACATTGAAGTTTCAATTTGCATTTCCATGATGGCTAATACTGTTGATTATATTTTCAAGTGTTTTTGGACATTTGTATATCTTCTTTGGAGAAATGATTATTCAGATTCTTTGCCCATTTTTAATTATGATTGTTTGTTTTTTTATTACTGAGTTGTATGAGTTCTTTAGATCATCTAAATACAAATCCCTCATCAGATTTATGATTTGTAAACACTTTTCTGGCATTCTGTGTGTTTTCTTTCCACTGTGTTGCTAGTATCCTTTGAAATACAAATTTTTAAAATTTAGATGAGCTCCAATTTACCTATTTTTTGTTGTTGTTGCTTGTAGCTTCAGTATCACATCTAAGAATATATTGCTAAATCCAAGGTCATAAATATTTCACCCTTTCTTCTAAGAGTTTTATTGTTTCAAATATTACATTTAGATCTTTGATCCATTTTGAGTTAATTTTTTTGGCATGGGGGGAGGTAAGGGTCAGATTTCATTCTTATGCATGAGGCTAACCGGTCGTCCCTATACTGTTTGTTGATGGGATGGTTATTTTCCCATTGAATGGTCTTGGGACCCTTGTCAAAAATCAAGTAGCCGTAGGTTTTTGGATTTATTTCTGAACTCTCAATTCCATTCCGTTGATCTGTATGTCTATCCTTATGCCAGTACCACACTGGTTTGATTACTGTAGCTTTGCAGTAAGTTTTGAAATTGGAAAGTATGATTCTTCCAACTCTATTCGTTTTAAAGATAGTTTTGACTTTTTGAGGCCTCTTGCAATGACATGTGGATTTTAGGACCAATTCTTCCAATTCTATAAGAAATGCCATTGAGATTTTTATAAGCATTGCACTGAGTCTGCAAATCAGTTTGGGAGATATCGCCATCTTAATAATATTAAATTTTTAATTTAATAAAGAGAGGGAACACAAGCAGGGGGAGTGGGAGAGGGAGAAGCAGGGTTCCTACTGATCAGGGAGCCCGATGTGGGGCTCAATCCCAGGGCCCTGGGATCATGACCCGAGCCAAAGTCAGACACCCAGCGACTGAGCCACCCAGGAGCCCCGAGAGAGAATCTTAAGCATAGAGCCTGATGAGAGGCTTGATCTCATGATCCTGAAGTCATGACCTGAGCTAAAGTCAAGAGTTGGATGTTTAATCGACTGAGCCACCTGGGTGCCCCAATATTATTAATTTTTATGATTCATAAACATAGGATGTCTTGTGTTTAATTTGGGTCTTTAATTTTTTTCTCTTCTTTTAAAGATTTTATTTATTTGAGAGATAGAGACAGAGCATGAGAGAGAGAGAGAGAGAGAGCATAAGCAGGGGTGGGGTGGGGTAGAAGGCAGAGGGAGAGGAGCAGACTCCCTGCTGAGCAGAGAGACTGACACAGGGCTTGATCCTAGGATGCCAGGGTCATGACCTGAGCTGAAGGCTTAATCAACTAAACCGCCCAAATGCCCCTTTTCTTTTCTTTTTAAGCTTTTTTAAAAAAAGTTCTTATTTATTTAAATAATCTCTGCACCCAACGTGGGGTTCGATGTGACCCAAGATCGAGAGTCACACGTAAGGTGTTGTGGTTTTCAAAGTATAAGTTTTGCATTTCTTTTGTCAAATTTATTCCTAAGTATTTTATTTTTTTGATACTAACTAAACGGAGCCATTTTCTTAATTTCATTTTCTTTGCAATTATGTAAAAATACAATTGGTTTTTGTATATTGCTCTTGTATCCTGCAACCTTGCTCAATTTGTTAGTTTTCAATGAGATGCTTAGAATTTTCTATATATATGATCATATCATCTATAAATAGAGGCATTTTACTTTTCTTTCTTTTGCCTAAGTGCCCTGGCTAGACCTCCAATACAATGTTGAATAGAAGTGGTGAGAGTGGATATCCTTGTCTTTTCCCTATTAAATTTAATTAATTAATTAATTAGGGTGGTGTGGGGCAGAAGGAGAGAGAGAATCTTAACCAGACTCCACACTGAGCGTGGAGCCCAATGTCGGGCTTGATCTCATGACCCTGAGGTCATGACCTGAGCTGAAATCAAGACTCATACACAACCGACTGAGCTACCCAGGTACCCCTGTGTTGTTCCCAAATTCAGAAGAGCGATCCAGTATTTCACCATTAAGTATGATGTTAGTTGTGGATTTTTTGATGATGCCTTTCATCAAGTTGAAAGAGTTTCCTTCTATTCCTGGTTTGTTGAGTGTTGTTGTTGTTGTTGTTTTTTAAATCATGAAAGAGTGTTGGATTTTGTCAAATGTCTTTTCTGTGTTTATTGAGGTAATCTTGTGACATTACAAAATCCTGTTTATATGGCGTATCACATTGATTGATTTTCGGATGTTAAACCAACCTTGCATTCCTGGGCTACATGCCACTGGGTCATGGTGCATAATTCTTTTTCATATATTACTGGATTTGATTTGCTAGTTTTTATGGAGAATTTTGCATTTATATTCATAACAGATATTTGTCTGTAATCTTTTCTTGTGATGTCTTTTTCTGGTTTTGGTATTAGAGTGATATTGGGATTGTCTTTATTTCCCCTTCTTTTTTGAAAGATGGTTTTTCTGGGTTCTTGGTTGGCAGAATTTTTCTGTAAGCACTTTGAATATGTTTTGCTGATGCTTTGTGGCCCCAGTGTTTCTGGTGAGAGGTCAGCTCTTAATTTTATTGAGTTCCGTTGTAAGTGATAATTTTTCTCTTGCTATCTTGGAGAGTTCCTTCTTATCTTTGGCTTTCAGCACTTGTGCTACTTTACATTTATCCTTCTTGGAATTTTTTGAAGTTCTTAAATCTATAGATTAAAGTTTTTCATGATTTGGGACATTTTTAGCCATTATTTGATTTTTTTCCCTGCTCATTTCTTTGTCTCTTCTCTTTTTGATGCTCCCATTATGCATGCGTTAGTGAACTTAATAGGGTTCCCCACTTCCCCAAAGTTAATTTTCTTTTGTGCTTTTTTCTGTCTGTTCTTTGGCTTGCATAATCTCTATCAATCTATCTTCAAGTTTGCTAATTATTTCTTCTGCCAGTTCCAATCAACTGGTGAGCCCCTGTAGTGAAATTTTCATTTCAATTATTGTACTTTTCAGCTCCAGAATTTCCATTAAAACATAACTTCTGTCTCTTTTTTAATGTTCTGTATTTGATGAGATATTGTCATCATACCTTCTTTTACTTCTTTAAGCATGGCTTTCTCTAGTTATTTGAAAATATTTATAATAGCTACTTAGAATTCTTTGTTAAATCTGACATCTGGTTACTCTCACAGGCAATTTGTTGCTTGCTTTTTTTCTTGTGTGTGGGCCAAAATTTCTCATTTCTATGCATAATTTGTAAAATTTTTTTTGTTGGAAATTGAATGTCTTAAATAATATATGATAGCAATTCTGGTCTTCTCTGAGGATATAGTTTTTGAGATCGTTGCTTGAGATTTGTTCTGACCCTAAGAGGAATCTTCCTATCTGTCTCCTTCCCTGGTTCTCTCTAATACACTGATCAGTTTAGGATTTCGCTTAAATGTCAAACGAACGCCTGGTCTCCTCTTAATTGTTTTTCACTGCAATATTTATTGGTTTTGAGAGTGTCCTTAAGCTTCAACTTCCCCAGCCTGTGTTGCAAATGAATTCAGCACTTTTGAGACAAGTTTTGGAATTCTCTATTTATGGTTTTTCTCTCTCCATGGGCAAGGTATCTGAGCCAGGGCTCTGGAACTGGGTGCGGGGTCAGTGGCACTCTTCTCTTTGACTGACGTTCCTCCTTTAGGAGCTGGGTAGTTGATGGAGTGGGGGCTGGCTGTGGCCTTTGGTCTTCTCAGTTTGCTTCTCCTGGCATGGAAACTCTGCCTTATGAATGAGCCAGTATGAAGGTGTTTGGGACCCCAGCATGCCATACACAAGGCAGAGCCTCCATCCCACTGTGGGGGTTGGGAAGAAGAAGGGAGCCCCCATCTTTCAGTTGTACTCACCTAGACTTAACGTGTACAATACTAAGCTGAGGCAGGATGAGATATACTGATATCCTCCCCTTCCTGGGAAGATACTGCAGGCCTCCAACTGGAAACTGGCGGGGAGAGAGCCCTGGGCTATTGGCTCTGCCCATCTAGAGTGGAGTTTCCATAATGCTGATCTGAGAAGGAAGAGGGAGGAAGTGGATCATAGTTCAAATGCTGCAGACTCTTGCTGTTCTTATAGAGCTTTATTAGGTTTTCTTGAATGAATGTTTCTTCATTTGCTGTATGCCCTTAGGAACATTTCCACAGACTTTAAATGGTTGTTTTAAAATAATTTTCAGCAGTTTCACTGGGAAACAAATCTGCAGAGCTCCTCACATTGTCATGTCAGAAGTGGAACTCTAGCTATCTGCTGTACACTAAGGAAGTTGAGGGTTTGGCTCCCTTTGCTCCCTCCCCCATTACCTTGCTCTTCCCATTCTCCTAGCCTCCCAATAATGCAATGACTTTCCCCCTTTTCTGTGCAAGTTTTTGGCCAATAGTGTGAATCTCCTCTCAAGACATGTGCATGCATCCATTTCCTATCAGTTTCATCTCCCTGATAAGTCTTCCAGAGCCCCTGACCTTCTTCCTGTTGGGCTGGTTGCTTTCCACACCTGATGCACAGTTGTTATCCCAGGATCCTTTGCTACCAGCCGGGTGGATTCCTCTGACTCTCTCTTGTGTTGGATCTTTAGCTTCCTGTATTGCCTGTCTTCTTTTCTCTTGGTTTGTTCCTTTGTTTTAGGGGAGCATATCTACCAGTAGCCCCCGGAAAAAGATCCATGAGCTGTTCATTTTTTGAGACTTGGCACATCTGAAAATGTCTTTATTCTATCCCTGATAGGCTGTTAGTCTAGGTTGGCTGTTAGTCTAGGTATAGATTGGCTGTTAGTCTTGGTATAGAATTACAGGTTGGAAATTATTTTCCTACAAAACATTTGAAGGTTTTGCTCTGTTGGCTATTCCAGAAGGAGGAAGCTGTTCTCATTCCTTACCTTTTCAATCTGGAATCTTAGTGAATCTTCTCTTAGGGTCCCAAGATAGTGACATTTCATGATGGTGTACCTTGGTGTGGGTCTATTTTTATGTATTGTGCTGGGCCCTCTCTGAGTCCTTGAAATTTAGAAAGCTATCTTTTGGATCTGTGAAATCTTCTTAATCTATTTTATTGACGATTCCTGTCCCTCCTACACATTTTTCTATTCTTCCTAGAATTGTTATTATTTGAAGATGGAACTCCTGCACAGGTCTTCCAATTTTCTTTTATTTTCTCTCTCTCTCTCTCTTTTTTTTTTCTTATCTGTCACTTTGGAAAAGCTGAACCTAATTTTCCAATTTTTTCCTTTTCCATTTTTGCTGTTATATTTTTAATTTTTTAAAGCTTTTTTAAAATTTTGTGCTCTGTGTCTCTTTTAAAAAAATGAGAATCCTATTTTAATTTCACCTCTGCATGTCTTATGATGATACTAAGACATGTTTTTTTACGTTGGTGTTTTCTGTTTGTTTTATTTTTATCTTTCAGGTTGAAGGCATTCTTCTGATGTCTGGCAAACCTTTGTTATCTGTGCATATTTAAAAATAGTAAAGTAGGAGCTGATTGGAAGCTCTGAGTATGTGGGTAGGTCTTGTGGGCTGTGGGCTTCTTCACAGGGTGATCTGTCAGAGCTATTTGGTTGGAAGACCTCCACTGTTGGTATCTCTAGGGTTTCTCAGGGTCTTCTCTTCTTGGTTCATCATGTTTCCCAGAAAAAGCTCTTCCAGTTGTCTGCCTGGAGGGTGTAAGTCTGGCTGCGGGTGTTCTGAGAGCAGAGTGATGGGAAGTGGTTAGGGTCTTGACATCCAGCTTCTTCACGGATTCTCCCTGTCGTCAGTGGAGGACCATCCTGGGCACTGTGCTTGGTGTCTGGGAGCTGGGGTGATTACAACTTCTTAATCAGCCTTTCAAAGAATCTTCCTTATTTGAATTGCTTTTTACTCCAACTTCCAGAGGTATCTGATATGGTCAATCTCTGAGTCTTTGGGGGATTACCCCCTGCCCCGATTCCTTTTCCTCAATTGTCCATTTATTTTCCAGCCCTTAAACTTTTGTTGCTGTTGTTTCCTCCCCCATTTCTTCCCATCCTGTGGGCTCAAAACTTTCAAACGTTTAAAGAAGCCCTTTTACTATTGTTTTAGCACCTGAGAGGTGGGGGGAACCAAGGTGATTTTGTGTGTTCAACCTGCCCTCTTTACATGAACATCCTCGTGTCTCACTGCCCTCCCCAACCCAGTACATGGGGGCTCCATACTTCCTGTGGCTGAGGTCAAAACTCTGCAGCCATCTTGGCTTCTCCCTTTTCCCTACAACTCACATCCAGGCTCTCAGCAAATCTCTTGAGCTCTGCTTCCCATGCATATCCAGAATTCACCGCCTCCACTCTACCATCCAAAGCCAGACCACATTGACTCTCACCTGGGTGCTTGCAGGAACTTCCATGCTGGCCTCTGTTTCTGTCTTTGTGTTCCCTGCCGTCTGTTAGCACAGCAGCCTGTTCTTGCTGTATTCTGTCACTGTTCTTCCTGAAGCTCTCCTGGGTTACTCTTTCACCGTGCATAAGAGCCCAGATCCCAACATAGGCCAGCAGAAGCCTGTGTGATCAAACCCTGCACACCTTCCAAGCCACACTGGCCACCTAGCCATCTCCCAAACTGCAAGCCTGCTCATGTTCTGGTGGTTCTTTTCACTTGGAGCATTCTCTTTGCACATACCTGTGGGGCTCACACCCTCCCTGTCTTTCTTATCCCACTTCATCTTTCTCTGTAGCAACTCTTGAGGCTAGACATATTTATATCTCCTTATTTAGTTATTCATAGCTTGTCTCCCATCTCTACTGTGGATGGTTTTGAGGGCAGGAATTTGGGCTCATTTTGTACCCTGCTGTATCCCCAGCACCTAGGACAGTGCTTAGCGTCTAGTACGTGCTCAGCAAGTCTGTGTTGCCTGCATGCATTCATGAAGGAGTGAATGCTTATTCAGCCCTGGCTCTGTTTCTGGGACTCACCTTGTTCCAGGCGGAGTTGTTAAGGAGCTCTGGGTCTATAGCTCTTCCATCCACCCACCCATCCATCCATCCATCCATCCATTCATCCCTTTATCCATCCATGCATTATTATTGTCCTTGTGAGTGTTAGTATTTTACAGGCAGAAAGTGGTGGAGGGCGTTTTGGCTCCAGCCTGGGTCCAAGAGCCTTGGCTCCTGGCCATGCTGCTCATAAGGCTAGAGGAATAAGATTGAAATCCAGTTTCTTGTCTTGGGGTAAGAAGTTGGAGTGGCGCCTACCCCTAGGTTGCCCATGCCCATAAACTTCTCCCTGCCGGCTGTTCAGGCCCTTGTGGGAATCCTGCAAGATCCAGCTCCAATGATGTCCCCTCAAGGAAGCCCCCAGGACTGCCCAGGACAGAGGTAGCTGGTCCTTGCCTGCTTTGTCAGAGCTGGGTACTCCTGCTGTCAGGGGGAGTGTCAGATTTCTTATAAATGGCTGCTACTCTCTGTCCACCCTCATCTGCAAGCTCTTCCAGGACAGACTGAGTCTTGCTCCGCTCAGTGTCCCATGAAGCTTGCGGCCTGGGGGGCGCAAAAGGAGCCGCTGAATGGAATGTACGATGCGGACTAGGGCTGTGGTAAAAATGGGCACCTGGACAGGAAGTCAAGGTCTGCCCCTCACTAGCTGGGGAAGTTTCACACCTGTCTGGACCTCAATCCTTTTTTTTCCTACAGAATAGGGGGAAAAAGAGTTCCTGGTTCCACGAGGATTCAATGAGTTAATGAAATCACTTTGTAGGGCCTGGCATGGAGTAGGCGTGGGATAGAAATTGCTGTTCTTATGAGCCAGGCATCGCTGGCCCCCGCCCATTGGCTCTGCACATCCAACAGCAGATGCTTCCACCTGACTCCTTCCTGGTGCCCAGGGCAGCTTGGCTGAGTCCCTGGTCCCCCCAGCTTGGCCCTTTGCCACTTAGAGATTGGCCCGTCTGCATGTGGTCTTGGCTTCTGAACAGCCTGGCCCTGGCACTTGGAGTCCTTACCTGCTGGTCATACTGGAGACAGTCATCACTGGGGTAACTGGTGGGGAACCAAGACGGGGGGCAGCAGAGGCAGACTGGAGCCTGGGGTGCCCATGGGACCGGAGCTGCTGTAGCAGCGAAGGCAGGCAAGGATGCTGGGGTGTGTGTGTAAGGGAGAGGAGGAGGGTGTCTTTACTTCTGTTGTGTTTTTTAAAAGCCGAGAAGAGTTTTTCTCTAATCAAGGCCTGCGGATTTCAAATGCCAGTCTCCTTTGGCATGTTAGTCTGACTAAGCTAGGATCCCTAAATTTTGAGGGGGAGACCCTACAATTCCTTTCTTGAAGCCTTGAGATATGGGACTGGGGGCCAGGCATGGGCACTCTGACTGAATAGACGTTTCCATAGTTCTTCCCTTCTCTCCTTTGATGCACTGAATTGTGAAAAGCCCGACTTCCTTCCAGGAGGATGTCAGGATCAGGTCTGGTCAAGATCGTACCCCTTTTGTGTCCAGCGCAATGTGTACTGTAACAGAATGATTATCAGTGTTCTCTTTAAATGAGCATTCACACCAGGCCTGACATAGGTTCTACTATTCTGCCCACTCTGGGATGAGGAAGCAGGTTCAGAGAGGGTAGGCGGCCCAGCCTGGTCCTGGTTTCACACCTCCCCGCTGGAGGCAGTAAGGCTGAGGTCCAACCCCTCTGTGGCCTGCCCCCTTGTTTTTTCTGCTCTTTGCCATATGGGGCAAAAACTTCGTTGAACCCCTGGCAGTAAAGTGTGCAGTGGGGGGGGGGGGGCGGATATATCACCAGGGGAGGGTTGGAGCGGCTACCCTCTGCCAGCTGCAGCATTCGTCAGGGACAGGACAGGAAAGAGTGATCTGGGGCTGACCCATGGGATAATTGGGTTCAGACTGGAGATCAACCAGGGACGCAGATGTCCTGGTGGGGACTCAAGCTGCCCAGGTTGTTCTCAGCCTCCTCTTTGGATGGTATAGATTGTGGTCTCCAAAGCGAGGGCTTCTCCAGCCTCTGTTGGAGCCTTTCCCACAGTGGGGAAGCACCCTTTGCAGGGCTGAATAACCCAGATTGTTAGGGAACTTCTCCTCCCCACGCTTCCCTTCCTTGCTTGGCCCTCGTTTCTCCCTGGGGGGTTCTGCAGAATTAAGAGGGGTCAGCCTGATGCCCCTCTCCATATTTGTTGAACAAATAATACAAAGATGCCAGTCTGGTCCTTGGGGAGTTTCATACGAGCTCAGATTTCCACCCCCTCCCCTAGTTTGCCCTGTTGTTAGCACCGTGCCTGACTGTGGTGTATTTTGTCAAAGTGAAGAGACCACTTTGGGTACATGACGATTCACTGAAACCCAGACTTCCTTAGGGGCTTCACCCATTTTCCCACTGATGTCTTTTTACTATTCCAGGAATATGTGCAGTGTGTGGCTGGCCTGTATCCTTCACGTCCTCTGGTCTGTGACACTCTCAGCCTTTCCTTGCTTTCTGTGACCTTGAAAGGGTTGAAAAGTAATGGCCAGGTCTCTTGGAAAACGCCGCTTCATTTGGGTTCGTCTAATGTTCTTCTCATGACGAGACTGAGGTTATGGGGTTTTGGGAAGTGTCCACAGAGGCCAAGTGGCCTCCTTGTCCCATCACATTGGAGGTGCATGGCATCACTGGTTACATGAACCTTGACCATCAGGTGAAGGTGACATTTGCCAGGGCTCCCCATTGTGAGGGGAAGGGGCTGACATTTAAGTGCCTGATGTGTACCGAACACGATCACGGGCGTTAGCTCATTTAATCCTCATGCCACCCCAGGAAGGACACTTGCTTACTGTGTCCATCTTAAAATGGAGAAATGGAGGCACTGAGGTAAAGTCACCTAGGCAAGGTTCCCCTTGATCCCAGCAACCTGGCTAGAAAGCCCATGTTTTAGCCAACCCTCAGCACGTCTCACCTGGTCTAGGCGCCTCCATTGGCTGCCTGCTGTGGGGATTCCTGCAATGGCCTCTTCTTGTTTCCCCTCTGAGCTCATCTCCTACCTCATATCCCTTGGCCACTCTGTTCCAGCCACACTGGCCTTTCCGTTTCAGGAATATGCCAGGCACACTCCTACCCCAGGGCCTTTGCACATGCTTCTCCTTTGTTCAGAATGCTCTGTGTTACCCAGCTGGTTTGGCTGGCCTTTACTGAAATGTTGTCTTATCAGCGAGGCCTTTTCTGGTCATATTTAATTTTTTTTTTTTAGTTTTCACTTATTTGTTTATTTTTGTGGTGCAAAAAACTGGTTTTATTGAAACATGGGGACAGGACCCATGGGCAGAGAGAGCTGCCTTCCCCGGTCATATTTAAAGGCATCCCCCACCTCCCAGCACTCTGTAGCACTCTATAACTAGCACTAGATATGCTAGTATCTACTAGCATCTGGTCTTCTCTTTCTTTTAGTTATTGATTGGTTGATTATCCATCTCCCTCAACTAGAATGTAAGCCCCAAGAAGAGAGGTTTTGGTCTGTCTTGCTCATCACTGTGTCTGCGGTGCCTGGAACAGTGCCTGGTCAAGAGGAGGTGCTCTGTGAACATCTGTGCATGAATGCCCAAGCTTGCTGGCACCCAGGACTCCTCCATCATCTTATCCTTGATGAGAACGTCCGAAGAAAGAATCGTGTGCCACGTGGGCAGAGACTTCCTGCAGGCTGCCATTGATTCATGTACCAGGACCCCTTGAGCTGGGTCTGTTCGAAGCAGATCAGACTGTTTCTGGGTCTACTTAACCATCCAGTCACTCAGCCCTGACATGGGCTGCTTCTTCTGAGAAGAAAGGGGGTAGGTCTGATTTGTTTGCTCTTGTAAACAAAATATATTTAATGCATTGCCTTGTACACACTAAGTGCCCAATAGTTGTTTGTTGAAAAAAAAAAAAAACACACCAAACATTGAAAAGAGCCAGCAGTGACTCAGTCTCCTTTAAAGTGACGTATAAACTATCTTGTTTTCTTACGGTGCGATTCCCATAGGCCTTTTCTAAGGGCAACATGGACAGGAGTAGGTAACCTTGGCCTTGGGAATATGCATTTAACAAAGTTTCATACATACCTACACAGGCTTGGGTGATCACGAAGGGAAATAACATCTGTTTCCAGACCAATATCCTAGTGGCCTGATTGGTCTGAAAGGAAACCAGGTGATATTCTCTGGGGGGAGCCGTGAAAATATTGTACAATGGGATGTATTTGTACACAAATAATTTACTGTGATCAGAGGCTTAGGGGAAGCTGGTGTGAGGCTGTGAGTGGGGAGTGCAAATACAGAGAAGTCCCCCCTCACCCTCAGAGGAAAACTGGAGCTCTAGCATCTTTAAGAAGTGAGATTTGTTTGGTGCCAACTGTATGCCAGAGCTTTCCCCGGAAAACTCTCATTTCATCCTCGCACTGGCCATCCCTTCCCTTCTGCAGCCGAGGACATGGAGACACCTGGTGCCCAGGTAATGTGCCAGAGGCTGCAGAGCTGGTCAGGGCAAGAGTGGGGACAGGACCCCAGCCTGTCTGGCTTCTCTGGCTTCTCCCACCATCTCCCCACCTGCCTCGCCTTTGGGGTCTGCTGTCCTGTGAGATGGAGGTAATCCAGCCCCAAGCCAGTGGGATGGACTCGGTGACTTCTCAGACACTTCCCATGTGTCCTTCCTCCACCAGAGTCCCTTCCAGGTCTTTGACCCCTGGGCAAGGTGTGGGCGGCCCTGAGGAGAGGGTTGGGGAGCCCTATGCCCGGGCACCTGCTCTACAGGCAAGGGCGAGGGGGCCCAGGGAAGAGGGTGAGGAGAGGCTGGGGAGAGGCATGTTCTCCATTTGCGTCTGTCAGCCTCCACTCTGGAAATGAAAAGCCTTTTAATTTCATCGTCTGCTCATCTGGTTTTTCCTCTGTGAGGATGTCTGTGCCAGGAGGCCCTTGGCCACAGGACGCATGTTTAACAAATCCAATAAAACCTTTATTTGGCCGGCTGCTTGCTCCCAGGAGCTCCCCAGCCTGGGAGACGTTACCTCATTCATGCTTCTCACCTGTGGTGCGGGGCGGGGACCCGGAGCAGGCTCAAGGGAGAGGCGGAGGCCAGGGAGGACCATGCTGCCCATGAGGGGTGACAGATGGTGCCTGGGGCAGTGTCCTGCGACCTGAGTGCTGGCCTCAGCCTGGCCACCAGTTCTCGGCTGGACAATGCCTGGACATGCTGGGCCTTAGTTTTTCTCCTGTGAAGCAGCAGGATTAGATGAGATCGATGGGTTCGATGTTTTTTTGAGCAATGAAACCCACTTTCCCCAAATGGAATGGGCTATGGAGGTCTCACCTCGGATGGCTCTGGCTCTTGGTCACTATTGCCCTGAACTTTTTCTCTTTTTTAAGATGTGGGCTTGTTTCTGCCTCAGGACCTTTACACTGGCTTTTCTTTTTGCGTGAATATCCTGCTCCTAGAATGATCTGTACATACATGGCCCTTGTCCATTCAGGAGTCAGCTTGGATGTCGCTTCCTCCAAGAGCCTTCTCTGACCTGCCTGGCTAATGACATTCTGCCCTTGACCACCCTTTGTGACCTCCCTCCTCCCACAGGCTTTGAAGCTCCTCCCCGCCCCCCATTTGGGTGCCACGGAACCCAGCTTGAAAACCACTTGGACTTGTTTATCTCTACGGCCCCTTGCAGCTCTGACAGTCCACAGCCAGCTCTGTCTGCCCACCGCCAAGCAGGGCTGCCGCTTTAGAGAACCATGGGGAGCATCTCCAGTCACCTCCAAGGAGGGGCCCTTAAACCCGTTTGGAGGTTTAGAGAGGTGCAAAGAGCCTTTGAGGAGGGAGAAGATAAGAGAAGCAGAGGCCTGGGAGCTCGGCCCGGGCCTTCTCTAACAATAGTGAGCCAGCCGGCTTGGCAGAGTCTGGACTGTAAATGGGAGATGTGGGCCTCAGGGGGCCCAGCCGATGTGAGGTGTGCGGGTCATGCTTCAGCTCTGAGCAGGATGGTAGGATTGTCAGGCCCTTGGGAGAGAGCATCGGAGGAGAGGGGAGACGTGGAGGCTGGGAGACGGGGAGAAGGGAAGGCCGAGAGCCTGTAGGGCCTGGGCTGTGGAGGAGGGGGTGGAGTGAGGGGTAGGCTCAGGGAAAGGGAACCAAGGATGGAGGTGACCAGCGGCAGTGAATGGTGTGGTGGGAGAGGAAGAGGGAACAGACTGAAATAGATGGGAGCTTCCAGCAGCTTGCAGGGAGGATTCTGGTTTCTGGTTTACCCTTCGCTCTGGGAGACGGTGTTAGCAGGAGTGTGGGGGAGGGCTGGCTTGTGGACTCCTCTCACCCACCCCCCAACCTCTCTCACCCTCCACACCCCCACCCCAGGGCAGGAGGGAAAGGCTTCATAACTCAGCTGCCCCCCATCTCAGGCTGCCTGGGCCACCCTCCAGCTTGGCGCCTCCTGGAAGGGCCAGGATTAATGTGCAGATGGTCACCCAGGGGCCTTGGCGAGAGTAGGGGTGATTCAGCATCGATTCATCCCACGGCGGAGAACAGGATACACCGTGGAAAGTGCTGCGAGCACTGGGCTGGGGGAGCTGCCCTTGACCCTGAGGGCTGGCTGGCATGTGCCCACACGTGTGGGGCAGGGTGCGCTTCCTGGGTATGAGGACAAGGTCAATTTTCTCAAACCCTAGGCTCATCCCCGGACCCTCTTCTTTCTCCAGCACAAGACCTGAGTGCTCCACAGTCCTCGAGGTTCAGACAGGAAACCTGCCCCTGAGAAGCATCGACTCAAGAGGGAGATGAGAATGGAAGGGTATGTCTGTCTAGGGGTGTGTTTTAGAGTTTGGTGGAGCTGCCTGCAGAGTGTGCCCTGACTGCCAGAAATGAGGGGGAGTCTTTGGATAGCTAGAATGTGTTCTGGGCCGTGGGAAAAGTATTCTGGAATTTGAGGACAGATTTTGGAATTCTAGGCTTGTTCTGGAACTCTGGGCTCCAGTTCAGAATCTCAGGGATGGTTGAGAAGCCTACGGTGTATTCCGGAATCCCAGGGCAGATTTCCGAGTCCTGGGGGTCCCACTGACATCCTGGGCGGGTTCCTCATTATTCACCTGCTAGACCTGTCTTATCTGCTGTGATCTGCGGGGACACATGGTTGCAGGGAGGTGGTTGCTATGACGACAGCAACCGTGGGGTGTATCAACTCCCAGAATTTACTCTGAGCCTGTGACATTTTAGCTGGTGGAGAAGCACAGTTAGCTCCCAAGAGCCTGATGAGCAGGGATTCCCGCCAACCCTTCCTGTGTGCCCCCCTTCCCCCCAACCTCAGATAACCTCCCACTAGGGCCCATGGATCTGGCTGCCCAACACTCCCTTGGGCAAATGAATATTCAAAGGCAGCCAAAAAGTGTATTCAAATCCTATAAACTTCCGCCTGCCTTGATCCATTTAAATGCATCAGTATCTTCTGTTTTGCCCCATTTATCTGCCAGGAAAATGAAGGGTGATTCCAGGAGCCCAGAATAAGTGCTTTTTCCCAAGATGTTTTAACCTCCTAAGTGGGGTAAGAGAGGGCTGGAGCTGGGCTCCTCACTCCTCACTCTCCTCACCCTCAGACAAAGTCTCACAGAGTCCTAAAATCCTGGACCGCATCTGCTGAAACTGGGGTCTAGGGAGGGGAGGTGATAGCAGGAAGTAGCAGAGGCTGCCTGAACCCTGTCTCCCCTCCCTGGGGCTGTCAGGCTCAGCCCCTGCAGCCGGCTCCCCTCACCCCCACCCTGAACCCCTGCTTTTGTCTCCAGAATCACACACTGTCATGTGTGGAAGACTTTTGAGAATCACCTGGGCTCTACAGATGGGGAAACTGAGGCCCAGAGACATTCCTTCAGATGGTGCAGGAAAGGGACCTGAATTTCAGGCTCCCAGTTCCCAGCCCAGAGCTCTTGCTGTCACACTTACCTCTACCTCATATAATTCATTCATCTGTCCA
Organism: Lutra lutra; assembly: GCF_902655055.1. Taxonomy (NCBI): domain Eukaryota; kingdom Metazoa; phylum Chordata; class Mammalia; order Carnivora; family Mustelidae; genus Lutra; species Lutra lutra. Next base: position 183,151,496 of record NC_062281.1, read on the forward strand.
TCCATCCATCCCTCCCTCCATCCATCCTGCATCCATCCCTTCAGCCACTCAGAAAGATATTAAGTACCTGCTGAATGCCCTGCACCACCATGGGATGAACAGGATAGAAAGCTCATGGTTGGGTCATCTGGTCCCTACCCCTCCCCACCCCCTGCCATTCATCTCCCCCTCAACCAAACAGATGTTCTCTTATGGAGATCAACACATGTCTGTCTCTGCCTCCACCCCGCAGTGCCAACACCCTAAGCTCCTAGTTTCTGCCTTTTTGCTCATCATGTCCGCCTGTCTGAAATGCCACTATAACTCACAATTTATCCAAACCCTACTCCTCCTCGTCCACGAAAAACTCCCCCCATCCTCCACAAAGAATTTCCTTGCCACCAAGGCCATCCAAGCCCTCCTTTCTCCCATGACCTTTGGAGTAGGAACAGCACAGATGAGCCTCCATTTTCTGCTTTTTGGTTTTGTCCTACATTACTCCTGGAGAACAGGCCCCACGTTATTTGATTGCTCATTGTGCCGTCAATATATGACATTATTACATTTGGGCAGTGCCGTGATGTAAAGAAAATGCCACGGGATGTGGAGTCAGACAGGGGGTCGAGTCTTAGCTTTACAGATGAAATACTGTGTGGCCCGGAGCAGGTCGCTGAACCTCTCTGAACTGCAGAAGTGTGCAATGCAGTTGTACAAGCTGATGCCTTTGAATAAAGTGCTGAATAAACAGAAGTCTTCCTCATTTCAGGATCTGTTTCCCTCTGTGCTGCTTGGGTTTGTAGGCTTGACTAATTATCCGTTGCTTGAGGCACAGATATCCCCCCTCCCCTATTCCTCACACCCAGGAGGTGGGGAGGCTTCACTTCAGGGCAATTTCCCAAGAGGGGTCTTGCTAGGCAAGCTTTTCTTTTAACTCTCTTCTCTCCGAGTAAGATCCAAGGCACTTGTAGGGATGGGTGGAATTCTTTTCTTCCTGGAAGATGGGTTTCCTGATTGGTTGAGGTGGGGGGTCTAGACAGGTGTTTGAGGATTTTCCAAGAGGATGTGGCTTCCTCGGGGACAGTCTCCTGGCTGGGAAAACAGAAGCACTTGGTGGGTTGGCTCCCCCACTCTGGGCTCCTCATTTTCATCTTCACCAGGTTCTCTTCCCTGATGGTGGCTTTAACACTCTGGGCGGGTGGGGGGGGGACCTGTGGGAGGAGGCTTATGCCCTGGGCACCTGTTTCCCCCACCCCCCAATCCATCTGTGATTTCCAGAGCTAAGATTTGTTCGCATCACAGTGGTTCCAGGAGAAAAACTCAAAACCCATCTATGTAATACATATCAGCCTCCACTGTGCAACTGCGTGTGCCTGCTGTCCGTGCAGGCCCCGGGGGTGCACACGAGAAGGCAGGTGTTCACAAGGGGATGGGCATGCTGGACCTCGCATGGGCATGCCTCCCTGCAGGCACGCAGTTGTCTGCGACCCAAGCCTTTGTGCTCGGCTGTCTTTCACACGCCTGGTGGGTATCCCTTCAGGTCTACCTAAGGGGGTAGATTTACACATGCACCGACACACTGGTACACGGTGTGCACAGGACTGCACACCCTCATGCCCCTGTGTAAAAATGCAGACCTGTTTTGTGTCCGTGTGCTAGAGATAATCACAACAGCTGACAGTGAACACTCTAGGTGCCAGGTGCCGTGAACGGGGGGTGTTGACTCACTGAGCCCTTCCAACACACACATACGTAGGTCTGTATTATTTTCCCCATTTCACAGATGTGGAAACTGAGGCTCAGGGAGTTTCCATCCCTTGCCCAAGTTCCCATAGCTAGGACGTAGAAGGGATGGGCTGTGGGCCCAGGCTGTCTGCTCTGCGGTCTGTGCCTGGAACCACTGCACTAACGTGTTAATACAAGGCTGTTTATGTAGGTGCTGCAGGAATGAAGCCAGACCTTTGCCTGGGCCTTTCCTTCCCTACCAGTGTGAAGGTGGGCTCCTGATGAGTTGTGCACGCCTGCTCCAGGCTGCCCCCTTGGGAGCTACGAGGGGTACTGCATTGTCTTCAGGGGGCCCGTGCCCTGTGGCTCCTGAGCCAGGCTCTCTGGGCAGACCAAATTCCACTGTGCTTTCTTTTCTCATGTCTCCCAGGTCCCAAGTCCCAGCTGAGCCCCACCAGGCAGCACGAGGCAAACCAAGCTGCTCCTGTGGTCCTGGTCCTTCCCCACCCCCCACAGTCGTGCAGTTCTTAGGGCCCCACCGTGCTTCCGTCCCTACCCTCCTCTCCTCTTGTGGAGATGACTCTTGAGGACAGATGCTGTGACCTTCCTGGACCAGTCTGATGGGGTTGCCTGCCCCCCCGCAATGTTGAGCACCTGCAGTGTGGCTTGGGATCTCCCCGAGTCCTAATTCTGGCCCTGCTGCTTCTCCGTGGTGTGACCTCAGGCAAGTTTGTTAGCCTCTCTGAGCCTCAGCGTCCTCATCTGTGAAGGGAGAATAGTGACCCCTGCTGCAAGAGTTCATGGGAAGATTATTGGGGTCATACGTGGGAAGGGCTGGAACTGCACCTGGCATGCCACTACGCTGTCCCTGGGGCTGTGGCATTTGTCACCACTCCTGGGAGGGTAGGGTGCTCTCTAAAGGCAGGGACCATGACCTTTTTTGTCTTCTGTCCCAGGGCCTGGCTTGGTCCCTGGTGCCTCCTTGATGTAGCTTGGCAGTGACTGGATGTCTGAGTGAGGGAGTCTGGCCCTTGCCCGGTGGGACCAGTTGTTCCCTTGTGTGGGATAAACCCACCTCTCTGTCTTAGCTCAGCGCCAGGGATGCAAAGTAGGACAGGCCTCCCCAGGGGGGTTGCCGTGGCAACAGGGAAAGTTCTGCTCAGAGGCAGCGGCACACAGGGTTGGCTGGGAGGGTTGCTTGCCTGGAGTAAGGAGACAGGCTATCAAAATGGCTTTTGGGCCTCAGCGACTCATCTGTAAAATGGGGGCTGAGCTTCTAGCTCATGATGAGGGTCAGAGGTAAGGGGTCGTGGATGCTGGAGGCCGTTGGAACCTGCAGAGGGCCTGCCCAATCTCGGCTGCTTTACGACTGTCTTCCCTGGCAGCATGGAAGTGTCCCAAGGGGACGGACATTGTTTTATTCACTGCTTACATCCTCGGCACCCAAAACAGTGCCTGACACATGGGGGCTGCTCATTAGTAGTTGCTAACCAAAGAATTAGATAAGAAGGTGGGGACAGGTCAAGGTCCTAGCCCAACCCCGGAACATCTAGAATTCTACTAGGTCCTGATTCTGAGCTGTTAGAGACCAACATTAGAGACCTCCTCGACACTATCTCTGACCTACTGCAGACCCCCACGGACCCCTAAGGATCACCTCGCCCCCAGGTGTGAACTCTGAGCACAGGCAGGGGACTAGGGTCCCCCTGGCTTCGGGAGAATTGTCCCAGCCTGGGATTCTCAGAGTTGGCTGAGGACAGGAGTTTGGGGTGGCAGTGAGGGGTGCGGGGGTTGGGAGGGGATCATGGTGGATATAAAGAATATAGGTTCCCAGGCCCCTGCCCATCCCTACTCAATCAGACTCTGGGGTGTGGCCGGTGTTTCGGGGTATGACAAGTTCCCCCGGGACTTCTGGTGAGTGGCCAGGTATGGGGACTTCTGCTCAGGACAGAGCCTCCTGTAGTTGGAGGGGCTTTGAGGGGTGTCCCCAGCCCATCCGGGGTCTGGTGCTTCTTGTATCCTTGGGGAGCCTGAGGTCCAGAGAGGGGCATGAGTAGGCCCAGGCCCAGCTCCAGCAGTCCTTCGCCCTGTGACATGGGCAGTCTGCCAGGGCTCTCTACTTGTACTTTTGTCAACACCCCTGGCATCCACCCGGTCCAGCTGACTGAGTGCTGACTGCATGGCTCCCACCTGTGCCTCCTGGTCAAGACACAGAGCGGCCGGGGAGAAGCAGATGCCGAGTCTGTACTGGCTCTCATTTGGGGCTTCTTGGGCAAGTCCCCTAAACTTTCTGACCCGAGAAATGGGCATCCTGTGACCTTGGCAGCTGGGCTGGCTTAAATCTCTGGTTAAGAGTTTGAACCTTGCAGCTGGGGTGCACAGATTTGAAACCTGACTCCTCGGGGGTTGACAGCTGTGGGACCCCCGCACGTGACTTCACCTCTCTGGGGCTTAGCATCCTCCTCTGTGCGAGGAGGGGTATAAATCCCAGCTTCCCGAAGGCCCGTGGCGAGGATTCGGTGTGAGGGTGCCCCGAGAAGCACGAGGCAGGGACTCTGATGCAAGGAATGCTCTTTGAGGGAAAGGCAGAAAGGGGGTGACTCACGTGTACAGCCTGGTCTGCCCCAGCGCTAGAGATCGGCCAGAGAGCAGCCTGGAGTGGGGCAGTAGAGGGGAGAGGTGTTTGTTTGAACAGCCAGAGATGCTGAGAGGCCCCTGGTGTCTGTCCATTAGCTGGTTCCTGCTGAGCTTGAGGGAGCGGGAGGCTGGGGGAGTGATGAGCTGCGCAGCTGTGCTGGCTTTCTCTGCTGAAAAGCAGTTTCTAACTCATTGTCTTAATGTGTCCTCACCATAACCCCGGTAATGGTTAGCCCAGGGATGGGGCTTGCCTCAGAGGGGCCATGAGAGCCCAGAGAGGTCAGCTGGCTTGGCCAAGGTCATGGGCAGCACGGCAGTGGCAGAGACAGAGAATGGGGAGGGTGACCGTGTTTCTGAAGGAGAGGACAGCCCTGGGGTCATCACTCCCGGCTTCTGTCTTGCTCACCTGCTGTCGACCGCTGTGCTCTGGAGCCCCACGTCCGTGTTTGAGTCCTGGATCTGCCACTTCCCAAATGGGTGCCTCGTCTCCTGTAAGCCTGGGTTCGTCTTCTGTCACATCGGAGGAACAACGGGACCGACCCCACAGAGCGGTTTCGGGGAGTAGCCCGGTCTCAGCAGAGCGTGTGCCTGGCACGCAGGGGCTCACTCGCTTGTGCATAGCTCTGCTGCTCCCAGGTGAGATGTCACCTGTCTGGGTCTCAGTTTTTTCGTCTGCCAAATAGGCATTTATTTCGTGCCAGGCATTATGTGAGTCGGGACGTCGTTTAATATGAACGGTAACCAAGGAGGCCAATTTCTTTTAGTCCCGTTTCTCAGATAAGGAAACCAAGAGGCAGGGAAGTGAATTGATGTGCGGTAATTTGGCTGATGACTGAGATAATCCAACGCGAACGCAGACCTGAGATCCTAGAGCTCATGGCCCCTCGAAGTGTCCGCCGTAGGTTTCCCTCCGGGGAGTTCTTCAGGCTGATATGCTTGCCTGGGGCTGTGGAGTCTGGGGGCAAGAGACCGCGTGGAGGCTGGAGCCGCAGGATGCAGCCCCAGGTTGGTACCCAGCCCCACACCCCCACTGCCAGGGACCGCCCTCTGCACTGAGCCTGGGCATGGGGCTTGGGTCCTCCCTGGGCCTTCCCACTCCCTGGGGCCAGGAGGAGGTTGGCAGGCCCCAGGCCGCGGCGGGAAGGCCATCAGCTGGCGCTGAAGCCTGAGTGCTGGTAATGACCCGATTTTCACACGGAGGCGCTTAGCCTCTCCCCACGCTAGAACCCGCTCCTGGAGCTCCCATTCTGGAATGAAGCGGCTGCAGATTGTATAACTCGGAACAGGTTATGTAAGGGTGTAGCAGGCCCTGGTGGGATTGGGGAAGGAGCAGCGCTCTCAGCCCTTGCTCCCAAACCCCCAGCTGAAGTCTCAGGGGTGCCCCCCCCCCACCGGGCTCCTGCTCCCACAGCTGCTCAGCTGCCTGCCTGGGGCTGAGACCTCCCGCTGGGACCTGGCAGGGGACGGGAGGGCAAGGCTGTGGTGTGGAGGGGGGCAGCACCAGTCAGGGCTCCGGGAAGCCTGTGTTGGATCCCCGCTCTGTCATGAACTGGACAGATCCTTTCCCCTCTCCAGGCCTCAGTTTCCTATCCTGGAACACTGAGGAGGCGTGGCTTGGGGAAGCTCCAGGGGCCCTCACAGTTCCAAGGGTGCTACGTCCCTCTCACCTTGGGGTCAAGGCCCAGATTTCTAGGGTCTGACGTTCCTGCGGTTGTCCGCGGGTACTGTCTCCCTCCGGGCCCTGACTTGCCTGTGTGTCTCTAGGGAGGGGTGCTCCACTCTCAGCCACCCCGGGTGCCAGACATGCCTGGACTTTTGGGGTGTTCCGGAGGTGGGCAAGAGAGTGGAAGTAGGGCATTCTGTCCCTTCTCTCTCCTTGGCCCCCTGACTGAGTCCTTGCAGAGAGCGGCCACAACACAGATGCAACAGTCACAATGAAGAGAACTACCGTCACTCAGCCAGGCCTGGGCCTGGTTAGCTCTCCTGAGAGATCCGTGAAGTATGTACGCACCTTTATTACTGCTGTTTTACAGATGGGGCTGAGGCTCAGAGGGGGCAAGGGACCTACCCCAGCTCACACAGCCAGTCAGTGGCTACACTGGGAGTTAACTGCAGGTATGTGAGACGTTCAAGCCCATGACCCTGTGAGTCTGCACCGAGTGGGCCTGCTTCTCTGGGGACACCAGAGAGCTGGGTATGGCCAGATGGTGTAAACATCCCCGTTCTGTGGTCTAGGCTCTGAGGAATGTCCGTCCCCCTCACTAGCCACCCCCGGGCCTCTCTGGACTCCCCACCCCTCTTTGTTCCCTTTGTGCCACCCACGGTGGCCACGGCGGCATCTGTGAAGTGGGCAAGCGCAGGCTGCGTGGGCGGTCAGCACGGAGGGTGCGCGGGCACTTGTATTTTTAAACCCCAGCTCTGGCCAGCCTTGGAAGTCAATTGAGATGGGGCTGGGGGTATGGTTTCCTTTGGGCACTGCTGACCCTCAGTGAGAGGGCTGGGGGGCATCACTGGTATCGGGAGGCACCCTGCTGGTAAGTGGGGGCTGTTCCCTGTCAGGGAGAGGCTCGGCGCTGGCTGGGGTCTTTGCCCCTTGGAGCCTGGGAGCCCCAGGCAGCCTGAGCAAAGCCCACGGGAGCAAGGGGCCAGGTGGGAGGCCTGGAAGAATGAGCCAGGGATAGCAGGAGAGGAGGGATAGGCTGCAGGGTGTGACTGAGAGGGTCCTTACAAAGCTGAGAGTCCAGCCCAGCTGAGGTGGGGAAGCTGAGGTCCCAGGAAGGAGAAGGTCCAGGTCACACTGCGATTTAGAGGCAGAGTCTGAACTCGAACCCAGAGTGCTTCATCCGGAAGCAAGAGCAAGTTTGGACTGACTTCTCATCTCGGCTCCCAAGGAAGGGAGCCTTCCCTATTTCACGGAGGCTCTGCTCCTGGGTAGGGGAGCTTTATCTGCCCTGTAGGAAGGTGGGGGAGGGGGCCCCTCCTGTGCCCACTGATGCTGTGTTGAAGGAATCAGGGCAGGATTTCATGATCAAGGCCAGAGGACAGCAGAGGATGTTGAGTGGGGAGTGAGGGAGAACCTGCCTGAGCCCAGGGGCCCCACCGGGTCCCCCCCACCCTCTCCCTTCTGATTCTTGGTACATCGGCCACTTTTCTTGCCCTGACTGATGGCACCAGGGAGGTCCCTGATCCCATTGTACAGAGCAGGAAATTGAGGGGAGGCCATTTACAGGAGAAATGGGATAAAACTGAGGCACAGAGACTGGGAAGACAGCCTCTGCCCCTGGCTTGATGTGCTCGGGCTGCATAACTTTGTCACGGGACGTTTCTGGATTGCGGCTTCTTCCTTTATCAAGCAGGGGACAATCATGAGTGTTTACCAAGTGCTAGACTGATCATTTTCGTATGTTATTCTACTCAACCTTGTGACGACCCAATTTTCGGATGAGGAAGTGGAGGGTCAGAATGGTTACGTGGCATGTCCAAGGTCACTCAGCTGCTACGTGGCAGAACCTGGGTCTGTCTTCAGAACGCAAGTGCTGAGCCAGTATCAGATGTCCCCCTGCCCCAGGAGGGGGGTGTCAGGTTGCTGAAGGAAAGACAAATAGGGGGAGGAAGGGCATTGCAGAGAGGACTGGGGATACAAGCCAGTGTTTTCAGCCCTCTTCTCTCACCTCTGTCCAGGCCTCTCTCCAGATGCCTTCTTGCCCACCCCTGCCTAACCCCCTCTCCACACCACTGCTGCCAGCACTGGTCTTCGGAAGACACAAACCTGATCTTCCCGCTCCCCAGCTGGAATCTTCATGGCTCTCCCCTGTCTCCAGGGTAAGTAAAAATTGCCTCAGGTGGCGTTCAGGGCCCTTTCCCTTTCATAAGCTGCCGCCTTCCCTCCTCTCCAGGGTCCCTCTACTCTGGCCACATGGTTCTCTGGCCACATTTTCTATTCCTCCCTCACACCTTCGCTCAGGCAGCTCCCTCCAACACTCACTCTATCCTCACACTTTTGTTCCTCCCTTGAAACCGGCCCAAAGTCACTTCTGTGAAGCTTTCCATGCCTGTCCCTGGAGGAAGGACAGTCCCTCTTGATGCTCCCATGGCCCTGAGAGTGGTTCTCATCACCTAGTTTTGTGGTTAACTGTTCATGCAACGCTCTTCCCAACTCACACCACATGAAGGTCCCTGGGAGGGTGGGGGAAGGAACTGTGTGAGCCACTCCGGTGTCCCCAGCCCCAAGGCTGAGCGGATGAATCAAGAGCGGATCAGGAAGCTACAGAGAATGGAAGATCAGAAAAAAGTTCTTTCTGCATAGAGGCCATGTCTTGGGTTCTGGAATAACTTTGTCTGCCTCCTACTCACTAAGGATGGCTCAGGTTGAGAACTAATGTCCCAGCATTGAACAGACCTGGAATTGCAAGGTATGATCCTGGGTGAGTCACTGAACCTTTCTGAGCTTCGGGTTCTTCATCTGTGAAATGGGCAAACAGTAAGGTTCAAGGGAGGATTCAGTATGATAGTGCCCAGGAAAGTTCTAGAGAGCATAATCTGTAATAAGGTAGGTGCTACAGATCTCTTCTCTCTTCCTGCTATCACTGCAACATCATCATCATCACCTCCATCATTACAACCAACATCACTATCACTTTGAACCCAACATCATCATCCTTTTCATCTCAACATCATCACTTCCATCATTAAAAACATCATCCCCTTTATCCCAACATCATCATCATCACCTCCATCGTTATAACCAACATCATCATCACCTTCATTCCAACATCATCACCACCATCGTACTCATCACCATTGTCATTACCATCACCATCTTTATCATCATTCTTCAGATCTCTCTTCTTGCCCAGATACCTGCCCCTATACTAGAGATTCTGCAAGTAGGAAGTGCCAGCCATGTGCCAAGAATTGGGCTAAGTGCCTTTCTTTCATCATTCCATTTAATTTCCAGCCTGAAATAGAAACACAAGCAAAAATCTCTTCCCTTCCATGGAGGATCTTCACGTGCACCACATGGGTTGCTACAATGATCTCCATTTTGCAGAGAGATAAATTGAGGCTCAGAGAAGCAAAACAACTTTCCAGGATAATCCACAGCCAGTAAGCAGAAGAGTCTGGTTCAACTTTGGTCAGCTCTTTTAGCAACACCAAGCTGCTTGGGGCTTCCAATGCACTTGCCCTCAGGGTTTTCCACATTTGCTTCCTGCTGCTAGTGCTCCCTGAAGAGGGTATTAATTTTCAGCTCTTTCTTGAGTTCCCCTCACCCAGAGCAGAGAAACAGCTGCATTTTCCACTGAGAGATTTACTCAAAATTTAAGAAAACAAAATTGGGCACAAGCAAAGATGCCAGGAAGCTGGGTGAAGATTTGCAGATTCAGAAGTCAGGGTCTCGGACTTGCTTGCTCACTCTGGACATGCATCATTATTACTCTGGACTCGTAGACCTTGTGGGGTCTTCCTTCTTTTTTTTTTTTTTTTTTTTTGAGATTTTATTTATTTATTTGACAGAGAGAGACAGCGAGAGAGAGAACATAAGCAGGGGGAATGTCAGAGGAAGAAGTAGGCTTCCCGCTGAGCAGGGAGCCTGATGCAGGGCCCGATCCCAGGACCCTGGGATCATGACCTGAGCTGAAGGCAGATGCTCAACAGCTGAACCACCAGGAGCCCCTGGGGTCTTCCTTCTTGAGGATCCAGTGCAAAGGAGCCACTCCAGAGAAAATCTACCCTCACCCTGATCTCATTTCCACTCCCCTTCTCATCCTTGTCCTTTCTGGAGAAACATAACTGGCATCTCTGAAGTTGGAATAAAAATTCCCATGTTGGCTTTTTTTAGGGTGGGTCTGGTAAAATAAAGGAGAGAATTGTAGGTTCATTCATTCTTCAAATCTGTATTGAACACCTACCATGTACCACAGTATGCTGGGCATGAGGACCTGACCATGACTCAAACACAGCCCTTGCCCCAGAGGAGCCCCTCTTGGATCACTGTCTCTAGTTGTAGCTGAGACTTTCTCACTGCCCTGCCATTGTTCTGTGAGGGCCCATGGGCAGGAGGCCTTCTTCTATCCCACAGAACTGGGCACAGAAGGGCTTTCAGAGGATGTTTGTAGAATGGAGCCAAACTGAACCTGGTAGGAATCAACCTCACCTTGTGATTCTGACCTGACTCTTCCTGTCCACCCAACGTCTCTGGGTGGAGGTACCCTCACTGGGGTTGGATTGGGGGAGGTCTAAGTGGGATGGGGGAGGAAGGCAAGGGGTTGGACATTTTGTATAAATGTGGAAATCCAAACTTCTGTGTGAGAACATGTAGGTCTTTTGTTTCTTCTGCTGACCCTGGTCAGGTGCCTGGAGTGAGTAAGAGGTTGATTTATTATTCTATGCCTGAGTACCTAGTACATAGTAGGTGCTCAATAATTATTTGTGGATGGAATGAATAAGTGGATGAATGAGTGTTTATCTGTATTATCTCACTTATTTCACTAGATGCTGCTGACTGGAGGCTCCTCATTGATGAAGAAACATTGGAGGGTTATTCTCCAGGGGTTTTGGGTAAGTGGCTTGTAGGAAACCCTCAAGGCAATAGTGCATAGGTGTTCATGCTTAGAGGGGTAGGCCAACTGAGAGATTAGAGGAGCTCAGGGAGTCAACAGTTCATACACTCATTGACCCATCCATTCTCCTACCTATCCAGGGTTGGGGCCAGATAGTTCAAGTTTTTAGGACCAGAGACATGGGCCCATCAGAGGTGAGGAGAGTGTTGGAATTTCATCCATTCATCCATATACCCATCTACCCATCTATCCATATACCCACACACCCGTTCCTCCATTTACCCACCCACCTGTCCATCCACTCACCAACCCATCCATCTATCCACCATCTCTCCATTCATTCATGTATTCATCCATCCATCCATCCATCCAGGGTTGGAGCCAGATTTTTCATTGCTGTTGAATGCCAGCTTAGGACTTTAAACCAACTTTTGTGACAGCTGTCAAGGAGGGGAGGTTAATTTGCATGAATAGCCCAAGTGCATGCTAAAAGCTAATTAAGGCTTAAGCAGGGATAGTATGCAGATCCTGCAGTAAGTGGGACCTAAGCATTTCAGGAGGAGACCTCTCCACAGCCTCATGCCAGTTTTAGAGAGAGATGGGAAGGAGATGGGACATAGAGACTCTCATGAGCAAAACACCTGGGGTATGTACTTATTGACCAGTTTATACTAACTCTAGAGTATAGAACAGCAGATGGAATGATCTGGATTGGCTGTTCTTGAATGTTCTTAAAAGGGAGAGCACCTAGTTAGGTTTTCTGGCATCCCTGTTGGGTTCAGGACTGGGGAACAAACACCTTTTGAATGGACAAATAATCTGGGAAGGGTTGACTTTCATAAGCACCTGTCTTGGAGTAGAGACCACAAGTATCTCTTCAGGGTCAAAGCCAAGACTGGGCCTGTGAGAGTGGCCAGGCCTCTTGGAGGAACTGTCACCTTATACTTTCTCTTTGCCGCCATGTTCCCCTCTCTCCATAGGTTGTCCTTGATTTCTGTCCACACTCAGTATCTGAGACACGGTAGATGCCAATAATGTTTACAGGATGAGTGAGCAGACAAATGTACCCATTAGTCAACAAATATTTGTTGAGTGCCTCCTGTGAGTCAGCCACTGTCCTAGGAGCTGGGGGCACAACAGTAGACAGGACAGATGCCCCATCATCATGGATCTCAGTTTAATGATCAGAGGATTTAAAAGACAGAGGTGAGTCGTGTGTCTTATAGGGCAGGTGCTGCCACTGTTTTGTTTCTTGAGTCTGTGCTGGGTCGTGATTGTAGGTGCCAGTGGGTGATGGTTGACTTGGAGCCTAGACTCAGTGGTTGTTTCTGGGGGAAAAAAAAAAGGCAAAGATAGGGCAGCACCTAACAAGGAGCACAAAGTAGTGGAAAATCCCAAGTGCTGTTTCTTGAGCACTTGTTAAGTACCAGTCTACAGGGAGTCTCTGACGTCTCTGCCATAGGGGGTAGGCTCTTCTATTTGCTCTGCTTTCCAGAAGAGGACCTGAGACCCCTGAAGCTGCTGTGCCTCACCCAAGGCCTCATGGGGAGAGGGTGAGAAGTCAGGATTTGAATCCAGGACTGCTTGGTTCCCGTGCCCAAGTTCTTAACCACTTGACTTGACTGCTGGGGAGAGGGAAGTGGGTAGTGAGAGGGCTAGGTGGGAGAGCTCTGGAGAGGTAGTTTGGATGCTGTCTTGGCCCTAATCCTTCTTGTCCTTGACTGTGAGGCTGTCACGGGGGACTTCAGGCAGACCTCCCAAGCCGGGCTCCTTGCTGCCCGCCCACAGAGAATGCCATTCTGCAATGCAGATCGTGTCTGCCCAGAACTAATATGGATCCTATACATTTATACAAATCACTGAATACAAATTACAGATTGTTGTAATTTCTAAACACTGCCCTGCCACTTGGAGCTGCAGGGGGAGGCTCTGAACCGCAGGGGACACTGTCAACAGCTGTCAGCCCTGCTGGGCACGCCGCAGCTCTGGGAGGGTAGAGTAAGTTGGCGCTGTGGCTGCTCCCACCTCCATGGTGGCGGGAGGGAGGACCTGGTTCTGCGGTAGCTTTGTAGGTTGACCCGGGCCTGGCTCTTGGTCCGTATTTGCACGGATTCTCCCCACGCTTGGGAGGCCCATGCAGAGTCGAGAGATGCTTCTCATGATAAAGCAGTCGCACAGGCAGCTCTCACTGAGCCCTTTCTGTAGCCCACACACTTTATTCTCACTATAGTACTGGAAAGTAGGTATAGATCATGCTATTTTATGAAGGTGGAAACAGGTTCAGAGAGGTTAAGCAACTCGCTTGAGGTCACGATGCTCGTCATTGTTGGAGATGGTCACAAATCTAACTTTGATGGATTGAAATGTCTGGCTCCTCGCTGTGACATGGCCTTGTCCTTGAGCTGCCTCCTCTCTCTGAGACACCTCGAGGGGAGCTTATTCGGGGCAGCATTCCACAGCAGTAGGCACAGAGAGGGTCCACGGGGGGGCTAACTTACCGTGTGTGCAAAGGGCTTGGAGCCTGTGTCCATCTGTGTTCACATACGTGTCTTGTGTGAACATCCTCCAGATGTCCCATGTGCCTGTGCGCTCCAAGTGGTGGTGTGACTTCCATCCGTGTTTGCATCCTCATGTGTATTTGCAGACGTGGGGCTGGGGGCTTTGGTGCCCTTGTCACAAGCGTCAACATATATGTTGTGTTCACGCTGTAACATGCACAAAGTGGGTATCTAATTCTCACCAGGTGCTTGTTGTTCAAGGCACGAGCTGAAGTGCTTTACTGGTCTCAATAATTTCATCCTCACAACAATGCAGCGAGGCAGGTGCTGTTGTCCTCAAATCACAGATGAAGAAACTGAGGCATGGGGGGGGTACCAAGTTGTCCAAACATGTCTCGTGATTACAGAAACTGTGTTTGTCCTTGAGGCTCTCCTCCCATTTTGGGTCTCCATGGCTTAGGTCTGGTTCCCTCTGCCTCCCAAACACGAGGCTTGGCCATGGGACCCATGTGTGGCAAATCAGAGTCACCATGATTGGTTCAAGTGGCTGAGCCAAGCAGCTCAGAAGACGGCGCTTCTGTGTTCCTGGAAGCATGGTCTGCAGGCGGCAGCGTCCATTCGTGGACCCAGCCCACACCTCCGAGCTCAGGAATCTGCTTTCCCAAGCCCTCCAGGGACCCCGTGTGAGGATCGGGACGTTGAAGCCACACCGCCTGGGTGGGGGCTGGTGGTCCAGCTCCACCATCATGAGCCGCGGACCAGCTACAGAACTTTCGGTAGGTCCATCTAGTCTGCGGAGCGGCAGTAAGAGCAGTCCTGGCATTTCTGGGGACGAAGAGGTTTATACATATGAAGTGGGGGTGCCTATGTGGCTTAGTCTTTAAGCATCTGCCTTCGGCTCAGGGCATGATCCCAGGGTTCTGGGATCGAGCCCCGCATCGGGCTCCCTGCTCAGCAGGAAGCCTGCTTCTCCCTCTCCAACTCCCCCTGCTTGTGTTCCCTCTCTCGCTGTGTCTCCCTCTGTCAAATAAATAAATAAAATCGTTTAAAAAATATATATACATACCGTGTCTAGAGCCATCCCCGGCATGTGACCAGTGGCTGGAGGGCTCACTGCCACCCTGCCATTACTCAGGGACAGGCATGGGACCCAGTCCCGCCCTGAGAGCTTTTGGGGGCGCCATCAGCAGAGGCTGAGAGAGGGAATTAGCCTGCGGGGGCTGCTGTGACCGGGCTCCGCCTCAGGGAAGAGCTTGCCTGAGAGGAAAAAGAAGAAGAAAGGGGAGGGGACTCCTTCGGGGATGTTGCCTGGTCCATACCTGAGTTTACCGCGCTCTCGATTTCATGGGCAAATACATTTTGTTTTGCCTTTAACTGCTTGGAGCTGGGCTCCTGTCGCTTATGTGTGAAGGAGTCCCGCCAAGTGCCTTCTCTAACCCGGACATTTTGTAAAGTGAAGTGAGGCCGACGGGGCCGAGAGTTGGGGAAGTTCTTGAATCTCTGACCCCAGCCTGGCACCTCCTCTGGGCTGTCTCACGGCCTCAGAGCGCCGCCGGGCCTCCTCTCCTGGCCTGCGCGGTGGCTGTCTTCGGCCCGCAGTCCCCGGGCGGCCCCGCGCGCTGAAGGCCCAGGGCGTTGCCAGGCCAGCGTCGCTTTTGCCTGAGTCTGAGCTCCACGTCACCCTCGTCCCACACCTGGGCACTGAGGCCACGAGGGGGCTTTTTGATGAGGCCCCTTTTCTTTTCAGAGGTCAAGCAGATCTCTCCTCCGTGGATGCTGCAAGGCCCTAGGCCCCAAGCTGGGAGAGGGGCTGAGGTCAGAGACAGAGGGACCTGGTGGGCAGTGGCCGTGTCCCTCTCTTTCCTTCCTTATGTAAGGCAGGTGCCGGTGCGGGCCAGCGGGGGGCCATTTTCTGCCTTAGCTTCCCCAACGTGCAGTACTCTGGTTTCCCTCTTTTTCCTCAGCCCACTCAGGCTCTCTCTGTCTTCTGTCATCTGCCCCCCCCCCCCGGCTTTCTGTCCATCTCACCCAGGCCGCCCCCCAACTCCTTCCCAGATCCCTTCAAGTCCTACCTTCTCATCGCCCCCATCTCCCTCAGCTTCTGTAAACCACCCCCACCACGCAGCCTTCCATACCTGCCTCCCCCCACGCCGTCTGACCCCTCCTGGGTCCCGCGGCCTCCCCAACTCACCCCAACTCACCCCCACTCACCCCCGGATCCCTGTGACTCAGGCCCTTCCCTCTTCCCAGGCCTCTCCTGCTGTCTCCATCCTGTCTGGATCTCCCTCTTCCTCTCTCTGCCTCAGGCAGTGCCCCACACCTGTCTCCCTCCTCCCTCCCTCTCCTCCAGGTGGCCCACTGCCAGTTGGGTACCAGTTGGGTTGCTATGGGAACCACCGAGCCGCTTAGAAAGCTGCCATAGATCTAATCACAGGCTGTGAGGTTTCAAGGAACAGCTCACTTTCTGGGACGGAGGACGGGAGGACGGGCACTAACAGCTGATTAGGCTAATGCTCGGATGGGGCGAAGGGGGAGCCGTGGAAGGTGTCAGCCCAGGCAGGGCCAGGCCTCAGTGGCCCCTTGGGGCAGGAGGCCAGATCCACCCAGCCCACAGTTTGCTGCCTCACTAGCACTCTCAGACCTTCTAGGATTTTCCTGAAGAGATCAGTGATGCTCCCTTTCTTCTCTCCCTCTTCCCCATCACTCAGTTTCAGTCATTCACTCAGCACATTGCCCCCCACTTTAGGTCGTGTCCTCCCGAGGCCTTCCCGGTGCAGCGGGAGAGACAGATTGTTATGGAGCATGGAGCGAGCTTCCCCGGGGAGGGGGAGGGGGAGGGCTATGCGCTGCTGGATGGCATCCAGGGAGACACAAGGACGGTGGAGGTCCATGCCAGCTGAGGACAGTGAGGGGCAGGGGAAAATGTTTCACAGGGGATCCTAGAGCTGAGTGTCAAGGGACAGAAAGGCATCAGCTAGGTGGAAGCTGAGGACTCTTTTGGACCTGCAAGTTCTGTCTCTGAAGGTGGGCCCTGGGCTGTGTTTTGGAGGACACAAGAGTGAGGCCATGTGGAGCCACTTCGGACTCCTCCAAAGGGTGCTCCCTTCAGAACAGACCCTTCTTACAGCTGTGCCGAGGATGGGTGGGCAGGGGACGACCCCACTCCTGGAAAAACAGCCCGAAGTTCCCAGCACCCAAGTCCTCCAGGGCAGAGGGGAGGCGGGGGGGGGGGCAGTGATTATCTGGGGGAAATGCTCCCACCTGCTAATGGCCCCGCTCACTTGTGTGGCCAAAAGGCTTGCGTCAGAGTTTTATGGCCTTTATGGCCAGAAGGGCTGGCCAGCTTGGTCTGATCTCAGATGGCTCCCCCTGGTACCAGGCTTTTGGTTTCTCTCATCCAAGCCAGAGACTGTGTTTGCACATAATTTGCATACATTTGCATGTGGTGTCGGCAGGGCCCAGCATAACATGGGAAAAACACATTTTTCTCGCCAGGGTGCTTGCAGCCTGGATTAGATCCCAGGTGTGCAGAAACCAGGCCTATAAAATTCTTCCCTTCTTTGGCCCTCTTAGGCAGTCTTCCCCACATCCCCACCCCATCCTCCCACTGTGGAGCTTGGACCCCCAAGCCAGCAGGTGGCAAGGGTGTCATATTCAGGAAGCCTGGATTCTCCTGGTCCTGGCTCAGCTGTGTACTTGCTCTGTGACTTGAAAAGTCATTTTTCCTCTCATTGTCTCCACCTGCCTTTGTAGAAGTCTAGGGTTTGCAGGAGCTCAGGAAGTAGAGGGTGTGCACCTGAAGAAGTAAGTCATTCATTCACGCATGCATTCATTCATTTGATTTTATTCATTGTGTGCTCACAATATACCAGTGCCCTCTGTTCTGGAATCAATAAAACCAGCCATGAGGCCTGCCTCTGGGGAGTCCCAGGAAGACTGGCATTAATCAAATGACCACGCAAATCAATGTACAATTGCAACTGTGATAAGTGCCCCATAGAGACGTGTGGCGCTTTGTGGGAACCCAGAATTAGTCTGAAAAGTCACAGAAGACTTCCTGGAGGAAGAGTCTTCCAACTGAGATGTTAGATATACGATACTAGTTGGGTAAAGAGAGGCTAGAAGAGCCTTCCAGGGAGAAGAGAAAACATGTGCAAAGGCCCTGGGGTGGGAAGGAGCAGAGCAAGTGTGCAGAAGGGAGAGGAAGGTGCGGTATCTGAGTGAGGGGGTGTGAGTAAGAATAGATAAGAAGGTGGGGCCAGCCAATTTTGGGCCTTTCTGACCCATTAGGGAAAGTTGTCTTTAAAGCAATGGTGCCAGGGTGCCTGGGTGGCGTAGTGGGTTAAGTCTCTGCCTTTGGCTCAGGTCATGATCTCAGGGTCCTGGGTTCGAGCCCTGCCTTGGACTCGAATAAAGCACTGGTGCCTTTATTCCTTTTTTTTTTTAATTTTTATTTATTTATTTGATAGAGACACAGGAAGAGAGGGGACTCAAGCAGGGGGAGTGAGAGAAGGAGTAGCAAGCTTCCTGCTGAGCAGGGACCCTGATGCCGGGCTCCATCTCAGGAACCCAGGATCATGACCTGAGCTGAAGGCAGTTGCTTAATGACTGAGCCACCCAGGTCCCCCATTGGTGCCTTTATTCTAAGAGCAGTGGGGACCATCAAGCCAGGAAGTGACATAAGCAGGTTTGCATTTTGCAAGGATCGGCTGGACGGTGGTGTGATGAATGGGTGGGGTGAGCACAGGATCCCCAGGTTACCAGGCAGGAGGGTGGGATTGTCCTGAGAGAAGGCTAGGGCTTGGCTTAGGTCACAAGGATGGAGATGCAGAGGAGGGGAGGCTGTGAGACCTTGGGGAGGCAGCACAGGCTTGTGACAGTTGAGGAGGAGGCCGGTAGGGGTATGGGTGCTGGCAATGACCTCTGGCTATCTGGACAGCCTTGGAGCCATGGACTGAAGTGATAAATGTGGGGCTGGGGGTGGGGGCAGGCTTGGGGATGAAGAGCAGGAGCTGATCTGTGGTCAGGTAGAGTGTGCATCGCCTCTGAGGCATCTTCATGGCAGTTGGTAGAAACATGTGGAGCTTAGGGAAGGGGTGGATAGAGGTTTGGTGTCCTCCCAGGCCCCAGCCCCAGGTTAAGGGGACGCATCAGGGTTCCCTCTGCATCCAGCACCTTCCAGAAGCAACCAGCCTCATCTGTCCTTAGTACTGCAGACTGATTTCTAATCCAAGGTAGACAGAACATTGGGGAATGTGATAAGCGTCTTCCCATGTTACCTGTATTAAACCTGTGCCCTCCCTATATGGGGAAGGTATTTTCTGAACCCCAAGCCAGCACCCTAGTTCTAGGAGTGCTGCACGTTCTGGAAGACATGTTGGATGCAGAAACTTTAGGATTCCTGGGATGTTTGATGATGTGTGGGGACAAGAGAACAGAATATTTGAAATCAGGACAATCAGAACATTGAGGCTCTGTACTTTCCATGCTCTCTAGGAATGGGGGAAACCAAAAGGGAAGGAAGTGGAGAGAAAGTAAAGATTTATTATTTAGGAACTATTGGATGTCAGCTTTTAGTCTAGTCTGCCTGCCTGCCTTCCTTGCTTCCTCCCTCCCTCCTTTCTTCCTTCTTTCTTAATACTGTCCTGCTTCTTACAAAAGTGAGGTAGGTATAAATCAGCCCATTTTATAGATGAGAAAACCGAGTCTCAGAAAAGTTGGATCACCTGCCCCAAGTTGCACAGATAGTATGGGTTGGAGGTGGAATTCTAGCCCAGGCTTGTGCTCTTTCTACCACATGAGCTGCATTTGAAAGTGGAGTTTTAATCGGTGCCTGGGAAGGATTTGGCTTTCTTAAGGACCAGGTGCCTGGAGGGCAAGGAGTCACTCCTGCAGAGCTCAGCACAGGCTGAGACTCCTGATAGTTCAGCTCTCAGTCCAGTGGTCTGTATCAGGCCCCTACCCCTCACTTAGCAGTCTCAACTCCCCCTTCCCCTGTAGGAACTTTCCAGCTAGCCCCTGGCTCTTCTCGCTGTCCCCTGAGAATGCCACATGTGTTCTCACCTGCATGCGTGCTTCCCTCTGTGGCTACTTCTAGAATGCCTTGATCTGCCTAAACCCTGCCTGCCCTCTGCATCCCAGCTCTTGGCATACTCCTCCTCTTCCTTCATGGCCCAGCTCAGGGGTCTTCTCTGAACCCCTGCCTAATCTTCCAAGGAGCACTGGCCCCCTATCTGCTGGGCCAGGAGGGTGACGAGAGCCCCAAGGCCAGGTTCCAATCCTGATTCCTCCACTTAGGAACTCTGTGACTTAGGGCACCCTATGTGGCCACGGGGCTGCTCCTCTGTAAAGTGGGGATCCTAATGGTTCTACCTTCACAGGCTCATGGTAAGATTAATTAAATATGACAGAAGTAAAATGCTTAGTCCAGTGCCTGGCACATAGCGAGCCTTCTGTGAGTGATGGCCATTGTATGCGTTGGAGCCCGCTCTTTTGTGAGTATTTATTTATTCATTTGTCTTTCTCCCAAGCTGGGAGCTCCTTGAGAACAGAGCCTTCTTTTATTTGAGTATTCCCAGTACATGCCACAGGCCTGATACATGCTAGGTATTTAGTGCGTTTGTTGAATGAATGGACAGATGATAGCATCACTATTCTATGTATTGTGCTTCCTTTCTCCTCACCTAGATTTTCAGGGTAACAGCTGGGTTTCATACTCAGCAGTACCCCTTTGTAGAGCCCAGACTGCCTACAGCACACAATAGATGTTCAACAAATGTCTGTGGTTTATTTCCATAGGCAGTCCTTTCCCAGACAAATGGAATTCGGCTCCCAACCCACCAGCGTCAGCCGTCCTCTAGGGTGTAATGGATACAGATTCCTTATTGCCTGTGTGTCTTGCCTTCCCTGCTGAGCACCGTGTTAAATGGCTGTTCAGTAGCTCAAGTGTGCAAATATTACTTTCAATTTTATTACATTCACCTTTTGTTGGCAGAACATGCCATATGAAACATCCCAACCTCTTGCTGAGTGTGGGTGTGTGCTTTCTGCTACAACCTCTGTGGCAGTACTTAAGGCCAGAAGGCCTTGCTGGGATTTCAAGTGCCTTGCTTTGCCAAGTGTTGTCTGGACTCAAAGGACCAGAGGGAGGTGATTCTGGACTAACCTGAGCTGACCTAGGCAGGGCTGTCATCACCATCACAGTATCATTATCTTTATCATCAGCACCACCATCAGCACCATTACTGTTTTCACCACTGCCAATGCCACTGCCACCACCACTAATATCACCATCAATATTATCACCATTGCCACCAACATCACCGCCACCACCATCACCACCACCATCATCATCACCATCAACATTATCACCATTGCCACCATCACCACCACCACCATCACTACCACCATCACCAACATCATTACCAACATCAGGACCACCATCACCACCACTACTGCCAACATCACCACCACCACCACCACCATAATCACCACCACCACCACCACCATTACCACCATCAGCATCACCACCGACATCACCGTCATCACCAACATCATGACCACCATCACAAGCACCATCATTGCCACAACCATCATCACCACCACCATCACCACCACTATCACTACCATCACCACTACCATCATCACCATCACAAGCACCATAATTGCCACATCCATCATCATCACCACCATCACCACCACTATCACTACCATCACTACCACCATCATCACCACCACTACCACCATCCTTACCAACATCACCAGCGTCACCAATATCATCACCATCATGACCATCATCATCACAACATTATCACTGTCACCACCACCACACCACCATCACCACCATCTTCACCACCATTATCATCTTACTACCATAATTAATACTATTAATTATTAACATTTTTGAGAGATTTCTCTGTGGTGACATAGAGCTTAGCATCTTACATGCATAATTTTATTTAATCCTCAGAATGACCTCATAGGTATGTATATTGTTTAGTTTCTTCCTTCAGGTAAGAAAACTGAAGCTCAGAGAGGTTAAGCACACAGCCAGTAGGCTATGAAGTCATAAAAAAAAAAAAACCCCTCATCTCAGCAGACACTTAATGAGTGTCCATTAGCACACATGGTATGGTGCCCCCCCATTACCAGGGACACAAAAATGAGTGTGCTTCTTGACCGTGGGTGCCTTTATAGCCCTCTGAGGGAGATTAGATGCAAGTGTGTCTTAGGCAAACTAACTGAGGGTGATGGGAAAGAAATGTTATGTGTGGTTCAGACCCATACCTAGAGGCACTCTTATACCACATACATTTTGATAAAAGCTGTCCTGGGCTTTTTGGTCACTTAAGAGCCTTCTTGTCTTTATGACTGCCCAAGACTTGGCCCTTTCTAATTCCATGCCTTAAAGCCCTGGACCAATTTCTTTTGCTGTTTTAGATGTACCTGAACCCTGGGTTGGTTTCCAGCTGGAAGGGAGTCTAGCAGCCTCTCATAGATGGGGAAATGAAAACTCAGAGAGGGGAAGAAACTTCCTGAAGGCTCAGAGTATATGTCCTTTTTGTCAACTCCCTGACAGCACAGACATTCTGTGAGGACTGTATGGACTCTATGTTTATCAAAAATGGAAGGTGATGAAAGGCACCCACACTAAGACTTTCCTCATTGCTGGCTTATAGTAAATGGTGGAGGAGGGACCTCCAAGTCCCTTCCAAGGGGACCTCAAGACAGGCTGGTTGGGCCTGGAGTGGGGAACTTAGAGCTCTTTGTCCATCAGTCCTTCAGGGGTTTGTATGTCCCATGGCTGGCCAGGGAATCCTTCCCTTAGAGAAGGATGGTTCCAGAGTACATGGTATGGTCTCTAGATCCCTCATGAGAAAGATGACCAGCAGCATTTCAGTCTGGGCTTCTGGTCTAGAGTAGCAGACTGTCCCCTTTTCCTGAGAGGCTAAAGCAGCCCAGAGGCAGAGTTGGAGGGATTTAAAGATGTTTGGTCTGAGCAAAGATTATAACCCCCATTTTTGTCATTCTCTCAAGAGACTACAGAATGCCTTCAACTTGCCTTCTCATGACTTCTGGGTACAAGACCAATGTTCCTCTGACTGCGACTCATGCTTGATGTTGACTTCAGGGAAGAGGTGAAATGTTCTGGTTTGAGGGGGGCAACGCTTGATTCTTTGGTTTGCTCGTATGACAGATACTTGTACCTCCCATGAAGTGTCAGGCATTGTGGGGGACCAGTGGTGAGGACAAAGTAGAAGTGGTCCTTGCTCTTGTGGGGAAGACAGACATGACTCCAATAGTTTTACAAACGGAAACCTTGTTACAAATACTTTAATCTCTACCCAAAAGAGATGGGGACTGTTAAGAGAAGCTATTAACAGGGAATTGGAATTGGTTTTAGGAGTTGAGGCTTCCTCGAAGAAGTAATGACCATTATTTTTCATACCAGGAAACCGAGGCTTGGGAAGACTGAGTAGAATCTGATATATACAGCTGGTAAGTAGCGGCATGGAGATTTGAACCCAGGCCTTCTGGCTCTGTAATCCAGATTCTCAGCCATTTTACTCCCAATGTTTCTGGCGGATGAGAGAATTTACCGAGGCAGAGATGGGGTGTGCATGGGGATAGGAGTGAGTTCCAGGCAGATGGAATAGAGCTGCATGGAAAATGCTGGGTGGTAGGAAGAATGCAGAGTGTTCAAGGAGCCAGATGAGGGCCAGTGCAGCTGGCACAAGTGGTCCAGTGGTAGATGGGCCAATTGCATGGGGCCTACCAGGAGCATTAGGGTTTGGGTCAGGATCCTGGCAGAATGAGCTCTACAGGGCAGGCACTCTGTCTGTTTCTACCCATGAGTACCCACTCTGAGCACACTGCCTGGCACCTGGTAGGAGGTGGTGAATGGCAAACTCAAGAGGGAGAGAACTCCCCTCTCTGCAGACCTCACCCTGGTTGGCTTCTTCAGTTCCCACTTTCTGTCAAAATCCCCAGCAATCTTATTAAAAGTATAAATCCTGGGGCTGCAGCCCTGGAAAATTCAGTTCAGTAATTCCTGGTTGAGTTTAGGGATCTCTATTTCCAATAAACTGCCCAGGTGGTTTGACCTGGCTATCCCCTAGGGACCCCTGGAAGCCAATAGCTTGGTTTTCAACCAGCCACATGAAGGTGGGATGTTGCCCTGCGACACTTGCTGGGGGACACACCTCACTGCCTCCCATCACAGGGTTTATCTACAGCCTTCTGGAGAGAAACACTCTTGGTAGGAGTTCTTCTGATGGATGGGCAGTCGTCTTCCTTTGGGAATACAGACATGAGTTCCTGTACTGAGCCTGACCACCTGACCACCTGAGACCCCTGGACTAGACCATTGTTGACCTCGAGTTTCATGTATTCCTAAAAGTCTGCCAGGAACCAGAAGAGAGAGAAGTTAGTCAACCAACCAACCAACCAACCAACCAACCAACGAACTAGTCAATCCAGACGAGATAGGAAGAAGAGGGTGGGATGGAGACAGGGAAGAATGTGAACTAGGAGAGGAGATGGAGAGAGATGGAGTATGGATGCAAAGGGAGAGGAGAAAGAGAGAAAATGGACAGACAGAGACAGAGCGGGGAGAGAAGGCACCGGGGAGAGGGGAGATGGGGTAGTTCTGTGGGGACAGTCCTGAGAAGTGCCAGTTCCAAGAATCCCACAGTGGGGCACTAGCTTTCCCAGACATTCTTGGAGGGTCTCTGAGGGGTCACCAGGAGACGTGAACACAGCTTGCAGGTGTTGAGGGAGGTGATGGGAGATCTCTGAGCCCCCAGGGCCTTTGCATATGCTCTTCCCTCTGCACAATGTCTCCTCCTGGTCTTTGCATGACTGGCTCCTTCTTGCCATTCATCCACAATCACCTGTCTCAGGTAGCTTCCCAGTTATTTGCAATTCTGTGACCCAGTTTTATACTTTTTGTCACTCCACTCTTGGCAGCCTCCAACACGTGCAGTCTATTGAAAGAGGGACCTTGTCATTCTTAGTCTTGAGTATTTGACTCTCATCCCTGTGTCTTACTCAGTGCCCGGCATACATAGGCACTGTGTGTCTATTTGCTGAACAAAATCAATGAGTGAGTGAATGAGTGAATGAATGAATGAATGAATGAAATGCAGCTAAAGCATTTGTGCTTAATTGGTGTTATTTCATGTAGGTATTATGAATACTTACTTTCCCTGCTTACTGGGGGGATATCACTGTCAGCCTCCTGCACATGAGGAAACCCAGGTTCTCAGAGGTGAGGTCCCATAGCTGGGACTCAGGCCAAGGACTCTGCCCGCAGAGTCCTCAGTCTTTCCATTTCCCCAGGTTGCCCCACCGTTTGCTGAGCCAAAAGGAGTCCCAGGCAATGAGGAAGTGGGAGTTATTATTTGCATTTAGAGAAAGGTGGTGGTTCAGGGTCAGTCACCGGCTCCTGGCTGGTGGTACTCAGCACTGCCACCCACAGGCCTTTGGTGGTAATGACCTCCCTGCATGTTCTGGTTCTCACCACCTGCAACCCTGTGATTTCCGGAGGCCCAGGGCAGGGCTGGGAGACTGCTGTGTTGTCTACCCACCGCCCCCAGCAGCTGGGTCCTGTAGAAGCCAGGGGCAGATGCCCAGTGTGAATAAGGTGCTGGGGCGTTGGGGAGAGCGCTCTCCTCAGAACCATTTGGGCTCACTTACCAGCCAGACCTCTCCTGGAGAGATGGGAAAGGGGCCAGGGGAAGGGCCTGTCCTGATTTCTTCCTGGTGGTACAGGACAGCTTGAGGCCTCATGCCCACAGGACAGAGGCTCCTTGCCTTTGTGGGCAGCAGAGAAGTACCACATGTGTCCTGAGCTTGCAGGGGTGGGCCTCATGGGTCCCCTGTCGGGAGTGACCTGCACCTCTGAGAACCATTGAAATGAGGCTTATCACGGTCAAGGAGCAAGGTGATGGCCTTTAGAGCTACCCAGGTATGGATTCAAGTCCTAGCTCTGCCACTTACTGGTGGTGTGGTGTTAGGCAAGTCATGCAACTCTCTGAGCCTCAGTTTCTCTATCTGTACAGGGAGAGCACTTAGCAAAGTGCCTGGTCACAGGAAATCAAGCAAGAGGCACCATATTCTCACCATCTGGCCACACTGTGACACTCTGACTTTGGCCCAGAGTCAAAGTTGGCCTCTGTGCACGCGGTCCTCGCCTTGCCCTCCCTTGTGCCCTCGACAAAGGCCTCATCCTTCTGCATGGTGAACACCTCCTCAGGGAAGCCTTCCCAGGTACCCCAGAGGGCTGATTAGCCCTGGTTTCTCTGGTGGGAGCTCTGGAGTCTCTGGAGTGAGGGGGTTATGAAGGTCGGTGTGTGTGCACTGAGGACGCAAGCTGTGTCTCTTTCATCCATGTTCCCAGTGCCCAGCACAGGACGCACACAGAGTGGGAGAGCAGAAGGGAGGACACTTGAACAAATAGATGGGAGAGGAATTAAAAATAGGAATGAATTAATGAGGAGGAAAAGAGGGAGGAGGGAAACAAGAACACAGAAGGAGAGGAAAGGAGGAGGAAAGGAAATGGGAAAGAAGAGAAATGAGAGAGAGAGAAGGCAGATGGGGAAGATGGGTTTCAGGGCTGTGTCCCCAGGCCCCCACCCCCTGCTCAGCACTGACACCTCGGAGCCTGTCCCTTCTCCCTTGCCTGTCACTCCACAGAGAGCTTCCGTTGCTTCTGGCTCCCACAAAATATTCACTGTTCTCTTGCCTACTCTGCTCCATCTCTCCCTGGCTCTTAGGTGCCAGAATTGGTGGAATTATCAGAGGTAAAACATGTCTGTCACCAGGCCTGGTGAGTGGGGCTGCTGCCACCGGCTGATTTATCAAAAGACGCTCCTATCCCCGGGGCAGGGCTTAGGGTACACAGAGTGACTCAGGCCTGACTGTGTCTCCCCCAGAGGACTCAGGGAAGGTGACAAAGACTATGGAAAGGAACAGTCTCAGGGGCTGGAGTGTCCTTGGCTGGGGTGGGGGGCTCAGAGTGCTGGAGGGGGCTTGGGAGGAGGGTGCACAGTGAGCTGGGCATCCTGAAGAAATCATGGGCAGCTCCTTGAGCACGATGTGGGGCTGCTGGGCTCTTGGCATGGGCTTGTGCTTGGGGCAGGGGACAGCCTCACCAAAGGGAGCTGGACACAGGCTAAGAGAGCGGGAGAGAGTTATAACTGTAGGATAAGGGACAGAGGCCAAGAATCTGAAAGGGGGCTGAGGCCTGAGCTCGCCCAGGTGTATGACGATGGCCACAGGGAGTCTAGCTACTAGATGCTGTTTACTGGCTACCCACTCTGTGCCAGGCCGTGCTGGGTATTCTAGAGGCTTTACCTACCATTACCTATCATTACCTTATTCTCAAACTAGGCATCATCCCCATCCCTGTTTGAGGAAACCACAGCACAGACAGGTTAAGGAAATCATCAAGCCCATGAGGACAAAATGTCAGAGTCAAGATTCGAACCAAGGACTGTCAAACCCTGTTGCCTACCTGTAAAGGCTCACTTAAAAAAAAATGATGTATTAATCTTCCTAGAATATAATAATACATGCTAGCTGTAGAGATTTGGAAAGTAGGTTTCAAAAAAGAAGACAATTTATCCTGAGCCAAGGTTTTATTTTTTTCCTATGCTCTAAAAAACAAAAACAAAAACAAAAACAAAAAAAAACCATACAGCACAGACCACTTAGCAGCTTGTTTTTCCTACTTAGCACCAGAGCATAAGCAACTTCCTAGGTGAGAAACAAGTCCCAGTAACTATAATTGTTAATGATTGTCGCAGTCTTCTGGTTGGGGATATGTGCCCCAATTTCCTTAGCCATTCCTTCATAGCCAAAACACGGACTCCCAAGTTTTCCATGTTATAAGCAACATGGATGCAACTTCTTTGAGCTCAAGCTTCCTCCTGACTTCAGGTGATTGCCTGAGCCTAGATCTCTGGAAAGGGAATGATTGGACCAAAGGAAGGGCTGCTTCCAGGGGCAGGTGGATGGGAAAGGGACTGGGGTTCCAGGCAGTCTGCCCCAGGGAGGGTGGTTTCTTTCCAAGGGAGACCAACTCCTGAGGGAGGCTGGCTTCCTTTGGACTAATGTGTTCCTGATTTCTGGCTGTGGGAGGGAGACCTAAAACAGAGGTTTTGCTGATACCCCTTTGACTGTTTTTCCATCCTCTCCATGGAGCTGGTGGGTAGTTGTTGGGAGGGGGGCTTCATGTAGTCACTTAGCTCCTGGAGGCATCCAGCAATTCAGGGATTTGGGGAACATCTCATCCAGCCCTCCCCACGTTCACGTGTGTGTGTGTGTGTGTGTGTGTGTGTGTGTGTGTGACAGGTGGGGTCCCAGCAAGGACAGGTAACTCGGGGGTCCCTCTGCCTGATAGCAACTTTGCTGTGGCCAGAGGTGAGCCAAGTCTGTTGTTCTTCCCGTGATGCTAGATGCTTCTTATTTTGTGATTCCAGGCCATGCAATTCTACACCCTGAGTGTAATGAATAGGAACCGCTGGTATCATGGTTACCATGGCAACATTGGCCCCAAATGTTCTCCCAGAGGGGCTGGGAGTGGGGTTTGGACTGGGAGAGACCTAAGGCTGGGTGGGGGCTGACCTGGATGGGGCCGGAGTCCACTGGTGTCTCAGGCCTGTGGGATGACATCACCCTGATGCCTTCAAGGAAGCCCCAGGGCTGGGCCTGGAGCAGGGACTGTCACCAATGATGTTCCAATTTGGTGTTGATGTTACCCATGGCAAGAGAAGCAGGATCCATGTTTCAATTCTTTTTTTTTAAAAAACCAGAATATGAGAGACACAGCTGAGTCCTAGAGCAGATGAGCCACAGAAGTAGGGAAGGGCCACTGGAGAGAAACTGTGTCAGGCCCTTTTGAAGTTCCAGGGAGGGACAGGAGTGCTGGTGAGTGACAGGTGTTGGTTTGTTCTGGAGAGACAATGCAGAAAAGTGTCCTGAGAGAGAGAGCTAGACCCAGAATGGGGTTCCAGGGATGGAGGGGATCCCAAGACACAGTCCTGGGGATCCCAAGGCAGGACCAGCTCCAAATCCTGCCCCCCAGGTGTTCCCAGAGCCCTTATGCATGGCGGGAGGGGGGCTCACCTGGGCTGAGGCTACAGAGAAGGGAGGTGCCGTCACAGAGGAGGATGGGGGCAAGTGAGGCCCTGAGAGGAAGGTAGGGCAGAAGACCCCAGGGTCTGGGGACTGAGGGGAGGTGGTTCACAACGTCCCACTATCTTGAGTTCTTCCTCTGCTCCCCTCTTCCCTGCTCCCTGATCTGTTCCCTCTTCCTCAGCCTATCCCCCACTCCCCTGCCCTTGCTTTCTTCCTTCTCTCTCCCCCTTCCTTCTTCTTCCCCTGCCCCTTTCTCTCCTCTCCTTCCTTTCTCTCCAGTCTCCTGTTCCACCACCAGGTGACTGGAAATGCAACAGTTCTCAGCCCCCTGACAGCAAAGCCAACCTGAACTTTACACATATACACACAGACACACATACGTTCAACCACACAGGCTCTTCTTGCCTCCCAGTCATCACCCAGGCCTGCCACTGTTTGCTCAGGGAATGTAAACAGCAGTCCAAAGCAAACAAAAGTGAAAAGGAAAATCTATTGCTAAAATCCAAGGCTAAATGGCATGCATGTGGGAGAGCATTCCCCAGACTGTGGCCTGTGAACTCCAGGTCCTCAAGGTGGGAGCTGCGGGCCAGGGACACAGCTAAAGTGCGGCCTCTGGAGCACACCAGCCATGTGACTGGGCAAGTACATAATCCCATCTGTGCCTCAGTTTCTCTTTCTGCAAAATGGTCATAGTAATAGTATCTGCTTCATAGATTGTTGTGAAGTTAAGTGCCCTAAAATGGGAAGATCTTAGAATAGCTCCTGGCATGTGAGAAGGGCTATATATATGGTGTGTGTATTTATAAAACCATTAGCTGTTCCTATAGGTGTTCTGTGGAAGGACATTTGAGAAACACTGAGTACCTCTTGCTCACCATCTTGGAAATAACACACAATAGTGCATTAGAGGGCTGAGAAGCCCTACAGCAGAGAGACTGCTTTGACCTTGTTTACCTTTATGATTGTCAAACTTGTTTTTACTATAGTATTTCTCCTTCCTTCTTTGGAGGCACAAAACACCTGTCCTTTGGGACATGCCCACTTTGGAAGGTCACAGTTTGAGAAACGCTGGTTTGGGATTATTCACTGTTTCAAGATCATGATGAGTGAGGCCGAGGTAGAAAGCATTATCTGAGTCAACAAAAAGATCTGGGGTCAAACCCCAGCCTTACTCCATCAGCCACAGAGCCCAGGCAATGATGCTGTCAGGCCCAGAGAGAGAAGGTGGCTTGCCCAAGGGAGAGACTCAAGACTAATGCACAGGACTCCCAGTCCAGGACTCTTCCACTTCCCTCTTGCTATTCCCTCATTGCCAAGTAAAAGCAGGAAGTCCTTTTTTTTGGGGGGGGGGCAACCCTCATCTTTGAGACTGGTGTGAGTCTCCACCCTGCTCCCCATTGACTTTCTTTTCTATTTTTTTTTCTTAAAGATTTTTATTTATTTATTTGACAGAGATCACAAGTAGGCAGAGAGGCAGGCAGAGAGAGGGGGGAAGCAGGCTCCCTGATGAGCAGAGAGCCCGATGTGGGACTCGGTCCCAGGACCCTGGGATCATGACCTGAGCTGAAGGCAGAGGCCCTAACCCACTGAGCCACCCAGGCGCCACCCCACCCCCATCCATTGACTTTTTATGTCCTGCAAGGCTTGGGTCACCGTGGCCATGAAGAACATATGCTTTCCTCCCAACCACAAAGGAGCGGGTAAAAAGTTCCCACTCTTCTCTCCCCACGGAAAAGAGTAAGAGTAAAATTGCTTAACTCCCCACATGGGCATAGTGATGGGCACTTTTGTGAGTGCCTGTGCGTGTGCCCCTGTCCCTGGTGCTGAAACGTGTCTGGCACTTGGGGTTGTGGTCTCTCTGCCCCAGACCTGGCTGGAAGTACCGCTGCATCTCCTGGGGAGAATCCACCAATACTGTGATTCCCAGGCCTTGCACCTTATCTGCTCAATCAGAATCTCCTGGGGTCAGGGGCTGGCCTCCTCAAGTTTGGAAATCTTACGAGGAGTGGTTTGGGACCCCACCACCTTAGGGAGCATTTTTGTGTTACAGCCCTAGCCTGCTTCTCCCATGGATCAGTGTTTTTCAGTGATATTATTTTCTGAAAACAGTTTGTAATTTTGATACTCTCACAGAAAAAAAAAACATTTTATATGTTTTCTATTAATGGGGCAGATTTTATGGGTGGTTGACTGTTCTATCTTGTTTATAGCATAGCCATTTTTCCCCACACTTGGAGCTTGAGGGTGCAGATTGCTTCCCGATTCCATATGAAGTCCACTCCATTCTTTCCTTCGGCCTGCAGGCCTGGCAATTTAGGGTGCTAGAGCAGTTTTAATTATGTTTCTGTGTTCTCTGTCCCCACATTGCAATGCTCCAGGAATCAGTGAGATGTCTCTATTGTGGTATTTTCTCTTTTAGATGCTTCTCTTTCCTTCTGGGACCCCGAGGACGGTTCTCAGTAGAGAAATGGTTGCATTAGACATTCTACCAAGAAAGATGCCAGCAGGATGGGGCGAGACAGCTTTCCCAGCCTCTAACGACCCCCACAGGCTCTAATGCTGTGGGGAAGGTGGATCTGACCCTTTAAGCCCTCATTACCTCTTATCTAACTTCCAGATGCCAGAGAAGCTGGCTTTGAGGCTGTGAGGAGGTAAGGAGTAGTGATCATAATTAAAGGCTTGGAGTCAGACTTGGGTTCAAAGTCTGGTTCTGCTTTTGCTAGCCATGTGAACTTGGACAAGTTGCTTTCACTCCCTGGGCCTCAGCTGCTGAATGTGTGAAATGAGGACAGCTCTAACCATGCCTGAGCAGGGTTGGTGTAGAGATATGGGAGAAAATGGACATCAAGGTATCATCCCTTAAGTCACCACAAGTTATTCTAATCATACAAATGAATCTACCCAGATGATGGCAGCAAACTTAAGGAGGACATTTGCATGTTAATGTGATATTCTTTGTGGACTACACACTTCCACTTCTCTCCCCTTCCCCTGGGAATCGAGGTCTAAGAATGAAGTTGAAAGTAGACGTTTTGGGGCACCTGGGTGGCTCAGTGGGTTAAAGCCTCTGCCTTCAGCTCAGGTCATGGTCCCAGAGTCCTGGAATCGAGCCCTGCATCTGGCTCTCTGCTCAGCGGGGAGCTTTCTCCCCCCACCCCCACCCACCTCTGCCTGCCTCTCTGCCTACATTTGATCTATGTCTGTCAAATAAATAAATAAAATCTTTTAAAAAAAAAGAAAGAAAGTAGACGTTTGGTTTGTGGAAGGGCAGGGTTGTGTGTCTGGTCAGGGTTATTGGTCACTGTCCCCTCTAAAGCATCTTCTTGAGCTACCTCTAAAGGAAAGTCCAGTCCAGAGGAAGAAAGGAAGCTGTCCCAGGGGTTGGAGAAGGTCACTGAGATTTCCCAGGCTACGGGTGTGGAAGCCTTGGGCCAGTGTGGGCCTGGAGTGGCTCAGGTCTTAGGGTTGGGTGGAGGGGAGAGAATCCAGAGTCACAAACTGGGGGCCCCTTTACCCCATTTGCACAGATGAGGACATGGAGGCCCAAGGGCATCCAGCGACTTGCTCAGGGCCACAGGGTCAGTTGGCAGCAGAACCAATGGAAAGAAACCGGTGTCCTTTTCCTTGTACCACATGATCTCCTGGGCAGGTGCAGAGTCCAGCCACTGCTTCTGTCTAGAGTAAAAAAGACCAGAGTCCTGGGGATCTGGGTTAGTTTCTGGGAAGGTGAATTGGACTGGTTCTGTGTGGCCTCAGGGAGAAGGAGCAGAGCTTAGATGTTGGGAATATAGATTTTGGCATCAGAGAGACTGAAATGTGAACCCAGACTCTGCTCTTCTCCATTGCTCTGAGCTTGACCTCTGCGAGGTTCTGTTTCTTCTTCTGGGCAGTGGGACTAATAGGACCCATGATGTTAGTAATGCTGTGAGCCAATAAATCAGTCCATGGCAATGCATATGATGGTGCACTTCACTCCTTTTCCAAATGGTACTTTAGTTCTCTGTTTGTGCATATGCTAAGATGTTCAGTGAGAACACAGAGGTTATGGTACGGGCAGAAGTAGCCAAAATCGTATATGTGGATATCCAATGATGGAAGGAACTGCCTCATCGTCGGAGGTGAGCAAGCCCCTGGTGGGAATGCCACTGAGAGGACTCAGGCACCTGCTGGAGAAACGAACCAGTGCCTCTGATGTTCTGAGAAGCCCACTCTCCCCCTTCTCCATTCCCTGGCTCCTGCTCACCAGGGACCTCTGTTTTCCAAAGCAGCAAGCAGCCTGCATGGTAATTACTTTTGGACTTATTAAGCATAATTATCCCCTAATCGCATACAACCAGTAATTACTGTGGCTGTTACTAGGGGCCTGCCCATGCAGCACCACCCGCGGCCCCGGGGTCCAACACCCAGCTGGGGCTTGAGGGGGTGCTGGTGCTCCCTGCCCTAGGGTTGGGGGGCGCTGATCTGAGATGGGACTGCTGCACCCCTGTCAGGTGCTCCTTCAGCCTGGGCACCGGCTGGTGAAGAACGGCTCACACATGACAGTCCCAGGACCACTCCAGCTCTAGCCCAGCTACACGCTCCCCATCCGGTTAATGCTTGCCCAAGCCACCCTGTATCTGCCTGGGCTGTTCCCTCCTCTTTTCCTCTGTCATTCCTCTTCCTTCCCTTCAACCAACCACCGGCTCCTCTTCCCTTCCTTCAAGTATTTTTGAGACTTTTTAATGCTCCTACCCTATTCTAGGTACTAAAGATACAACAGTGTTGTGGGGGGGGGGGCGGTTGGACAAAAGCCATGCTTTCTTGGAACTCAGTGTCCATTTGGGAGAGAGAGAGAGACAAAGAATAAATGGGTAAGTTACGCTCTTAGAAGGGGTTGAGCACTGTGAAGAAATAGAAGGCAGAGGAGGATGAAGGGGAGGGAGAGGTTATAGAAATTCATAGTTTTAATGGGACGGCCAGAGTTGGCTAATGGGGAATGGTACACTTGAACAAAGACTTGAAGGAGGTGATGGGTTAATCTATGATGGTATGTGGAGAGAGAATGTTCCAGGAAGAGGGAGCAGCGAGTGTGAGAACTCTGAGGTGGGAACAGCCCGGCAGCTGAGGAGGCCAGGGTGGCTGGAGCGAGTGGGGGTGGGGGAGGCAGGTGGTCAGCACTGGAAGGCAGCCGGGGAGGGAAGGTTGCTGAGGTCTGGTGAGCCATTTAAGGCTGGCAGTGTTCCTCTGAATGAGACATCTGAGCAGAGGAGTGGCCTTATCTGACTCGTGTTTTTGTGTGGCTACTCTGTCCACAGAGAGAGGATGGGGGCAGGGGTGGGGAGAGCCCAGGGAGCAGGGGCAGTTGCAACAATTGGGGTGGGAAATGGTGGTGGCTTGGCCAGGGAGCAGGGAAGAGTAGAAGAATTCCAGAAATATTTTCAAGATGGAGAGGACAGGATTCCCTCATAGGAGGGGAGAGAGGCATCAAGGATGACACCCAGGTTTTTGGATTCAGCAGCTGGAAGGAGGGAGTTGCCACTCAGCAAATGGGAAAGACAGGGGTGACTCAGGTTTCTGAGGAGGGCAGGTGCTCCCTTGTGTTAAGGTCTTGGCCATGGGAGAGGGGTGCTAGTCTGGGGTTCAGAGGAGACAAGTATGGCTGGGGCGTGCCTGTGGAAGCCCCCTCCCCCACCTGCGCAAGGATGACATTTAAAGCATCTAGATTAAATGCACTCTTCTAGTGAGTAAGTGGGGACAGATAGGAAGAGGCCTGTGTCTGAGCCTGCGGTCCCCCAGGATTAAGAGACTAGGGAGATAAGGAGGAGAATCCAAGGAAGGAAGCCTGTCAGCAGGAGGGAGGGAGCTCTCA
Organism: Lutra lutra; assembly: GCF_902655055.1. NCBI lineage: Eukaryota > Metazoa > Chordata > Mammalia > Carnivora > Mustelidae > Lutra > Lutra lutra. The sequence goes on from NC_062281.1 coordinate 183,185,881, forward strand.
CCTTTCTATCCTGGGGCACCAGATTCTGCTTTTTCCTCTCCCCTCTGTCTTCACTCCCCTCTTCACTCTCCTCTTCAGGTTTATCCCTGTCCCTCCCTGTCCCCCACGCTCACTTTCTCTCTCCCCAGGGCTTTTTGTGTCTCCCTTCTCTTCTCTCTCCCTTGGCCTCCCTTCCTGGGCTTCAGCTTCCACCCCTCCCTGCCCAGCGCCGCAGGGGCTGAGGCCCGTGGGGTGCGGGGATCTCCTGCAGCCGAGGTTCCAGCCAATCTCCCGAGGTCTTGGAAGCAGCTTGTGGGCCAAAGGGCGCGCCTCCTGCCCGCCTAATGCGTTCCAATATTTATTTACATGCGGGTCAGACTACTATTTATTAAGGTGTCGCTTTCAGCTGTGCGTGGGCTAATCGTTCTTAATGTGTCCCGTCCCGGTTCCCACGGCGACGCCTTCCTGGCCGCAGAGTCAGCGCCTCTCGGAGACGGGAAACCGAGGCCCGAACGCGCTGGCGGGGGGGAGGGGGGAGGGTGCCGGGAGTGCTGCTGACCGCTGGGTGCCGGCGCGGAGAGAGGCCAGCGCGCAGAGGGTGCTGGGAGTGCGCAGTCCGGAGGTGGGGACGCGGGAGCGCCGGCCGGGGGTCGCGGAGCTCTGCCCTGAGCGCGATGCGAGTCTTGGAGCGGGTGGGGCTCTCAGCACAAGGGACGGTGCAGGGAAGACGGGGGGCGGGTGTCTTCGAGCAGGTGGGGGATCCCGAGAGCGGGAGGCCGGGCAGGAGGGCTCAGGTGGAGGTCTAGGAAAGATCGGGGATCTCAAGGGGGAGGGGCAGGTGACCCAGATGGGGGGTCTTGGAGCGGGTGGGGGGGACCCCGAGTGCAAGGCCTGGCGGAAGTGAGTTTTGGACTCCGGACGCTTGGGCCTCCGCGCGGCTCGCCTGGCCGTGGGCGGACAGACGGACGACCGCGGGGCCGCGGGAGGATGCCGTCGCCTCCCCCAACCCCAGCGCGTAGGCTGGCGCTTCGCCTAGCCCGGTTCTCCCGACGTCAGCAGCAGCCGCCGGTGCCGGAGGGAGCGGTTTAATTGGAAGGATTTTGGGTTAAGGACAGATGTGGCTTCGCCGGGTTTGGAGGCAGGGCGCGCGGGGGCGGGAGGGTGGCTGGACCGAGTGGGGAGGGGAGCGGGGAAAATAGACCGAGAGACACCCCGGCTGGGCGCCCCTGGAGAGAGGAGACAAAGGCAGTTGTGGGCGACAGTTGGGAGCGAGAAGCCTATGAAGAGACCTCGGCAAATACAGCTGGGGAAGAACGGAGGCGGCGTGGAGACAGCCGGGAGAGGGCGCTGGCGAGCTGGTTTCTGCCCTCTGACCGCCCCCCTCGCCTGGGAGCACACCCCTCCGGGTATTAGCACAGCCCCTCCCAGGCGGCCGTCCTCCTCGCGGGAGGGGCCAGCTTGGGGACACTTATTCATTTAATTATTGGTACTGTCGGTACAGTGTCTGCTCACTCCCAGGCCTCGTTGGTGTTACCCTGAACGTTCTCTCCTGGTGGGGAATTGCAGCTTAAGAAAACCCAGGGAGGGGCGCCTGGGTGGCTCAGTGGGTTAAGCCTCCGCCTTCAGCCCAGGTCGTGATCTCAGGGTCCTGGAATGGAGCCCACATCAGCTTTCCGCTCAGCAGGGAGCCTGCTTGCCCCCCACCTCTGCCTGACTTGCTGCCTACTTGTGATCTCTCTCTCTCTCTCTGTCAAATAAATAAATAAATAAAATCTTTAAAAAAACAAAAAACCAGGGAATTGAGCCCAGCCCCCCAGGCATCCCCGCCCCAGAGCCCTCAGTAAAAGCTGACTTTAGGCTGGCAGCTTAGCAGCCCCGCGGGTCCCCCTCTGAGCTGCATGGGGCCAAGCACATTGCTTCCTGTGAACAGCGCTGGTGGGGGGGGATGGTGACAGGCCAACGCTGGATGGAGTAGCCCAGAAACTTGCGTTTTCCACCACTCAGGGCCAAACCTCTCCCTGATGGTGGTTGTAATTTCATCAAGCCTCTGGTCCTGAGGGACAGTGTTGTGGTGGCCGCGGAACTTTCTGGAACGGTATCTGGTGGATCCATGGGATCGGTGGTGCTCTGCAGGTTCCCCAGACTCCCAGAGCTCATGTCTCGCTCTGTGGACCAGCTGTGGCCATGCATGCCGGGGCCTTGTGGCCCAAGGGAAGAGTCCTTGTCTTCAGGAGAGTGGATACAACCTCATGGGCATCCCCACCCATGGATGTTCTGGAATGTTCTGAAGTCTGGAACCAAGATGGTAAAGTCACTGCCTGGGAGTTATCCAGCCCTCCCTCATTCCCCAGATGGGGAACCTGAGACCCAGAGTCTGTGTCCTGGAAAGACCTGGGCCTTCACGGCAGGGCAGTTGGGGGAGGGGGTAGGTGAGCTGTGGAAGGTACCTGTCCCCTTTTCCTTATTTCAGCATCAGGGCGGCTGGGTTTTACCACAAAGTGGGGAGGGTGGCAACGCTCATTTTCTGTGTGCCCAGCCTTCTGCTCCCCATCACCTAGTGCTCTCTCCTGCCCTAGGACTTGACTCTGCCGCTTCAGGGTCTAGCTTGTGGGAACGCCCTTACCCACACACCTGTGTCCCCAGGAGCCTTTCTGAAGACCTTCTCTTAGAGTAGCTGTGATATAGGCTCTTGAGACCCAACAAGGGCAGGCCTGGGGGGACCTAAGTGGTCCAGGCCGCATCCCTCCTTGGGCCTCAATATCTCCATCTGCATTACAGGGCAAAGTGGGTATTTGGAGGATTCTGAGCACCCGTTCCAGCCCTGACAGCTCAAGACTGGCCACAGTAGAAGCAGCTGGGACTTGGGTCACATGGGCCAGGGCCATCTGCTGCTTCGCTTCCTTGGGGCCGGAGTGGCAGGGGGTCATGGGGACAAACAGCAGAGAAGAGGCAAAGCTCTGTGGATGTGTTATGCAGGAGGAGGACTTGTTAGCCATTCCCTTCCTGTGCCTGGAGACTCCTGGTCCTCCACTGCCTTCTGGGGAGGGATGGGAAGTATGCAGCTGTATTTGCCTCCTGGGGGGTGGGGTGGAGAGGAGGGGACTTAGAGGCAAGAGTGGCAGCGAGCCTGTGGTCCCAGTAGCTGAGCTCAGTAGCGCAGGAGAACATGAAAAACTTGTAGCAAATGTTTCTTGCCCCTGCGTGGCCCAGCATCCAGGAGATGTGGGGTGAGGGAACCAGTGGGGCAGTGAGAACTGGCCCTCAGATTGGCCGGATGTGGGTCTGGATCCTACCCCACCAGTTTCTGGCTGGGGGACCTTGAGCAGATTAACGAGTGTCTGTGAGCTGGGGTGTTCTCATTGGAAACACCGAAACGGTACTTCATAGAGTTGTGAGAAGCCCATGAGAGACATCGCTGGAACGATCTTAGAATATGGCTGACATTTAGGAATCCCCAATTTAAAACTTCTGATCATTTTTATTAAAGAGAGGAGACTGGCTCACCCTCTAAGCGAGCACTTCAGCTTATATGTATGGAGCATCTACAAGCCCAGTCTCTGCTCTCAGATTGCTTGTAGTCTGACGGGGAGACTCACAACCCTGAAATACCACACCTGGAAGTGCTGGTAACAGCTGTAACCTGGAGTACAAAGGAGTGTGGGGGAGGTCCCGCCGGCCCTGAGGGTACAGGTCAAGGAAGACTTCCTGGAGGAGGTGGGCTGCCCACTGGGCTCTTGGTAAATGTCCAACTTGGCAGAGAAAGCATGACAAGGACATGAACGTCTTGCTTGGGGGACACTTGGAATCTAGTCTCTGCTCCTCTGTCATCTGTCCAAAGGTCGTCTCTATCTGCCCTCAGATAGCATCCTCCCCTCCTTGACGCTCCATTTCCCCTGATATTGCTTCATTTTTCTGCCTTGTCACTTTTGGCCTTAATGTACATTTCCTTGATTTTGTGTTTCTTGTCTGTCTCTCTCCATTAGACCATCAGCCCTATGAGTGCAGCCTTGTGGGTGCACTTGTGTCCCCCACCCCCCAAATTCCTATGTTGAACTCTGAACCCCTAGTACTCAGAAGGTGATCATATTTGGAAATACAGTCTTTCCAGAGGTAATAAAATTAAAACGAGGTCGTTGTGGTGGGCCCTGAAGCGATATGACTGGGGTCCTTGGATAAAGGGCGAATTTGGAGACAGTTGCGTCCCAGGCAAAGGCCATGTGAAAACTGGGGTTGGCTGCCACAAGCCACGAAAGCCCCAGCAGGTGGGAGAGAGGCATGGACCAGACCCTTTCCCCGCAGTGCTCAGAAGGAACCAACCCTGCCCACACCTTGATCTTGGACTTCTAGCCTCCAAAACAAGAGACGTGGCATTTCCTAATTTGTGGTCCTTTACTGTGTAGCCCTAGCCTGTCGCCCGGGGGAAGGCCGTTGTGTTAGTGCGTGACCCAGCCACAGTTCTCAAATAGACTGCCCTTGTTTTTGACAAGCGGTGATGAGGGACACATCCTGGGTTGCGGCCCATATGGAATGGGGGGAACCTGCAGCGTCTGGGCCAGTGTGTGGTGCAAACAGGGGGTTTGCTGTCTTTAATCCCTCTCGAGTCTCGCCTGCCTGCTTTCTATTTTTTCCTAGAGTGGCGATCTTTCCTCTGATCCAACCCATCTTTCTCCCTCCCAGTGTGCAAAGCTCAGGGGACTTGGGAGCATCTCAGATCTCCCCGTGGGGGAATGGGGGAACGCTGTCTTCAGACTGTTACGGTCTGCCCACAGAGTCCTGAGACAGGTGTCCCCAGAACTGTGCAAGAGTTGCCTCCGAGAGCACACAGTCTGATGGAGGAGACAGACCCTATTTGGAAAACCCGTGGTCAGATGGAGGAGATAAGGTCTGTGCCCCTGAAGAGCCTCCGATCTGATGAGGGCTACATAGCCCTGCTCTGGGAGAGACCAGCAGGTATGGTTGGGAGCTCCCAGTCTGATGGGGGAGACAGAACACACAAACGTTTACACTAGTAAATATCCCGTAAGAAGCTGCTGCCCGGAGGCGGCCTGGGAAGGCTTCCTGAAGGAGGTGGCCTCTCACGGAGTCTGGAGAAGGAGGGGTACTCATAGGGTGACCAGGAGGAGGAGTGGGCAGTGCAGGGAAGGCCCAAGTGGTCACCTCCTTTCCAGTTCCAGGGGAGCGAGCCCAGTGCCTGGACTCACGGGTGAGTACGTGACCGGCACAGCCTTTCAGTGGGCTTCCTAGCCATCACGAATCACCCATTTTTAGCAGGGAAAAAAGGCTGTTGACAGGGGACAGGAATAGCTTCTGAAGCCTCCCTTCATCCCTGCCGCCGCGATCCTCTTTCCCCAAATGTCTCCGCAGGCCCAGACCTGAAGGCAGTGCATGCCCACAGCGCCCTCTGCCGGAAGGCATCAGAACGGCACCGCAGGCTCTGGGCGCCAAGGCCTTTGTGCAAACAGTCCCAGTTCTGGCTCTCTGGAAGCCCCAGATTCAGAAGCCAGGAATGAAGGATAGGCGGGAACTGGACCAGTGCCTGGGATGGTCCATATCTGTATCCTGAAAGATCTTGGAGCTTAAGAATGTAGCGGGTGGTCAGTTCTACTTGGAGTGGCTAAAGGAGCCATCATAGACAACTCCCCTTGCCCATTCCAGATCTTACTGGAGGTGCAGGAGCTCTGAGTATCCAGGACCCACCTCCCCCCAGGCCAGGAGAGGACCTCCTCCCAACAGATGACCTATGTCTCATTATATCAAAGAGGATGTGTCCCTCTCTTTCTCCAACCCTGGATCTGGAGTGGCTAGACTTCATGTGGGTGGTCTGGATGCTTCCAGAAGGGCTTCACCATTGGGAGACTCTAAGTGAGGCTCAGATGAGGAGGAGGGTAGTTGCTCCTGGATGGCAGAACAAGAGAGCTTGGCAGAGCTAGGCTAGGACTCAACATACTGTTTTCTCCCCATTTCGGACAAGGAAGCTCAGGTTCCCAGGAGGCCAGCAGTGCCTTGGAGGGAACTGGCAACCACAGGACAGAAGACCCAGGAGACCCAAGACCTGAACCACTGGGCTCCCTTCACTCTCTCCTTCCGCAGAGTTCCTGGAGAGAATCCAAGGGTCGAGGGTCTGCTTTCCTGAGTATGTTTTTCATAGCACAAGGGCCTAGGAGATCCTTATTGCCACCCCACCAGGACACACACACCCACACCCCCCCACACACACACGGTGGCTTTTACAGAATGTGCAACTGGAGAAGAAAACAAAGAAGCAGGTTTCTTATAAAGATGGAGGTTGTGGGGCACCTGGGTGGCTCAGTGGGTTAAGCCTCTGCCTTCGGCTCAGGTCATGAGCCCCACATCGGGCTCTCTGCTCAGCGGGGAGCCTGCTTCCCCCTGCCCCCCGCCTGCCTCTCTGCCTACTTGTGATCTGTCAAATAAATAAATAAATAAAATCTTAAAAAAAAAAAGATGGAGGTTGTGCCCGTTCATAGGTCAGTGAGGTGTTAAAGGAATTTTCGGTCCCCCAGCAGCCTGGAGCTGCGGTGGGAGGTCAGAGAAAAGGCTTGTCTAGCTCAGCAAAGGCCCATTGCCTACCTGAGAGTCATCCATGAGGGCCAGGCCAGTATGCAGCATTTCTGTTGGCCTCGTCAGTCACAGCCTGTTGGAGCCTCAAATGGTTCCTATTAGGGCAGTTAGCACATCAGAGAGATGATTTGGGTCTATTGGGAATTCCTGTTTTAGTTGCCTGTTCTCCCTGAAGGCTGCAGAGGGACAACCCACGGTGTGAGGAAACAAATTGCTAAAGGATTTCCAGATGACTTAGGTTTGCTTTTGGGGGCAGTTTGTATGGGTTTGTAAGACAAAATGGCAGCTGGTGATGATTTTCAAATAAATATATTTTGTGACCACTAATTGCTTCTGAGGGAAATCTGAAATGTGGGAGGCAGCCGTGCAGAGCTGTGGTGACAGGTGCTGTCTGGGTGCAGGCGTGCCCCCACAGCTGGTTCAGGTCCCGGTGCTCCTGGACTGGACACCTGCCAGTACCTATACTTCTCTGACTAGTGGCTTTTGCTACTGCAGAAGTGAGCCCGGCCGGGACGCCCGTGGTGGGCCAGAAGTGCTAAGGAGTGAATGGCATTTCTTGGGAGTGACCCTCAGCCAGTGACAGAGTGGAGCTGGAGAACACTGGAGATGTGTGTCTACTCTCGTTTCCAGTGGAATCAAAGTCCACACTCACAACCGTAACCTTCCCTTTACTGGTGTCCTTCGTGTTGCCCTTTTACTTCCTCACTTGCCTCAGGGTGTTTCTGGGGATCACACAAATACATTCTCTGCACTGAATCCTTATCTCAAGCTCTGCTTCTGGGGGAACCACCATGACCAGCTTGTTCTGATTTTCCTGGGATTGTTCCAATTTTAAAAGTCAAAGTCCTATATCCCAAGACTGTCCCGCACCTCAGTACCAGGCAGACAGGGATGATGGGTCACCGGAGGGGGGAGTCCCAGACCAAGACAGATGTGAGCACACTGAGCAAGGCAAACAGACCACTGAACCACTAGTTTGAAAGCCAAGTAGTGGTTTTGAGAACAAAAGAGCAGACACAAGTATAATTTTGTCATATCAGGTTCATTAGTTTTTACGAGCTAAACACTTCTAAGAGAACAGTAGCCACCAATGACAAATAAGCCATTCCTTTGAAACCAGACATGGTCATACAGCCCCCGGGTGTGGTTTGCTAATTGTTGGTGCCATCCAGGACTCCTGCAGTGTCCATGGGACTGGCCATTGGAAAAAGGCAGCGGGGTATTCTAAGAACAGCAAGTGTCATAGGCACTGTAGGGACATTACAGGTGAGCAGGCAAGGGAACAGGGCAGCATGTTGTAGGCACTTAAGGCTCTGAGGGGGACAAGCACCGGCCATGCCACTTGAGCCAAAGCCACCGGGACAAATAGTGAAACTATACTGGGTGTGTCACTACGTTCGACCGCATGGAGGCAAGGTGCTTTGCCATGGGAAGCAGCTGTAAGCTCAAGGCAGCTGGCCACAAGCCAAGGTTTGCAGCATGAACAGGAGGAATCCCACTTTGTCAGGTGATCTGGGAGGCAGTTTAGAGGTCAACGTCAACAGGCGGGGAGGGAGGGGTGGTGAACACGCAGGTCAGGGAGCTCCATGGTAGGGAGTACAGGGGAGCCTGGCTGGGAGACGCTGCCAAGGTCCTGACTTTAGGACCTGTCTCTGCAGATCAGATGTTCCAGCTGTGAAATACCACATATATCCCCTGCCCTGCTTATTTTTATATGATGCTGGGGGGCATGCTCCCGCTGAGGGATGCACCCATGGTGGTGGGGGGGTTGATCTCCCTCATCCCTGCTAGATTGGTGGGAAAAAAACCTTGCAAATGCCACGGCAGTGAACACACAGCCCATTCCTGGGGGTAGAAAAGCCCTTATCTCTCCCTTTGCAGGAAGGATGCAGAAGCATTTGTGTCTGGGGACCACTTGGGAGAGGTTCCAAGATGCACATAGTGAAAAGCAGCCTTTGTACCCTACACGAGCAGGTCCTTGTGTGGTGGGTTCTAGCGGGGCCGGTGAACGGTGGAGGCTGCACACAGATCCGGGGAGACTCCTTTCCTCACTTCCTTTCAGTGGGGGTCCCTGCCAAGGGAGAGAGGAGGTTCCCCTCCTAGTGAGCAGGTGCACCCCCCTCCAACCCACAGCAGGTAGTTTGAGAACTCGCGACTCTATTCCCCCGGTCACAGCAGCGGAGGACAGAGGATGTCGTTTGTTCTGTCCACGGGCAGGGGACAGATGGAGAAAACGACGCTTATTTTCAAATCCAGTGCAAATCTGCCTAAGGGTGGGGCCCAGTTTCCCGGGATCTGGAGTTGATCTCAGCGGAGGGGGCCCCAGAGGGACGATGCTGCCCTGTGTGTGGCGGGAGGTTGGACCTTTGGGACACTTAGTAGCAGACTCTCCCCCCTACCCCAAACCCCGGGGCAAGGAAGCCTACCGCAGGTGCTCGGGCCAGGGTCCCACGCTGCTGCTGGGAACCACTCTATCACACCACCCGTATCCGAAAGCTCAGGGGCTGGCCTCTAGTGCCAGCAATGCCCGGACAGCTCAGTCTGAAGCCACCCTGACATATGGCAGGTTCAGAGGTTGGGGAAGCAGCAGGCGAAGACATGTCCTCCCGGGCATGCCAGGGAGGGGGGTAATGGTTCACGGAGCAGAGTCGCTGTTGCTGCTTCTCACCAAGCTCTGAAAGGACAGGAACCCCAGCCGATGTGGTGCTCACTCTGCTGCCCCGGGATGCCTGGCATGCGGGAGGCTCTCAAAAAAGGCTCTTTGAATGGCGCCTGAAGATCCCTCAGGGAGATCTAGACCAGCTTTTTCCCAGCTGAATAACCCTGGGAGAGCAGCCTTCTGAATCACCTCATGGGAGACTGACAATACACATTTACATATTCATGACTCTGAGTCTGTCTTGACCTAAAGAAATCTGTTTTCCTTGGGTTTCCCCAACATATTTGCCTGCTGGACTGTTTCTCATGAATTGCTAATTCACATATCAACCAAAGAATAGTGTTGGAAATGCTGATTGAGTGTAGCCTCCTCATACTACAGAAGATGAAACAGGGCCCAGAGAAAGCAAGCAACTTGCCAGAAGCCACACAGCATACTGATGGGAGTTCGGACCAGCACAGAGATTTCCCAGCTCTCCTCAGTGTTCTTGCCACGGGAGGCCTGCCTCTGTTGGAGGGGACCACTGGGCAGGAAGGATGCAGATCAGGGGACTCTCCTGATCCTTCAATCAGGCAGGGCAAAAACGTTTCCTTGCATCACCTAGAAAGCAAGGGCTAGTTGAACAAAAAATCCAGATTAATCCAAGTTAATCCCAATTGCAGGAGCAATGTGTCCCTCCTTGATAATTTCTGGAACCACCTTAGCTTCAATGCCTTCGCTAATTACCTAAGGTTATTTTTTTCCTTGAGCCTCTCTCTTTGGGCTTGGCTGTTCAGGTGGCAGTTTCTGGAGACTGTGTGTCATCTCATATGTCTGAAGTTCTTTAAAAAATGTCTCTTATCCAGATGTCCACCAAAGATCTTGGGTTATTTGATATCAACGAGGATTTGTTGCTCTGCTCCTTTGGATGCTAGGCAGGGGAGCCAAGGGGTGGGGAGGTCAGCGGTCCAGATGTCCAGCTGCTGCTCCTGGAGCAGGATCTAAGGACATTCCCTGGAGAAGGGGGCGGTACACCCACCACCGTGCTGGGTTCTCGGTTACTCCTTCTAGTTCCACAGTGGGCCACCTTGAACCTGCTCATTGTCCACACTTGGAGACCCAGAATCAGGTGGCTTGGGAAGCTGGATGGCTCAGTCCAACCTCATCATGTAAGAGGAGAGGGGCCCAGAAAGCACACGCAACGGGTTCAAGGTCACAGGTGGTGAGCACAAGTCCATGGTCACTAAGGGGGAACCATCTCAGAGGCACAGAAGCTGGGAACGTTGGGACAGGGGCAGCCTCCCAGCTTCGGTGCACCCGGCAACGGGAAGCCACTTACCCAAACGAATGCCAGGTGTTCCCACTCTCGGTCTGATAGGTACTTCTGCTAATGGTGGGCCAAGGAAGGGAGGTCATACCCCTTTCTCCTTACCCTGAGGCTGGGACTGCTGGATGCACGTGTTACTTTTGTGCTGGGAGTCACATAGGGAGAGGACAAAGCTGTCCTCACACCTGCTTGAGGCCGTGAGCAAGACAGCCTAAAACCCTTATCCCTCTCAGTGGCACTGATTTCAAGCCAAAAGCCCAGACTGTCATCCATGTGCAACCTGGGAACCTGGTGGCCGTGGTGCTGGTGGCTACCCGGCTGGGTTCCACCCCAGAGGGTGATTCTAAAGCAGAACAGCCAGCCAAGCAGCAGACCGGACTTGATACAAAGCCTCCAGCCCCTTCCCTTCCCTTGGGATTGGATCACCAGGGTTTTGGAGCCTCAGCAGGACCGGTGTCGAGAAAGCCCCTCCTGGGAGACTTTATAGCACAGGGGGAGGGTAGAGAAGGGCCCCCAACCCAGGGCCAGTGTGTGGGGGTGCAGGACACCATATCCTATCCAGGCTGCCTCTTCTCTACGCCTGAAGGGCATTCTGTTGGAGCCCCTCTCCCCCTCCGCCCCTGATGAAGACTGGTCATTTCTCAAGGCTGGGATGTGTGCCAGAGCCCACAGCACCCCCCACAGGTCACTTTGCTCTGTGGGGACCTCCAGATCTCCCTGGAGAGGGATTGGCTTTGTGCCAGGGCCCTGGGGCCCAAAGGGACCACTTGGTGAAGCTATGTTAAGGCCTTGGAGAGGGGATGTGAGGGCTCAGCCTGGGGTCCCGGACAGCTGGGCTTCCAGAGGAGTCTTCAGGGCAGAGGTGACTGGGCCCCCAGGGTGTCTGAGGCTGCGCCCGTCACCACAGGGTCCAGGTGAGCTTGAGGGGGGAAGCCCCCAGGGGCTATCTGCTGGACCATTCAAGAGTCCTTCATTTCTTTGAATAAAACCCCCTCCCAGCTAAAGCTGCTGGTCCCAAACGCACAGCCAGGCTCTGTCTGGTTCTCTGTTGCAAAGAGGGCCCCCGGGATCCTCAAACAGAGCTGACGCAGGGCCCCCTCGTGCCCCTCAGCACCAGCGGCCTTCGCCTTGCACAATTCCTGAAACTGTGCAAATTATTTAAGTTGTCGCCTGGTTTCTCTACCGGCTTCTGTGACCATGTCTATTCTGTTCGGACTATTTTAGCACAGACTGAAGCTTGGTTTTAATACCTCAGCGGCAGGTGTCCCTCCTGGGCCTCCCTACCTCCTCCTCTTAGACTGGAGGTCACCGACAGTCTGCAAACTGACGTACACTAGGACTTCCAAGCCCTGGGAAAAGGCCCCCAAGTGACTTTGTAGCATGTTGGGAAGGGGAATTCTCCAGTGGGTTTGTGAGTGGGATTTTGGGGTGCCGGACCGTCACCACGGAGACAAGGCAGTGGGCAGAGGTGGTCTCCCATGCTTGGACGTGAGCTTGCAGGTCTGGTTACTGGCAGTCTTTGGGTTTGCTCATATCTCCCTTTTATTTGGGGGGGGGGCGTTGCCCATGGGATCCTCTTCCAGAGAGAACAGGGATTTAAGCTGTATTTTCTCTCTCCCCACCCCACAGCTGCCTGGGCATTCTTTGGAGCTTCTAGAGATCTCGTCCAACCTCCCTTACCTCACTCACTTATTTTACAGGTGGGGAAACTGAGGCCCAGAGAGGGGGCAGAAGCTGGCCTACAATCGCACAGCTAGGTGGTAGCAAAGTTGGGATTGAACTCAGGCCTCCTGACTGCCAGTCCAGGGCTCTTTCTAGCAACCAGTATATTGGCTACAGCTGCAAAAGCTCCCCCGTACCAGGCCCGCACCGTCCCCTTCCCCTCCGCTCTTCCCACCCCTACTACACGTAATTCGGGTTATAGCAAAGCATGTTGAACTCCAGGTTCTCGTCCCAGTGCCGCAGGAGCACGAACAGCTGGCGGCCGGCCGCCCTGAGGGTGCCCCGAGTGCGGCCCTCGGGGACCTCCTGCTGCTCCAGCCAGGAGTTCGCTTTGGCGGCCACCAGCTCCCACTCCACAAAGTAGGAGGCTGAGCTGTGCTCTAGCCACGCCAGCGCCACCACGGTGGCCCACAGCTTCCCCGTGTGTTCTACCACAGCCCTGGGCTCCCAGCCTGGCTTGCCCTCTGCCAGAGGCTCCGGGGAGAAGCTGTCGCAGGAGGGGAGCCGCGCGGAGGGGCTGGTGCACCCCTGGGGACTCGGGGTCTTAGACTCCGGCTGGCGGGCAGTGAGGGACACTCGGTGGCAGGTGAAGGGTGAGGTCCACTTGAGCTTCTCCATGGGGATGTGGACGGCCTCGCAGAAGGCTTGGTTGAGCAGGAAGGCTCCGGAGGCCAGCTGCAGAGACACCTGTGTGTGGGGTAGCCCCTCGGGGGGCCTCAAACTTTTTAGACTGTGGAGCCCCAGGCCGTGCAAAAGCCTGGGTCCACACAGCCCGCCCATTCATCCCCCCAGACCCCCCCAGCCTGCCCCTCCCACCTGGGAGATCTGCAGGATACTCCAGCCAACGGAGCATCTCCGAGCTTACCCCACGGGCACTTCAGGCTGATCAGGCCCAACCCAACCTCTTTACTCCACACCTGCCTCATGTCCTGTGTAGGGGGGCCCTGCTTGGGCTCTGGGGTCATCCACTGCCATTCAGCAGATTCAGGGCAGCTCACCTCCCTGTCCCTCCCTCCACGCTGATCGGTTTCCAAGTCCCGACGGGTGTACTTTCTACTCTGCTCAGCAACCTGCCAGCTGCCTCCACTCTCCTCCCCTGCCCCCCGCTTCTCCTCTTTCCTGGCTTGGAGGGGTTCTAGTAAGGCATAAACCATGGCGCTCTTTGGAAGCCATCAGCTCAGTGACTTCAAGTTTCTCTTAGAATCAGAGATTTCCAGAGCACTGGCTCATCCTCTCCCTGCCCACAGCCCCCAGTGCTCTGGTCCTCAGGCTCTCTCCTTTCCACACTGCCGGCCATGACTCCTCACCCTTCTGGTCTCAGTCTGACCACTGCCTGGAGTCTGTGTCTCGCCCCCCCCCCCCCCCCGCCCCCAGCCACCACACCTCACCGCACCAAACCCGACCTCTGCACTCACAGCACCCAAGCGTCAGGAGTGTCTTGTTCCTTGTCTGTGCCCCCACTAGACACTGAGAGCCATGAGCTCAGGGACTCTGTGCATCCAGTTCAAAGTCATCTCCCAGGGTCTAGCACGGTGCCCGGCTCCACAAACACTTAAGCAAGCACAGAGCTCTGTGGCCCAAGAGCCTTGGAAATTCAACGTTACACTATGCCTCGGGCGTATAGGGACTGGGGCTGTGTGGGGCAGCTCACACCGTCCCCTCTCCCAGCACCCTCTGATCCCCAAGCCCCACTGGGCCTCCCATGCGGTGGGGCCAGGCCCCCTTGCTCTTCAACGCAGAGACCCCCTACCCCCTGCTTCCCCCCTCCAGACCTAGTCTTCTCACCCTGCCACAGCATGCCAGGCTGTCTACAGCGTCACTTGCTAAACACAGTGTGTGTTCCTGCGGTGTTAATTTTACTTGCTTGTGAGCTATTTCAAGGTTTATTTTTATGTATTGGAAAATAAACACACATAGATGGTGGAGTAGAACGCAAAATTCCTGTGAATTTTTAAAGCCAAGAGAGCAGATTGCAAAGAATATTCGTGATGCTGGCGCTGGCTTCTAGCAGCACTCTTAGGCCCCCGGCCCTTGCCCTGCTGCCTACTTGGGGGGGAAGGTCTCCGTCTTCTTCCCTTTGGGAGGGGGGAGGGGTGGGCAGGAGGCTCCTAGGAAGGCCCCTCAGGGAGTGTTGGAGGCTGAGGTCTGGGGTCTGGGGCACTCACCAGTGGGATGTAGTCGAAACTCTGGGTCCCTGGGCTTGACTCTGTAGCCTTGGTCAGTGGTTTGTTCAGGAAGCCCTTGGCTGCCCGAGTCAGCAGCCTGGACTTGCTCAGACTCAGCCTGTGTGGGTGGAAGCAGGGAAGAGTGGCCAGAGCTGTCCCCAGGCGTCCCCGGTCATCCCACCCTGCCCAGCACCCACTCAGCTGCCCCCAAAAGTCAGGGCCAGAAGGGAGTGACAGATGGCTTCCTCCAACTTCCTCATTTGGCAGCTGGGGAAACTGAAGCCCAGGGAGGGAAGCTTGCGCTTCTTGAGTTACTCAGTGAGTTAGCGGCACCCTAGATGATGAATAGGTGAGGGTTCTTTCTGGGACCCTCTTCCGATAGCATACTCTCGTTCAGCCCAGTGTCCAGAGAAGCTTAGGCTAGCTCTCCCAGGGGATTTGCACCTGCACAGAGACCACAGTGGTGGAGGCGGGGGGGCTTCCACCGTGCGAAGACCGGAAGGCGGTGTATCTGGGTAAAAGGGCCTTCTCGATACCCTTCAGATTGTTCATTTTTGTCTAAATGTCAAGTTGGGCCTGCTTTCCACCTACCAAGCCAGGAGGGGCCCTGGGGAAGCAGGTGGTGTGGCACAGCCTACCTCGAGGGGAGAACCCACGTACCTGGATCCAAAGAGAGAGTCTGAGGTCTTGAAGGAAGAAAGAGTATTGGTGGCCAGACTGCGCAGGGGACCTGGAGAGCCATAGAATGACTGTTGGGGCATGACAGATGACCCTGTCCAAGGGCTTCCTGCCCAGGGGGGAAACAGAGGCCCAGAGAGGAGCAGGGGCCTGCCTCTCTTGCACCCAGGTGGTGTGGGGAAGGATGAAATACGTATGTCCACATGTAAGAAATAGGCCTCCGAGTTTCCGTGGCCGGTGGCTGCTGGTGTCTTCTGTTACCCGTGGGGGGCAGTGATGGCTTCACATCAGCCCCTCCCCCATCCCTGAGAGGGGGACATTGAGTTTCCTTCCCTGGCACATTGTGGAGGAGGCTTCTGAGCAGAGTTAGGTGGTAGAATGATCCCTCAGCTGGGAATTGGGAAGTCTGATTCCAGGCCTGGTGTTGTCACTAATTTGCTGTGTGACCTTGGACAAGTCACTTGACTTCTGAGTCTTAGTTTCCACATCTTTAGATTGAGGGTACTCCTCTATTAATCTCACGCAGGGGTGTTTTGAGGAATAAATGAACCACTGAGGACTTTGTTGAGCTAAGACACTCTCTTGGCCAGTGGGTCAGTCACTGTCCCTACCTTAACGAAGGACAGAGTCGGCTGACCGCCTACTCACCTTCGGAAGCAACATACTTCTCGCGGCCCGGGGACGTGGTCTCACCAAAGGGTGCAGTGGAGCTTTCTTCCACATCTACAACAGATGATGAAGCCAGTGAGGCCTGAGCTCCTCTGGCCCTCCCTCTCTCACCTCTCATCCCCCCCAAGGAGAGTGAAGGTCCAAATCCACACTATGTGGGGGGTGGGCTGGGAGAGCCTGCTTGCATGGGCCTTTGTCTTCCAGAGATAACACCCCTGGTCTACCCTAAGAGTCCCATGCTTGCTCTCTCTCTCTCTCAAAATAAATAAATAAATTTATTAATTAAAAAAAAAAGAAAAGAAGGGATTTGTGATTTTGATGGAAGCCATGGGCCACCAAGAACTGAGCTATGGACAAATGAAAAGGTAGACAGAAACTTCCTTTGGACGGGAAGCCCAGTTTACAGCAGCGCCCCACCCCCCCAACGCCGCCGCCCCATCCCCAGTTTGGGAGGCCCCGAGGGACCAAAGAGCTGGCAGAGCTTTTTAATTCTGAAGTTACACACTCTTCTACCCCTCACACACTGTTCCTTTTTCACCCCATCAATGTCTGCGAGAACTTTCGAGTTCCTCAGGTAAAAACTTAGTACAATCTGGGTGTCTGGCCTCGCGGCCAGGTGGGACTTCTGATGTACTTCCCATGCACAGGAGGAGGCCGGAGATCCTCACTGAACATGAGAGAGCAGGAAGGAAGAAGGGATTCGGACCAGTGCAGCAGTTAGGCTGTCTTTGGAGGGACCAAAAGACATGCACACATTCAGGACACAGAGAGTTAAAACTATTCCTGTGAATGAGTGCCAGGTCACAAAAGGGTCAAATCATGGACACTTAAGGACCTGACAAAATCAAGCAAAGGCAAAAAGGAAGCTTGGGGAATCCTGAAAGAAGCCAAGGGTGGGACCCAGACAGATGGAGCTGCCTCTCTGCTCCTCGCTTTCCCCCTTGCTTATTAGTTGTCCTGGCCTTTGGTGCCAGAGAGGACTCAAGAGATTGGAGCTGAGAACAGCCCCGGGGCTGGGCAGACTTTGAAAGGGGAGAGGTGGAGGGATGGTGCGGGCTCGTGGTCTCCCGGCACTCTCTCAGCAAAGCTGTGTTTGGTGGTGGCGGCACACGGAGCCTCCGAGAGTCTGTCTGGGAGGCCTGGCCTCACTTTGGCTCTGCAAGGGGACCCAGAGCGCAGACTCAGAGCCTGGCTTCTGGGAGCCTTGGACACCAGCGCGCCTCCCAGGCTTAGGCTTAGAACACACATGAGGCAGCTCTTACTTAGGTTCTGGAATTTGCCGTCTCCTGCTGCTGAGTCTTCCCCGAGCAGGGTCTGAGACCGTCCGAAGCCAGCAGCCGGGCCCCTCCTCTGTCGGGTCAGGACCTGAGAGTTGACCATCCGCCATGCAGCACCTTCACAAGGACAAGGAGAGGGGGTCAGTTGGGTACAACTGTGTCAGTCCTTTGCCTTTCCCCCAGGTCGGTCACTTGTCCAGAGGCAGAAAGACATTGTACAAGGTAAGACCATGAACTTTGGAGCCAGAATGACCTGGGTTTGAACCTCAGTCCCATCTCTTAGTAGCTGGAGGGGGTGCTAGCCCCTCTGTGCCTCAGTTTCCTCATCTGGAAAAGGGAGATAATAACCTTGCCAGGTGCATGCTATTGCCAAGACGATGCTCAGGAAGCAGTAATATTTTCTAGTTAGTCAAAAGGCTGGTTTTCTCAGAACATCCCACTTTTCATTCTCTCCTAATTTGTGGTCTCAGAAACCAAGGTTCCCCTTCCCCTCCCACAGGGCAGGCCCCTGGAGTCGCAGGGCCTCAAACAGCACATGGATAAAGAGAAATGAAGCTATAGCACCCCTCAGTGAGTTTTGGGGAGCCCCACTCTTGGAGAACACAAGTCTGTAAACTATTCCTTAAAAAAAAATAAGGAGTTCTACAGGGAGGTAAGTTTGGAAGAAGCTGCAAACTAGAGTCCCTTCTCTGAGCCTCGTGATGTATGTTAACATACTAAAGGCTCTGACAAGTTCTGCAATCAAGAAAGCTGTTGAGCTTTATTTAATCCAGTGCTTCCTAAATGTATTTCCTAAACTGGGATTTCCTAGTTTGTGCAGAATGGCTGTGCTCAAGACATGCACTTAGGGTCCTGGTTTCCTGAACTACACTTTGGGAAGTACTGATTCAGGTCTTAGGGGGCTGTGGGACTTAGGTTAAGACATGGACCAGCTCTCTGAACCTTCCAGGCTGTGTGTGCTACAGATGCTAGGAGGATGGTCTGAGACGGGCAGGGAGGGAGAGAATGTCATTTGGGATGACAAAGCCCAGTGAATGAAAATATGCCTAGTGCAGCAATAGTCTGGGCCGCTGGCCAGAACCCGAAATGAGAGCAACCTGAGGAGGGAACAGGTCATCGATGATTTTGGTGCCGTAGATAAAAAGCAGCAGGAGAGGAGGGAGATGGGAACAAGGAGAGGCACATTTTGTTTTTAAACATTCTTTCAGGAGATCTGCTAAAAAAAACAAAAAAGAAAGAAAAATAAAGGGAAAAAAAAGGAGCTGCAGAAGGTAGGAAAATGTAACTCAGGAGAGAAAAAGTACATATAGTTTATGTACCTATGAAAAGTATCTCACCAAAAAAAACCTAAAAAAATTCCCCAGAGAGCGATTCTTCCCTTGCCTACGAGCCTGGAAGCATTTAGAAAGATAAGCAGCACACAGTGTTGGTGCAAAGCCGACCCCCTGAACAACCTTTGTAGTCAGGTCACTTTGAAAAACTTTAAAACTCATCCCAGTTTTAAACGGGCAGGCCTTTTGATCTGCAATCTTACTTCAGAGAGTTAATTAGCCCCAAGGAGATAACCTGACAGGGGCATAAAGATGTTCTTTGGGGGCGCCTGGGTGGGTTAAGCCTCTGCCTTTGGCTTGGGTCATGATCTCAGGGTCCTGGGATCAAGCCGAGCCGGCTTGGGCTCTCTGCTCAGCAGGGAGCCTGCTCCCGGACCCCTTGCCTACCTCTGCCTACTTGTGATCTCTGTCTGTCAAATAAATAAAATCTTTAAAAAAAAAGATGTTCTTTGCACCATAATTTACAATAATCAAGAGGGGAGTAAAATGAAGGTCTAGTATCTGGGGGGCTCATGGAAAAGGTTCTGATAAACATTAAGTGGTAATGGAAAGGATCAGGAGGGAGTACAGACTCTGCAGCCAGGCCACGGGATGCCAAGCCTAGCTCTGCCCCTCACTGCTGTGTGACCTTGGGCAGGGAGCTTAGCTCCCTCTGCCTCTATCTTCCCACCTGTAAAATGGGGATAATAATAGCATCTTCTTTGCAGAGCTGTGTTGAGGATTAAGACATTCGATGTAGAGGGGCGCCTGGATGGCTCAGTGGGTTAAAGCCTCTGCCTTCGGCTCAGGTCATGATACCAGGGTCCTGGGATCGAGCCCCGCATCAGGCTCTCTGCTCAGTGGGGAGCCTGCTTCCTTCTCTCTCTCTCTGCCTACTTGTGATCTCTGTCTGTCAAATAAATAAATAAAATCTTAAAAAAAAAAAGACATTCGATGTAGATAAAGTGCTTTGGAACCCTGTCTAATTGATGATGAACATAGAAAACCCTGTAGCTATTGAAGTGGTGATAGACATTCACCTTCGTGGAAAGATTTTTTTTTCCACACCCACATTTGATAGAACACAGCACATATCGGTATAATCCAACTCATGAAAAGTTATCTGTCTTTTGACTTCTCTACATTAGATATTCATAGAGAGAAGTCTGGAAAGATGGTCACGCCAAGGAGGTAATGAGTTACTCATTTCTGGATGACTGTCAAGTCCAGGCATTTTTATTTATTTTATGTCTTTCTATATTT
Organism: Lutra lutra; assembly: GCF_902655055.1. Classification (NCBI taxonomy): domain Eukaryota; kingdom Metazoa; phylum Chordata; class Mammalia; order Carnivora; family Mustelidae; genus Lutra; species Lutra lutra. The sequence continues at coordinate 183,205,488 of NC_062281.1, forward strand.
TGGAATTTTCTACGGAGAGCACACACATTGTCCCAATTGGAAGAATACAGTCAAGTCCTATTCATTTGGTGGGAAAAAGGGAGTGGGGGTAGCTTCATTGCCCTTTGCAGAATAGTGAGTGGGGGTTCATGTACCCACCACCCTGTGGTGACCGAACCATTGGCCAGGGGCCTTTTTGCTTCTGGGCCATTCCTGTACCCCTATCTGTGGGTCTGTGCTCCTTTGTGTCCCAGTTCCCCTCTGCCAGCCAAGGGGGGCTGCTTGGCCCTCAGAAGAGCCCATCTGCCTTACCAGAGTTGGGGTACCCCACCACAGTGGGCAGGTACCGGCTCTTGCTCACGTCCACAGGCATGAAGACTGTATACTTGCTGATGACGTTGCAGGCTTTGCTGGTGTGCACAGCGTTCACCTGATAACGGCGGCTGGACCCTGCGGAGGGAGAGGCTGGGGGTCAGTGTGCGGACCCGGAAAATCCCAGCTGACCCAGGAATTCTGGAAGCTAAAAGAAGGACTAGATCAGTGGTCTCTGTCTTTGGGATTCCAGAAGCCCTTCAAATCAAGGGGTCTGTGCACTTGCCAGTTAAGGACATTAACCCCCCACCCCCAAGATTATTAACCTCCATCATCATTTCATAAAATGAGGACATTTTAATGTAAAAGAGCTAAGACATCTAGGACAAAAAGATAGTTACACCCCTTAAATAACTTGAGTGTTATTTTAAAAAAAATCCTCTAGGGGTACCTGGTGGCTCAGTCAGTGGCCTGAGTGTGCCACCCTCGATCTTGGGGTTGTGAGTTCGAGCCCCAGGTTGGGTGTAGAAATTACTTAAAAATAAAAGCTAAAAAAATCCCAAAAAACCCCAAACCCTCTATGTCACCCATATTCTCTATTTTAATTTTACAGCTATCCGATAAAAAGTTTGCTGCAGGATTTCACAGGTCCTCTGGCAGGATGGGGACCACTGGTCTGGTCCATTGGGACAATCTTGCAGAGAAGATTGAAAACCAGAGAGGGAGAGCAGAAAACACAGGGTCACAGAGCGAGTTAGTAATGGCCCTGGGATCAGAACTCAGGATGCTCTGACCTCCAAACCCAAGTTCTTCCCACAAAACAGGTGAGCAGTCTCCAGAGGGTTGTGTGTTCTCTGTATCTAGACCCATCTATTCTCGGTGTGCACCATCGTGATCCCAGGAATCACGGTCTTAGGAAATTTTGCCCCAATTCCTGAACTCAGTTAGTTCCCCACCATCCCTGTTACAGGATTTCTTGGATCCCTGTATTTCTTAATAGGACAATCAGGCCAAATGCAGTCAATTGATTGTACGCCCAATTATTTGATTCATGTTGGCTTCCCCGCTAGTGCGTGCATTAAGGGTTGGAATTGTGGTGGTCACTGCACTGTTCAGCCTCGAGTCTGGCCCCGAAATGATCCAAAATCAATAAATGGCGTTGATGAATGAGTGAGTGGACCAACTAGGTCTAGTGGGTTCTGTAATAAGGTGTGGTCGCAGGGGAGCAGGTCAGGCGCCGATCTGGCAGGCCGCGTTGTTCTGTCTCTCGAGGCCTACGGGGGGCGCTGCAAGGAGAAGCCCTGGGAAGTGAGAAGGAATGGGTACTGCAGCAGACGGGGAAAAGGAAAGAGAGGAGAGGACAGACCACCGGATCACCAGATCACCGGATCACCGGATCACCGGAAGGGATGGGAGGGGTGAAGGAACCCAGGGCTAGCCGGGAGGCATCTGGGGGCTGGGTGACCGGGCGGGGTGTGGGTGGCGGTGATCAAGGAAGGGATGGAACCCTGGGCTCTGTGTGTGTGTGTGTGTGTGTGTGTGTGTGTGTGGTGGGGGGCGGGGGAGGTGGAGGGTGGGGCTGGTTGTGCTGGGACCGAGGGGAGACGCCGGGAGGCAGTGGTGCGGGGTGGGCGGGCGGTGGGGGGGCGAAGAGATGGAGCACTAGACAGTGGCGGGCTGTGGGAAGAAGGAAGTTTGCTGAAGCCTGGGGAGGAGAGCCGATCACCCGTGGGTGGGCCAGGAGGAGGGTGGGGCCTTCCGCCCGACCTTATGGAGGGGGCAGGGCCCGAGGTGGGGAGGAGGAGAGAGGATCACGGTGGGGGCTGTGGGATGGGGCGTTGGGCGGGGCTGCGAAGAGGGGGCGGGGCCCTGAAGTGGGGAGGGGTATGGGGTGGGGCTGCGAGGAGGGGCTCCCGGAGGCGGTCCGGAGCGCGCTGGCGACGGAGCTCACCTGGCTCGATCTCGCCTTCGCGCTCCGCCAGCTGCTCAAAGTCGCGGATGATGGCGCGGGCCGCCAGGTGGTGGAAGGTCTCGCTCCACAGGTCAGCGTCCTGTGCCCCTCCCCGCTCCGGGCCGGGGGGCCCCAGCTCAAAGGTCACTTCCCACTGCAAACGTTGGCTGTCACGCAAGCCCTTGACCACGGCCTTGCCCAGCACCGGGCCTGGAGTGGGGGGCCTGCCGGGATTGATCCGCTCCTCGGACTCTGCAGGGGGCTTCCAGTCCGAGGACGTCTCAGTCTCGAAGGCGGAAGGGTGATGGGACGGCTCTGCGGGCAGAGGGACAACCAGGCGGTGCTCTGAGCTGGGGCACAGAGGGGCAACCCTCAGGGACGTCATTCCTCCCCAGGGCGCAGACATCGCGAAGCAAGTACAGTCTTCTTCCCCCTACCCTCCACCTCGAGGAACACACGACTTCCTCCCTAGGGCAGCTGGATGGTATGGACCTGTCCCCAACATGGGGCAGACCCACCTCCAGGAATCCAGTACCTGAGGTGGCCAGATAGGGTGGGGTGGGGACACTTGGGCAGTGAAGAGTGCAGCCACAGAGACATCTGGGAGCCTCACAGCCAGCCCAAGGGCCAGGTTGATCCGGGAAGATCAGGATTGGTGAGGTTCTCTGGAACGGAGGGGCCTCTTCCCCCCCTCACCCCCCACCCAAGGGCACAGACAAAGGCATTTGCCCTCAGTCCTATCATATGAAGCTGGGCTACAGCCAAGAATTCATCCCTGTACCCGATCAGGTCTTAAACCCTGTAGGCACTTACCCAGGTCCCCAGGGTTACGTCTGTCTGAGGCAGGCTTCAGGCTAGACCCAAGATCTTGCTCTTTCATGGGGCTCCAGGTCTGGGTCTCCTGGCTGGAGGGCAGGCTGGGCTGGCAGCCTTGGGGCAGCAGAGAGGGCCTTCGGGCCCCTGGGCCCCGGAGTTTGGGGCCCTGGCTCAGGTCCAGACCACTGTTCAGCAAGGGCTAGGAGTTTAAGAGGGAGGGGAGGAAGCTGAGATCCTGGTGGCTGCCCCTTCCCTCCACCCCTAGCCACAGCTCTTTCTCAGGGCACCCCAGGTCCTATAGTACTGCAGGCCACATAACCTACTCTCCACTACCCATGAGAACCATCAACACAGATAATCCCAAAGCATGGATACAGCCCAAACCATGGAAAACTGTGAAAAATCACATACAAGGGATAATATTCTAAACCCACTTTTTTTTTTTTTTGCCATAAAGTCTAAAACTTTGTGTGTGTGTTGGAAGGAGGCTAAAATTATCAGCCTTTTCCTTATGTCTTCTCATATGTCATGCTTAAAAGGTCTTTCCCACTCAAAAAAAATTCTAGAATTTTTATGATTTATTTTTGTTTGCTTAAATCTTTGACTCACATGAAATTTATTTTAGTGTAAAGAAATAGGAACAAACCTTTTCCTTGGTTTTCCCAGTAGTACAGATCTCAACACCACTTATTAAATATGGTTCATTCATTGAGTTTCTAAGGTTTATCAATCCCCCACCTGTATCCTGTCAAAGCTCACATGTATATTGGTTTTATTTCTGGGCTTTCTCTTCTGTATTGTGGATTTAACCTGTCTGTTCTTGTGCTGGTACAAAAAAACACCAAAAGGCATGGGATAAACTGGGAAATATAGCTGCAACACACATGACAAAGATCATTTTCAAGAAAAAGTTCTTATAAATCACTGGGGCAGGGAGGCAGAGGGAGACTATGGGTTCAGGGTATCTGTAGGCAATACACAGAAAAAGTATCCAATAAACCCATGAAAAAAATGCTCTGCCTCATGAACATTGCTCTAAAATAAAATAAGTTATATGACTTTTTTTCCATCTTCCAGATTGGCAGTTATTTAAACATTTGATGACGCCTACTGTGGCCAACTGGGAGACAGGGCTTCTTTTGCGGACCGTTGATGGGAGTATGAACTTGAGGCACACCTGTGGGAGGACACTTTAGCTGTGTGCTGTCCAGCAACATTAAATGTGCACAAGCTCTTCTGACCCAATGATTCCATGTTTAGAAGTTCTGTGGAAATGCACAGGAAGTGGATATCTATGTGCCTGTGTTGTAGATTCGTTGCAGCGTTGTTCGTAAAAGTGAATCTTTGGATATTCTCAAAATGCACATCCAGTAGGGGTTGACAAAGGAGTTATGGAAGATCCATGCCATGAGATGTCACACAACACGCATTGAAATGAAAGAGTCGGGTTTCTTCATACCAGGGTGGGAAGATGTCCAAGATCAAACTTATCTTAAAAAAGTAAATTGCAACCGTTCTGTATTTTGACTGTGGAGATAGTTACAGAACTATGCGTATGTCAAAACTCACAGAACTGTTCACCAAAAAGAGGAATTTTACTGAATACCAAAAAGAGAGAAAGAGAGAGAGAGAGAAAGAATTAAAAAGACATTAAAAGAGTAAATTAGAGATTTGCATTTGGATTTTGGAGATATCCGGTGATAATTGGATATAATTAGAGATTTGCAATGTGATTATTCAAAACACATATGTGTGTTGTGTGTGTGTGTGTGTGTGTGTAGTATTTCTGGAAGGAAACATTGAAAATCAGAGGGTTCGGGCATAGGGAAGGGATAATTTTACTTTTACTTTATACCTGCCTGAACTGTTTGAGGGTTTTCATGGCAAACTCTGAGTACGTATTACTTCTGTAATTAAAGAATATTAAATTAATTAAAAATGAATTTTGTGCCTCTGGGAGCACATATGCTTGGTAGGGGGAAGGGGGTGGGGCAGGGGCAAAAGGCACTTGCAGGGTGAAACAGAAAAAGTGCCTCTCAGGTTTTTAGGTCAACAGTTAATCATCAAGGTTTTCTCATCTCTATTAAGTATTTACTGGGAAGAGGATTGTGCCTCTCCATTAGATAGGGGCTCCTTAGGGCAAGGGCTGGGCTCCTCCTTCCTGTCTCCTCTGGGCCTGAGGTCCTAGAGATGGTACAAGGGTGTGGGAGAAGAAAGGGACTGATCACTGGTCGGATGGCCTTCGTAGGAGCTGGTATCCAGCCAGGGCTCCTGGGTTCCAAGGGGGTACTTAATCCCTGTCTCCCATCAGAGGCTGGGATTCCCCTCATCCTTGCCTTACCATCATCAACACACTGAGAAACAGACGCTGCTACAGTTTCCATGGCAACGGACTAGTCTAAGAGTCAGCCTTTCACCCAGCCAGAGGCTTCAGGGAGGGTGTATGTGTGTGCTCATATGTGTGTGCGTGCGCTGGCATGTGTGTGTGCGTGTGCAGGGGAGAATCAGATTGGAGAAGAAGCTGAGCAGGTGATCAGAAAGACATGAGCAAGGATGGGCCAGGAGCAAGCAGGAGAGAACAGATGCTAAACTGCCCAGAGCTCTCACCAAGGAGAGTTGCATTTAAAGGACACCTACTGTATACCAGGGGCTGCACCAGGCATTTCCTCTCCTATCAGCCATTGCCTGCAAGTCTTCCACTTAGAGTTAGTTCCCAGTCAATGCCTGCTGATGGCAGTTAGCTCAATCCACTGTACAAACTATTCTCCCTATTTCCTAGATGGAAAAGTTGGGGCTCAGAGAGGGTAAGCAACATGTTTGAGGAGCAGAGTCCACCTGACTCCAAGGTCAGTGTCTTCCAGCTGCATCAAGTGATTCCTGGTTAAGCACAGAGAAGGGCTTGCAGGGACAAGGTGGCAATGTCTCTCCCCTTGGGAACTATAGGAGCTTATGGAGAGGCAGGGAGGGATGGCGATGGTGGGTGGAAGCGGGAGAGCGAAAGGCTGCTTTTATGGAACCGTGACTTACAATGACAAAGCTACATGAAACCTGTTCTTAAGAAAGTGGATAAGGTACGCAGATAATAACAAACACCAATTTGGTTTAGGACAGTGTTTCTCCGTCTGGTGGTTTTACCCTCTTCCCCAGGGACATTTGGTGATGAGTGCAGACAGCTTTGGTTATCATGGTGGAAGGTGGTATTCAGCTGATCGAAGCCAGGGATGCTGCCAAACATTCTACAATACACAGGACACAGCCCCTTCGAATGAGTGTCAATGAGGCTGCTCCTGGCCAGCTGGGAAGTATTGTGTATGGAGAATGGGTGAGGTCACTGAATACTGGACACAGTCACTGAATACTGGATACAAGCAGATCAAGATCCAGAAAAATGAGGAAGAAGACACTCATTTTGCAGTATAAGTAGTGGACCTCGTGGCTGAAGCAGGAGACAGCTCTCTCCCCAGCTATGGTCGCCCCAACTCCAACCCGCCCTGCTCAGGTACCTGCAGATCAATCTGCCACCAAGGGGCATCTGTGATGCTCTGGTTGGTGAGGTCCTGCAGCTTTGCTTTCCGAAGTGGGTATCTCTTGGCAGGCACTGTGGGGTCGCTTGCTGTGGGGGCCCTTGGGGAGGGCTTGTGGTGGGTGATCTGGTGGGTGCTGTATGCCCGCCGTCGCTGGGAGAAGTCTAGAGCTGGGTAGGGGTGTGACAAGGGGAGCCAGCAGGGTGGGGAAGAGCGGAGAAAGAGAGAGAGGCTAGCATGCTCCTTTCCTGCTTGGAAACTTCTCGCATTACCCACGTTCGCCTGCTGAAATATTTGTAGATGCCTCACCTCCCCTGGCATGCAAAGCCTTACATAAACTGGGTCCTAATCCATCTACCCAGCTACTGTCCTTTCTGCTCCTTTTTCAGGGTACCCTGGGCTTCAAATGTAAGAGATGAGTAATCAATTGCGATGTGTTTTCTAGGTGTCACATTTCTACATCTTTGCTCAGCCAGTTTCTGCGGCCTGGAATCTCCTCTCCCTTCCCACATCTAAGAAGCAGTGCCCTCATTATGTCTCTGCTGATATCGTCTAACAATGTGTCTTTTCTTGGGATCTCCCACAGCTTATTAAACTTCACTGTGGTCCCTATCACTCTGCTTCTATCAACGTTAGAGCCAATTGTATCTCTTCCCCTAGGTAGAGAGCTTCTGAAAGACAAGAATTCATGTTTGCATCATCTTTGTTTCCCACACTGTGTTTGGTACTTAGCCTTAGTAGGTGATCAACAAATACCCTATGAATGGAAATTAGCACCATAAAGAGTGCAAACAGCTCTAGACCTGTCTGTACCTTCCCTCTTGCTGGGTTTCATGAGCTTAGCCAAGTTGCTTAACATCCCCAAGACTCAGTTTCATCATCTGTAAAATTGGTGAACTAGGACCCATCTTCACAGGTGCTAACTATCCAGTGACAAGGGTTCTATAAAGTGCTCAGCACAGAGTAAGTGCTCAGTAAAATGTAGCAATCATGGCCTCCCTGGAAGAAGGAGTGAAGACAAGGAGCAGCAGACTAACCAGGATTAGTGGTGGCATCTCCAGTGGTTGGCTGGGCATCTTTGGGCTGCTTGAGGTTGAAGTGTGACTCCATGCTCTTGGCAGAGTTTCTGGCATCTGGGCTGGGCCCCTCATCCTGGGAGTGGTAGAAGACAGAGCTACTGGACCCCTGGGAGTGAAGCATGCTGTATCGTCTCCTCTTGTCCTGGAAGGAGGCAGAGAAAAGAGGGCTGGGAGTAGATGTCAGAAAGAGCATCTGAAGGGGAGGCAGGGGTAGGACAGGAGGTGGGAGACATTCCATCTTTGAGGATCTGGAATAACAGGAAAGTTTTTCTTGCTTGAATCATTTGGGCAGACTTCCGTTTAAGAGATGGTGAATGGAACTGACTCTTCATAACATTTATATTGTTTATATTTTTAATTATCTACTTTATTTAAAAGAATTTTTAGTGTAATTCTAAATGCCACTGCTGTCTCCAAGTAGGTAACCAAAATTAACAAAATGAACCATCTGTTCCTTCCCTTCCATTCTCCATGATATAAACACACATATATATAAAACATAAGGGCTTTGGGGGTAATTTTTATTTTACAAGAAGTAGACTATATTACCTGCATTTATCAGTATCTTGAGTTTTGCACTTAAAACATTTTGGAAGGGACGCCTGGGTGGCTCAGTTGGTTAAGCGGCTGCCTTCGGCTCAGGTCATGATCCCAGCGTCCTGGGATCGAGTCCCACATCGGGCTCCTTGCTTGGCAGGGAGCCTGCTTCTCCCTCTGCCTCTGCCTGCCATTCTGTCTGCCTGTGCTCACTCGCTTTCCTCTCTCTCTGACAAATAAAATCTCTAAAAAAAAAACATTTTGGAAGTCCTGCATATCAGCCATTCTTTTAAACTTTTGACTGTACAATATTCAACCACCATAAAAAATTGCTACAGTGAATCCTTTGACATAAATCCATTGTATCACTTTTATTTCTAGGTGTTAGTTTCTTAGGAGGGATTTCTGGGCTGAAAAGTTATGTATTTCTAATTTCATTAGTTATTTCTAGGTTGCTTTCCAAAGGAGGGAAAGTCATATTTAAACCACAATAGGCAAGGATACACTTCCCCAAGAGCTGTGTTAGTATCAGGAGAAAACTTGGCCAGTTTCATGGGTAAGGAAAGGAGAAGGCTTTTATTTGATGGTTCCTTCCAGTGGTAGAGTCTGTTGATGATTGGATGCCTCCCAGACCTCCAAGAAGGGTCTAGATTGTTCAAAGACTGACCAACATTCTGTTTAGTATCTTCTCCCTGCTTTTGAACTCCCCGCTCTCCATAACATATTAACCATTACCCTGACCGTGATTCTTAGGAGATTGTATAACATTCTAAAAGTTGGAAATATCACACACCCATTCTCACTTCTCTTGCAAGATTGAAAACACCTTTAACACTGAGCCCACACTGGGGATGGGCCACTCAGTTGAGATGGCTATGTGCCATCCCGTTCACCATATTCCTCACCACCCCTCTTGCCTCTCTATGGACTCCATGATAACTGCTATCCTTCAGGGTGTTTTCCCCTTTTATTTTTAGAAGTTCATTTTATTCATTTTATACCTGCCAGTCCCTTTAGGCAATGAGTTGGTGACTCCTGCTTGAAAATGAAGCAAAATGACAAATCCTTCAAGCAGAAGTGGAGAGACTCAAGAGGAGGATTGGGGGAATTTCAGGCAATCCCCCACATTTTAGCATGAAATCCACCTTCCTTTGAGAAGTTCCTCACTTTTATCTCACTTCTGTCACCATATACAAGAGAATGATTCGTGTGAGTAAAACACAAACTCATCTGAGGAGACATGACCTGAATAGAGTTTTTAGGGAAAGAAACCTGAGTGCGGTTGTTCTCAACGGAGTTGTCTGTCAAAAATCAATTTGGGGAGATTATGTCAAATGTGGGTACCTGGGCCTTACCCTCAAAGACTTTTATTCAAGTAGATCTGGGTTGGAGCTTGGGTTCCGCATTTTTTTTTTTTTTGGTTAAGTATTTTTTAAATCAAATTAAAATGTATTTAAATTCAATTAACATATGATATTAGTTTCAGAGGCAGAGTTCAGGGACCCTGCATTTTACTTTATCTTTTAAAAAAATTTGTGTATTTATTTGAGAGAGAGAGAGTGAGAGAGCGAGCTGGGGTAGGGATGGGGACGGAAGAGAGAATCCTGAGGCAGACTCCCTGCTGATCACAGAGCACCTTGTGGGATTCAGTCTCAGGACACTGAGATTAAAAACTGAGCTAAAATCAAGAGTTGGCCACTTACCCAACCGAGCCAGCCAGGTACCCCTTGGGCTCTGCATTTTAGACATGTTCTCCCAATTTTTCTGCTGCAGGGGATCTTAAGAACCACATGTTGTGAAGATAACATTTACCCAAGCAGTGTCATCCTGACTGCATGCCCACGGTCAACCAGACCCCACAACTGTAAGCCTAGACCCAATTACTTCCTAGAGGCCACCAATAGCCTTTCCAGCTAAGGGTGGCTTTGTGGGCATGGTTCTGGAGCCCCACTGTTACGGAATGTCTAAGATACTTACAGATCTGGGATGGGAGATGTATAAGGAGGCATCACACACAATGCCATATCCCACCAGCCGCTCTCCGGGAAAGAGGGAGCTGGTGCTCACGGGTGAGATCAAGACCTCGGTGGTCTCAGGGAAGACCCACTCCACAGTTACATCACTCAGGACTGGGGCCATGGCCTTCTTCAGAGATTTGATCATCTGTTGGGCGGGGTCAGAACACAGGTTGGGGGTATGTTGAGCAGGGACGTGCACAGAGGAGGAGTACAAAGACCATAGGGGTATGAGCATGAGGGGATGTGAGCAGAGAAGAAGACACACTAGGTCTTGGGATGGCTTGTCCAGCAGTGAACATGCCTCTGAGCTTTTTAGACTACTGGAATGTCAGAGTTGGAGCAGATCTTGTTTCTCTAAGCTTAGCATTTTATAAGGAGGAGATCTAAGACCTAAAGAAAGGTTGTGACTAGCATGGGACCCATAGAAAATTTGTGTCAAAGCATGGGACTAGATAGTGACCTTGAGCAAATTAATTTGCCTTGCTGTGCCTCTGTTTCTTTTTCTGGTAAAGTGAGTAATTTTCAACTCTCAGTGTAGTTGGGAGAATTAGCTGAGATACTGGATTTGAAGTCGCTACCTCATGATATGTGTTCAATATATGACAGCTGTGGTTAAGCATCACCTAGGCTGATTTCTTCAGATATACTGCAAAGTTGGGGGAAAATGATTTGGGAATTGTGAGAGCCATAAGGGTGCACTCCCACATCTCCTTGAGGAAGACTATGATCTTTTGCTGCAAGGAATGCAGTTAGGTGATAGTCTCTAGATGCAATGCCCCAGCGTTCAAGCCAAGACCACACCTCCCTGTGGAAACCTTCCCACAACAGCTGAGCTGCCCAGATACTGGTGCAGGCATTTCAGCCTGATTTGACTGCCTAATGGGTAATCTTTGCTCCCGAGGTCCCTGTTGGGTTGGCTGAGACCTTGCCAGACTTGCAGTGTGAAGCTCTCCCTGCTCAGTCCTGCTTCCCTCCTTTCCTTTCACAGGTATGCATGGGTATTATGGGCTGAAGAGTTCTCCTTCCTGCTTCTTCCTCTTTTTTCTTTCACAGATATTATCCCCCAGTGAACCTCTTGTAGTTATGAATTTCTTAAATCCTACTCTGTCTGAGGTTCTCTCGTTCCTGGAGGATCTGGACTGACCCAAGGATTTTCAAAGAGTTGGGTTATTTGTGCCAACTGTGCAGAAAATGGAGACGTGACTATAATTTCCTTGATTTCTGGGTCCTTAAATGCTTCTGAGCCACCATTTGTCATCATCAGGAATGTGGCCAGAAATGACCCCAAACACAACTCCATAACCACAGATGCAGTGACTCGGAAGCCCCAGTCCTGCCCAGCCGGTGGCTGGATCATGTGATCCAGTGGCTGGAGACCTGTGGCCATAGTGCCCTCTACTGACTCCAGTACAGTGATCCTGGGGACTATCTACTCTGTGGCCTCTACCTCTCTGATTGTCATTGGGGTGTATAGTGGCCTAGTGGGGAGCTCAGACTTGGGTGAAATGAAATCCCAGCCCCACCAATGAGTTGCTGTATGACCAGTCTTGGCCTCTGAAGTACTGCACCAGAACACACTGAGCTCCTTTTGCCTACCTTGGGTTGGAGCCGTTCCCCCTCGACCAGAAACTCAGCACTGCCCTTGGATACAGTTGCCAGCCCTCTCACCAGTCTGTGGCAGACGTTGGGTCCAATTCCAAAGCTATAGCACCTGGGAGAAGGGAAAGAAAGAGGCTGCTACTTCCCATCCTCTGTGTCCTCTTTGTCCCTTTGGTGGGGAAAGGGACAGAGCATGAGTGAGGAGAGCCATCTCAGAGCTGATCCTAGCATCAGGCAGAGAGTGAAAGAGAAGGCAGAGAGCCATCAGTGGGCACCAACATTCACAATAGCCCATTAAATCTCACCCCAGGACAGAGTCAAAGGAGCAGGAAGGACATCTTCCCCCCAGGCTCCCCTTTGGTTGCTATACACAGAGGTGAGGTGTTATCGCATCCCATCTGAACTCTTGAGGGAAAGAGGCAAACTTTGAAGTTAGTTACACCAACCACCCTGGAAACAAAGCATTGTAGGAACTGGAATTCTCTCCTTTCCTTCTGGCATCCTCCATGATGCCCCAGTTCTGGCACCCCCCAGCCCAGGACAGCCCAGGATAACCAAGACCTAGACCTTCAGCCTGTGCCCACCTGGTGGAGAAGGCATGGTTTCGCAGCAGTTCTAGCACCTTGCCGGTGTTGTTGACGGCACCATCGGTGATCAGGAAAAGAAGCCGTGGGTGGCCTCGGCGCACTGGCTGACGGATGATCCATTTGAGCGGAGAAAGGATGTTGGTGCCCCCCATGTCAGCACGCATTCTCTGGATGTTATCACAGGCCATGGCCACGCTCTCCTGCAGGGAAGGGCCATGGACAGGGAAGATAGTCCCCAGGATCACCATATGACACCGAGACTGTAAGTCCTTGGAGGACAAGTACTTTGTTTCCCTAGATCTTAGCCGGGTTTCACTGAATTGACTCATGTTCCCGATTTCATCTCTGTCCCATGCACAGGAAGAATGATGGCCACTCATTGGGTGTGATTCTGCCCAGTAACACCCCCCATGAATGCCCTAAGTGCTGTTGTCCGTGGTTTGTTAACTTACTACTGTCCTTTCTTTGTTCCTCATTAAAAATATAAACACCCGCAGAAAAGGTAGAATGGCAAGCCCCGACTGCTCAGCACAAATGAGGTGTCCTTTTCTGATGAGCGAGGCAGGAGGTCTGTAGTGGTAAGACCATTACACTAGAAATCTTAAGACTCAAATTCTAGCCCTGCCTGTGGTGCTAAATCCCTATAGTACTTTGAAGAAACCATGCGCCCAATGTGGGCTTCAGATTCCCTTCCTCCTGGATCAGCATTGCGGAACCCAACTGTCCAAGGACTCCTGGCACCAGACGGATATCAGATGTTCTGCTCCTGAGTCATGAAGATGCTCTTCCAACATCTATGCTTATGTTAATGGCATGTATCAAAAGTCTTGAAATGGATATTTATCTTCTGAGCCAATAAGACTAAGGATTTATCCCAAGGGAATCATTAAGGATGGGTGTGGAGTCTTCGCTACAAAGATGACTGAATAGAAAAATATGGAAGCAACTGGCAAGCTCAAGTAGGGATTTAATTCAATAGGTTCCAATTTATCTGTGTAGTGAAATACTAGGCAGTCACTGAAGTTATTGTGTAGATTAATATTACTTAGATAGAAATATGCTTATGATAGACTGTTGTGTTGGAAGGTTACAGAATGGTATGGCATATCTAATACTGTCTTTATTAAAAATGGGGGCGCCTGGGTGGCTCAGTGGGTTAAAGCCTCTGCTTTGGCTCAGGTCATGATCCCAAGGTCCTGGGATCAAGCCCCGCATTGGGCTCTCTGCTCAGCAGGGAGCCTGCTTCCCCCTCTCTCTCTGCCTGCCTCTCTGCCTGCTTGTGATCTCTGTCTGTCAAATTGATAAATAAAAATCCTTAAAAAAATAAATAAAAAAATAAAAATGTGTGTAAACACATAGAACAAGGTCTGGAGGGATTTATACTGAGCTCTTAATGGTGGGCTTTCCTTTTTTTTTTCTCTGATGGGATCATGGGAGACCTTTTAATTTTTCTTTTTGATTATCTGGTTTTAAAAATTGTGGGATAATCAATATATATTATTTTTGTATTTTAAAAACCTATAAAATTATTTTTCACGGAAACATGTTCTTCCTTTCTCCCTCCCCTCCCTTACGTTCTTTCTTCCTGTTCCTAGACCTGGACAGAATATGCTCCAGTTTTGAATGTACTGCTAGGGCCCCCGTCCTCTTGTTCTAAATTGTCATTTGAGACTTGTGAGTTCTATTCTTAGCCCCCCTCCCCACCCATTCACTCCTTAACCCCTTACCACTCGCTCCTTTAGCTCAAACTTGCATGAGTCTGTCGTTCTCTTGAAACAGAAGCAGGTATATCCTGCTTCTCTACCCTACATATCCCCTCTCTACCCCTTCCCTGTGCCTCTCTACCCCTTCCCTATGCCTTCTCGCTGAGCACACCCATAATTTTCCCCAAATGGTCCTTATTATAAAGAGGAGGGATGTCAGAAGATGAGCTGTCAGCTAATGGCCTACCCAGAGAGAACCTCTTGCGTTCTCTGCCATGGGCATCACTGAGTTTCTACAAGGCAAGGAGTGGGGCGACAGCTGAGGCAGCCCTCAGTGCTACCCACGCTTTCTTTTTCTTCTTTCCCTCTGCTCCTCACCACCCACCCATTCTGGACCCAGCCCTGCCCTGGCCTTACCTCACTGTAGGTCTGACTGGAAGGGAAGAGAGTCTTAAATGTGGATCCAAACCCAATGACATTGAAGAGGCAGGCTGGCATGAGGCTCTTAAGAGCTACCAGCATGGCATCCTGGCAGGCAAGAAAGGGATTTTCAGAGTTTGGGAAGGAGTTACTGGTTTTGCCACTACCCAGCAGCTAGAAGCAGCCTCCACATGGGCTTCCCCCCTCTGCCCACACCCAACAGTGCCTTCGCCCTCACATCAAGAAATTTGCTGACAGCAACCTGAGGCTGGACCAAAGCCATCATCATAAAACTTCTCATCCGTGTGGCAAGTCTGACTTCTCAAAGCCCTTCTATTATGCTTGCCAGTTCCATTTCACCTCCTGCTGACCCTGAGAGGTAGGGAGAGCAGGGAGCACCCACTTTCTTCTGCAAAAACGAAATCGACATCCAAGGGGGGCACGTGGCTGGGTCCGGGGCACATCGTGGATGGAACAGGCTTTCGTCCAGGCCCTTCTGCATCCGACGTGCCCTACCTATGGCTAACGCTCCAGTTAACAAGTCTCTCAGGGGCAGTCTCTCCAGCTCGTATTTGTTAAACACCTGGGAGACAGTTTGCATGCTTTACTTCATGTCATCCTCACTGTGAGCCTTGAGGAAGGCACAATGTCATCCCCATTTTATACAAGAGGAAACTGAGCCACAGAGAGGTGGGATGACTCATTCGTGCACATTTTGAGAGTAGCAGAGCCAGCGCTCTAACACGGGTCACCGTGCTCCAGAGTCTGGGAACATTACAGGGTGCTAACCGGCTTAACTCCGCAACACCAAGAGCCCTTGATGAGGTCTGTCGAAATAAATAACTACAAAGAGGAAAGGTGGGGGAGATGGCAGGAGGGATGAAGATGATGATGGTGGTGGTGACGATGACAGCGGCAGAGCGCAACAATAAATATCAAGCTGTTACTCTGTGCCAAGCCCCGTGTTAAGCCCTTTCCATTAATTATCTCCTTTTACCTCTGTAACATTTATTACAGCACAGTGGAGAAGAAGATACATTTTGAAGTTAGACATCTGTGGTTTTAAATCTCACTTATACCATTACTAACTTGACCTTGGACTCATTAGGTCACTCCTCAGAGCCTCAGTTTGGCACCTAGTAAATGTTCAGTAAATGGTTATGATCACCAACCCCATGAGAAACATTAATAGCAACACCTGTGTTCTACAGAAAAGGAAACTGAGTCTCAGAGAGTTAAGAAGTTGCACTGAATCACAAAACCAAAGAACAGGACAGCTTTTAAACCATAGCTCCAGGCAGGCACCTGGATGGCTCCGTAGGGTTAAGCCTCTGCCTTTGGCTCAGGTCATCATCTCAGGGTCCTGGGATCGAGCCCCGCATTGGGTTCTCTGCTCATCAGGGAGTCTTCTTCCCTCTCCCTCTCTCTGCCTGCCTCTCTGCCTACTTGTAATCTCTTTCTCTCGTTAAATAAAAAAAAAATCTTTAAAAAACCAAACAGGCAAACAAAGAACATAGCTCCGAAATCATCATTCACGTTGGCTCTCTGCCATGACACAGAGCTTGGGAAGGGTGGGGGGGGGGGGGCTCTCCCTCATCCCAAGTAGTTTATTGATGGTACCCCAGGGACCTCAGCATGGCTTCCGAGAGACAAACTGTTTGTGTTCCAGAATCTAGAAGGAAGCAGCGGCAACTGGATCTTGGCCACTTCCATAGCATATAGCCTTGCAGGCTGCATAGACCTGCAGCCCCTCTCCCATCCCCCTCTGTAAATATCAAACATTAACATCAATGTTCCCTCAACTCTTTTTGTTGCCTGTGTCAGTACATTTTGTTCTCTACAAAAGAGGTCAATATCTGCTTATTTTTTTCATTAGGCACTAATGTATATTCCTGCTAGCGGGAGACTGCTGATCCCTACAGATTGTCTCCGCTCACACCTACTAGAATTTTGAAAGCCATGTTTTTGGCAGCCAGTGGCAGCTGGAGAATGAGACCAGCTGCAGGAGATTAAATTGGCTGAACTTTCCCCCTTGGTGTGGCTGTTCAGATTTCTGTTCTCTCCTATCTTCCTAAGCCTAGTTTTTCCTTTTTTTTTTTTTTAAAGATTTTATTTATTTACTTGACAGAGATCACAAGTAGGCAGAGAGGCAGGCAGGCAGAGAGAGAGAGGAGGAAGCAGGCTCCCCGCTGAGCAGAGAGCCCGATGTGGGGCTCGATCCCAGGACCCTGGGAACATGACCTGAGCCGAAGGCAGAGGCTTTAACCCACTGAGCCACCCAGGTGCCCCTAAGCCTAGTTTTTCCTTAGTCTACCGGATGGCCACAATTAATGACCCAAGCAACACACCTATGGCCTCATTGCCAGTGGGGAAAGGAATGTGTGTCCTAGGTAATTTCTGCACCTTTCTCTAAAAGGGGGCATGTGTAGCAGAATGTGTTGTGCCAGAGCAAAGCCATCCATGAAGGGATGACCTTGAGCTCAGTGAGCTGAACTGGACAAGAGAGCAGGAGAGACTCCAAAAGGGAAAGGGACTGAGAGGAGAGCCAGAGGAAGTTATTGTCTGAAAATTCTGGAAGGTAAAGTTGGAAAGGTCTTTAGTTCAGGAAATGGATTTCCATTCATAAACTAACTCCATTTAATGGCAGTAACAGCCTGGAACCCAGAGATGACAAGGATAAAGAGAATGAGTCCAGGCTCAGCATGAGAAAAAAATGCCATGGTCAATTATTGATGTCTGTCTGGCCTTGGGAGAGGGGAATAAAGGGACATGTGACATATGTTTGCCCTCCCTGAATTAATCTCTCCTTCTCATTCTACAGAAAGGATAACTGAATCCCAGAGTTGAGAATCAACTTGTCCAAAGCCGCATAACAAATCAGTGGCAGAATGATTCCCAAACCCAGACATTGCTCTTTCTACTAAGCCATGTGGGAGAAATGACATAATCAGAGAAGAGAGGTTTTCTCCGTAGAGGAGTATTGTCATTCCCCATCAGCAGGGTAAGGAAAATGAGCACTGATCCAAGATAGGGCAAGCTTTGATTTCCTCATTAGCCCTGTGATGCTGGGGAAAACAGGCTCTTGGGGACTCAGTTTCCTTACCTGGAAAGTGGCAGGAAAAATAGCTTAAATGCTCTCCAAGAGACATCATAAGATACCATGATACTTGAGAGCAACTGAAGAGCTATCTTACAAACTGATAACAGCTGTGGAAAGAAATACACATGGCCACACAGGCCTGGAGTGTGTCTCAGCAGGACTATGGACAGCTCCCCAGTCTAATTCTTGTCTTCGAAGGACGGTAGAGGCCAGTCTAGCACTTCAGTGTCACGAGGCTTCAAATGGAGAAATTTGGTCTCATACATGATTGCTCAGTCATACTTCAAGACTAAACCCAGTCATAGCAAGCCCGAGGAGATGGCGGATATCACAGATCCCACCCATCCCCTTCCTTCCTTGCCAGTCCTATTGCCCTGGAAACAAGAGTTTGCTCCAGGGACAAACTAGAGGGATGAAATTTCAGGTGATGGCAGACCCTTCTCTTCTTGTTCCCGCATCCTTCATTTCCTTGAACGATGGGCCTGTACCCAGTTTAATAAACAGCAACTGGGGGCTTTTTATGCATAAGTACAGAGCCAGGCTCCATAGGGAGAGAGAGATGAAAAAGATCTGGTCCTTTCCCTTAATGAGTTCATAACTCCAGAGGAGGAGACACACATCTACACAACCAAACAGGCAAAGAAGAGCTAGATAATGCCATAATCGAGGCAAATAATCTCCTGAGGGAGATGAAACACTTGGGGGTACACGGGGAGGAAGGTTTATCCCTCTTCTGAACTTCCCACTGCAATGAGGCCATGCTCCCAGCTATGGCTGGTTAGCAGGGCTGCCCTCGCACTTGACTGTGAACTCCTGGAGGGCAGGAACTATGTTTACAACCTGCTGTCTTTCCAGTCGGCCAACCACGGTGCTTGAGAAAAATAAAGAATGAACTAAATATTTTCTACTGGATTATACACACTCCTCAAGGCCATGTGCAATGGATCTCTGATGTCAAGTGGTAGGAATTTGACAGACAAGAGTTTGATCTTAGACCACACCGGCTGTGCGACCTTGGGGAGGTTACTGAAATTTTTAGGATTGGCTTTCTCATGTGGAAAATGGTGACAATAGTGCCAACCTCGAAGGATTACTGTCCAGCTTAAACATCAAGCTGTGCATTAAATACCTAGGGTCGTATCTGATACATAGTAAGCGTCAGCAAATGTTGGTTCCTTCCCCTCTTTTCTGGGCCCCTCTCCTCCCAGGACCTGGTGAGGTGTTTCAGCCAAAGCACGCACTCAACAAAGGTTTGTGGGGTGCCAAGAAGAGGTCTAGATGACTTTCTCTCTTGGACAATAGTTCTACCTCCGTTCATACCACTTCAAAGTTTTATTTTGGGAATAGTTGAGTTTGGGTGTCTCTGGTTAAGTTGTTCCGTATAGTCATTGAGGAAAGTAGTTCAGGTGTGGAAGGAGGGCTGCTTGGAGCACAAGAGTACTGAGGAAGCTGGTTTGGGGGAGCACAGCTGATTTAGTCTGGAACCCTAAGTCCCCGGGGGCAAGGGTTCTCTTATAGTACCTTGACACGGTGGATGTTGGTCCCACTCATGCTGCCGCTCCTGTCAATGAGGAAGATAAACTCTCCATGGGTCTTTCTCAGGTTCGGCTGGACTGACTGAAGGTCAGGGCAGAAGTTGAGCATGATGACGGAGTGGTGGGGAATGTCCTTGTGGAGGCGTTTCCGGATGATTTCTGTCTGGAGGAGAAAGGAAAGCTCTCTCACTTGTGCATCCCAGGGGTCCAGAGCCACTCTTGGGGGTCCCCCCACTACTCACCAAGCTTTGTCAAGACCCCACTCATGCTCTGTAGAGAGAGCCCAGGTCGACTGCACCTGGCTCTTCCGTGTGCTAGACTTTCCCAGTTGCTTGGACTTTGGAGGCCGAAAGACCAGCTCTCACCATCCAGCTGTGTGATCTTGGGCAAGTCCCTCCTCTGGGTCTGTTTCTTCATTTATAAAATGGGGCAAATGACATCCCCTTCTCAGGGAGGTTAGAAGATGACCCTGAGCAGGAAGTCCCTGCACAGGTGCAGGCTGGAAAGCATCTTTCTGTCTTTTGCTCCCAGTGTCTAAGCCGCTGGCCTGCTGCTGCTGAATGTTGTTTCCGGATGCACCCATTCTCATTTCCTCGCCCTGCCCCTCTCTTCCCCTCTCCACCCCGATTTCTTCTCTCTGTCTCTGACTGTGCCTGGGTACCAGCTTCTCTGTGTCTGTTTCTCTGTTTTTATGGGAGTCCCTTCCTCAACTCAATCGATGACATCATCACACATACAGGTGTTCAAACCCAAGACCTAGGGGTTGTCCTTGGTTCCTCTCTGTCCCCACCCCATACATCCACCGTTCAGCAAAGGACTGTTAGTTCTGCAGCTAAGATGCATTCTGAACGTGTCTTCTGCTCTGTTTCCACTGCCACCACCCCAGTGCGGGACAGTACCATTTCTTGTCTGGGGCCTGAGTGTCCTCTTTCCATCACTTTAATCTCCCTCTGGTCCATCCTTTTTTTTTTTTTTTTTTAAATTTCATTTATTTAAGAGAGAGGAGGGGGAGAGAGAGGGAGAGCATGAGCAGGGAGAGGGGCAGAGGCAGAGGGACAAGCAGGTTCTCTGCTGAGCAGGCAGCCAGAGGCAGAGACGGATCCCAGGACACAAGATCATGACCTGAGCTGAAGTCAGATGCTTAACTGGCTGAGCCACCCAGATGTCCTTTCCTATGGTCCCTTCCACATAGAGCAGGAAGCGTGATCATCCCTGTCATCCCATTGTTTAAACAATAGCTTCCCCTCATACTTTGGATCATGGGTATGAGGCCCCCAAATGCCTATCCCCTGGCTACCTGTCCACCCCATCTTTGCCCACTCTGTGCATCATTTCAACAACTCCGACCACCTGTTTCCCGAACATGTCACCATTGTCCTGCTTCCAGTTCTGTGCATGGCTTCCCGTTCCTCACCACTCACCAGGTCTCATTCTCAGACAGACTTTCTCTAAACCCTGGGCTTAGAGCACCCACACTTATCACTCATTAGTGTATCATCCTGCTTTGTTTCCTTCATGGACCCCAGCCCTCTTCACACTCATCTTGCTCATTCATTTACTTCTTGTCTGTGCTAGAATGCAAGCTTCATGAGAAAAAGGACATGTCATTTTTAGTGCTGTCTCCCCAGTGCCTAGAACAGAGACTGATATCTATGGGGGACCTAGTATTTGTTGAAAGAATAAATGAGAGGCTGAATCTGTGTGGGTCTTTTTATCTGCCACTGACCTATGTGTGCATCTCTGGGGTTCCTGCCCCCTTGCCTAGTCTCTCTGTTGTCTCTACTTTTCTCTGCTTCTGTCTGCATCTCTGTCTCTTGTACATGGTGTCTTCCTCTGTGTCATTTGCCCCCTCTTCCTAATTGCTGTTCACGCTCCGGATGCTTGCCTCCTTCCTTGGTGAGGGATTGTGCTCTCCCTCCCACGTGGAGCTCTCTTGCCAAAGGCCACTGCCCAGCCGGGCTTTCTGGAAGACAGAGCCCAAGGCAGCAACAGCCCCATCTGCCTGTGCAAGAAGACTCTTCTGGGAACCTGATTTTGCCTCTCAGAGAGGTGGCGTGGGGGCCCGGCTCGGAATTCTCCAGTGTCTTCTCCAGCTGCCCTTATCCAATTACAATAAACTCATCACTTCTTAGCAGCTTTGAGTGATCACTATCGGTCCTGGAGCTCATGGGAATACAGGGTATTTGCATAACCAACCCGAAGTGGCAAATTCTCATTTGCCTCAGGTGTCCTAGAGCTGGCAGGTAGGGGAGACAGCTGGCAGGTAGGGGAGACAGCCCCAGTCTCCCAGTTGACTCATCTGGGTGAGAGGGTCCCTCTGGAAAGGCAGGTATATCCCTAAACATGGGATGATATGAGCTACTAACCCTTTATCTCTGCCATCCCTTCTATGCCCCACCAGGCCCCTCCAGTGGGATATCTAACAAGGGGGAAGACATGAGCAGGAAGCCATCTACACATTCCCATACCTCCTCCCCGCCCCCACCCCATGATCCTCTGCCACTCAGGGAAGGGCTCTTAAATCCAGCAAAGCTGCCCCCGCAGATGGACTCTAAGTCCTTAGCCTCATGTCACCGAAGCCAACTCCCGAGGGAATAGTCTCCCCTCTCCTCCCAGCTTACCAGTTCTTTTTGGGTGCTAAACCTCAGTGTTCTCATTTAAAAAGGGAAGACCAGAAAAAGAAGTATGGGATCGTTCTTAAACCTGCCTTGGTCTTCAGGGCCCATTTTGGTGTGTAGGGCCATGAGCAGGAAAGATTGCTGGTAGAGCTTACAGCCTGGGTCCCAGCCTCCTACCAGGCTTCCCCAGCCCCCCAGTCTGCTGAAGCCTCCTCGTACTGGCACTTCATACGGGAGGGGGCGGGCCGAGAAAGGGTCTTCATCAGGCTTTCTCCACTCTGCCTTTATTCTTTACATAATAGCAACAAGGATCTCAGAGACAGGATGAGCAAGAGACCCATTTAGCAGGTAGGGAAAGGGAGGGCCAGAGGTAAACACGGGGCTGGGAGGGCACCTGCCTATAGGGTCCTGGGAGCCACTTGGGGTGGATTAACATGGAGAAGACCAAGGTTGTTTCTGCCACCAGCCTAGAAATGCCACCTGGCTTAGGCCCCTTGGTGGTACCAGGAGCAAGTGGCCTGGCAGGAAGTGGGAGAGTAGCTGCCGCATTTGGATATCCACCTTCCCAGAGGTGCCCCAGCCCATGGAGGGAAACATGGACGAGGATCTGCCACCAGCTCGCTGTGAGAGTGACCAAGCAAGCCACCCCCTTCCCCTGCTCAGTATCCTCATCGGGGCAGTGATGACCCAGTTCCCAGTGTCACCCCACTTCTGCCACCACGGACGCGGCCCCAGCCACCCTCACCTGTCTCTCTGCCCTGCTGTCCTTCTTCATCCCTTTAATGAACTCCGTTCTTCCTTTCAAGTGCTGCTCAAACTCTCCCAGGGTCATGTCCCCTTTCTCCATCAGGACGTGTGGCATGTGGGGCTCTGCAGAGATGAGATCAACTCTTGGCGGTTGTCCGAATATGAGGGCAATACCAGGGACCTTGGTTTAAGAACAGGATCTTCACAGTGGGGAGGAATCCCGATTGGAAGAGGGGAATAGAATTCCTGACTGCCTGGAGCAGTGTAGGGCCATGGGAAGACTACTGAGCTGGCAGGTAGGAGAGCCTAGTGGTCTCGGATAACTCACTGACCCTCTCTGGGCCTCAGTTGGCCCATCTGTAAAATGGAAGACAGACCAGGCTCTGATCTTTTCAGATCCTGACATCTTAGGAATCCTTAAAGAGACAGAACAGTTCCTCCCTGAGTGTTCAGAGCTGGGAGGGTCCCCTTGAGCTTAGGATTTCAAAGGTCATCTGCTCAGCTACCCTGGAGGCAAAGTTCCCTAATGGGTGAATGAGATCCTAGGGCCTCTGGAGCTAGAATCTGGGCACTCAGTTCTGCCAGCTAGACTCATTTTCCAGGAGTCACTTAGTTGGTCTTCTCTTTCTGCCATATGCTCCTGCGCTCCCCCTGGTCTGGCCCACCAGACAAAGGGCCACCACTGTGTCTGCTCCCCATAGGATCAGCATCTCTTTCCTCCCATAGGCCACCCCCCCAACACCGGGGTCCGCCTGGTGCCCCCTACCGCTGGGATGGATGAGGATCTCCACGGGCCGGTCGAAGGTGTGCCTGTTGGCCAAGGTGATAATGATGCTCTTGGCCGATCGTGCAGACGGGGCGGCATCGGCTCGGATCTCGTGGGTGGGACTCTCCACCCCTGGGTGGCACAGAAATGTGGCAGAGGCTCAGCAGTCTTGGGAGAAATAGGGGCTCAGTGGGGGAACATGGAGACCCAGGTCAGCGATGAGGGACCCTCGACCTTCTGTGTAACCATGGACAGGCCTCCTCAATTCCCCCATTGACAAAATGGGAGCTTAGACGGATGGTGTCAATGGCCTTTCTTGCCCCAACCTCAGGACCCACTGGGGTCAAAGTGTTGCTTCCTCTTGGGGCACATAAAGAAAGAGCTCAACAGTCGATCGCTGGGCACCCTGTAAATGCCTTTTGTGTTGGACCATCATGCTGCTCTGGGAGAGCCCTCATTGACAAGAAACTATGTTCTTGTATCCCTTTAAATCCTTGAGTGGGTTGGGTGGGGAGCCATCAGAACAATGGTTCCCAACTCTGGCTGCATGTTAGAATCGCCCAGGAGCTCTGAAATATTCCAGTGTCCTGCACACACCTCTGACCACTGTCATCAGGAGCCCTGCGGTGGTGGTGGGGGTGCGGTGTCTGGGCGGCAGGATTTGAAAGCTCCCCAGGTGATTCGACCATGCAAGGTAAGAACCAGGGAGCACTGGGGGGCTGTGGCCTCTAGGGGAGGACCAAGAATGTCCATGCCCCCATGGACATCGCCTCACAGGAGCCACTGAAGTGGGCATGGGGACAGCCTTGAAACCTGCCTGGGGAGGGGCTCACCTTAGGGCCAGATGTCAGGAGGCAGGAAGTGGGGGGGGGTCTATAAGGCTCCATGAGCTTCAGGATGTCTTCCATCTGGACAGGACAGCTTCCCTGCCCTCCTCTTCCTCTCTATCCCTGGCAGGTTTTGGTCTGAAGCTCTCCCTACTCTGGGGCCTCAGGTCTCCTTTCTGGTCCCAATCCAGGTCTGGGCAGCTATGTCTCACCTGCGAGCAGGCATGGCCCACGGATCTCCAGCTGGAAGTTGAACTCATATTCCATGGGGTTGGACACGTTGGTATCCAGGAGAGTCGCCAGGCACAGTTTGCTCCAGGAGTCCAGGGAACGGGTGCCAAAGCAATGCTTGTCTTTCCTGGGAGAGGGGAGGGGAGAGGAGGAGGAGGAGGCAGGGGCCCAGTGGAAAGACAGAAGAAGATGGTGAGCCCCAGGCAGCCCTGATACCCCAGCAGCCCATCTCTCCAGGGGGCTGATATGCTTCCTCCCACCCTACACACTTACTCCTCCTCAAGGCCTGCCTCCAGGGAGAGGGGGGACTCAGACATAAGGCGCAGCTACCTACAGTGGTGAGCCAGACGCCAGGCCTGGTGCCCCTCAGCAGCGGCGCACATCGTTCTCACCAGTGCCCCTAGAAGAGGGATCAGAGTCCCCATCTTCCCATTTCCCACATGGGAAAATAGAGGCTCCACAAGATGCAGCAGCTAGCCTAAGTTCCTACAGCTAGGACTTGGCAGAGAGTGCGTTCTTGCTGGTCAGTCTGGCTACACAGTGAAGAGGTTAACACCGCACCACCCTGCTTCTTGGCTCCCTGCCCTATTCTGTGAGCTGGGAGTGCCTGCACGAGCCGCTTCTCCAAGCCTCAGTTTCTCATCCATGAAATGGGGATGATAATGAGGCGCCTTGAATGAGAGTTCAGGGAAGGGTCCCTGGCTGAAGCCTCAAGTTTCTGGGCTCTTTCTGGGTCATCTTCACCCTGTCTTGGACCCTGATCCATCCCCCACCCACCCGCAGGGCCACGCCCCCTAAGCTCTTTGCTCTGTATGCTTAATACTTGACAGAAAGGTCTCCTGGTGATGTCCCAGGATTGGGGCGGGGGAGGGGGCCATGAGGTTGTGTGTTTTCACTGGAAGAGAGCACACTGTGTGCTGAATCACATTCTATCACTTCCTTCGTCTCGCTCACTGCTGTGTTTCTGAGCTCCCTCTCTGTGGCTGTCTGCAAACCAGCCTTTGCCGGGACCGGGTATCTCTTAGGAGCATCTTATCTCCTACTTATTTCTTCCTGCCTCCCTGTCCCAACAGATAACACTGCCCAGAAGATCCTTATCTGCGTCCCTTTTTTGGACTTAGGAAAGAATTTCTCTGGGGCTCCCGGGTCAAAGGCTTGTGTGCCGCTGTCTTTGTAGCTGCTGGCGTGGGCAGAAAGCCTTCTGTGTTTGAGAGGCAGGGCCTACCAGAGCTGGGGACGTTCAAGACCTCGGTGGGTCCAGGAACACGAGGCCTGGGTGGCCCTGAGAAGCTTATTCCTGCCCCTCCCGGCTGACAGAGTGAAACAGATGCTCTTGGGAGAAGCCGGCATCAAATCCCCATGAACCTCGAAGTTGCTCAGAGTGACACAAATAAAAATAAGAATAATAGGTAATGGGGCGCCTGGGTGGCTCAGTCGTTAAGCATCTGCCTTCAGCTCAGGTCATGATCCCAGGGTTCTGGGATCCCGCATTGGGCTCCCTGCTTAGCGGGAAGCATGCTTCTCCCTCTCCCACTCCCCCTGTTTGTGTTCTAGCTCTAGCTGTCTCTCTCTCTCTGTCAAATAAATAAATGAAATCTTTAAAAAAAAGAAAGAAAGAAAAGTAGGTAATACCAAATGCTAGAGGAGGAAGAGAGGAGAGACTCTTCCTTCTACTGGTGGAAGTGGAAACTTCTCAGCCTAGAAAGCAATCTGGCAGTACACAGTGTGTCTTTGGTGTTTATGGTCTGATGCTGGCTTGCGCTGCCGGCTTCTCTGCTGTGCCGACAGGTGTCCTTACCCTAGGCTTCAAGATCCTATCATCGGACTCACCATCATCCCTCTGACTTCTTTCTTTTGTGTTCCCAAGCTGCTATAGCCATATTAGCCTTCTTGCTCCTCCTCCAACACACCATACCTATTACCGCCTCAGGGTCTTTGCACTTACCACTTGCTCTGCCCAGGATGTTCTTCCTCCAGCATATTTCCAGCCTCCCTTTCTTCAGATCAGGCTTCACATGTTGCCTTAGCCATCTATTTGAGCTAAAATAGCAACTAACCCCACTCTACTCTAACCTCCATGCTATGAAACATTTAGCATCATAGAACTCACCTAACATATTACATGTTGTGAGGTTATTTCTTTTGTCTATCCCCATGTCCCCCCTGTCCCCATCAGAATGCTGGCCCCATGAGAGCAGGGACCCTGTCTTTCAAGTTTACTGCTGTATTCCCAGCACCCAGAACCGTGCCTGGCACACAGTAGGTGCTTAATTACTGCCCAGGTCGTGACCGAGGAGTGCCCTCCAGGCTGAGTTCATGTGGGAAGCTGCTATAACCCTCCCCCCAACCCCAGCTTGGCCTGAGGCCAGCATTTTAATGGTGGTCTCCAGAACTTTGTTGACACTGTCTTCTGTGTCCCTGGCTGTCCCCAGAACCTCACGAGGGTGTGTATGAAACTTCTGGATACACCTGGCTCACCTTTCCAGTTTTCAGCTTGGCTCTCACTCACCCTCATTAGGGGTGGGGGGAGTTAGGTAATGTAACTGGCCATTAATTGTGAATGTTATTTTTCTGCCAAAGCGATGCAAAGACCCTCTGGAATAGATTTTTAAAATTCACACATGAATGACAAAATACAAGACACCTCCAAAGACATCTGAATGCAGCTGGTAAGGAGGGCGTCCTCTCCCTGCATGGGACACGCTCCCCCTCCTGAGTCCTCAGGTGGGGAAAAGGGACCCAATTTCAGCAGCAGGGGCTCTAGGCTGCAACCCAGAGAGAAACTGTCCTGCCCTGGGCCTGTAGTATTCCCAGCCCCACCTTGCTGAAACCCCCCCTTGTACTGGCTTTTCGTGGCTTTGGGAGAGATCTGAAGCTGGTCAGGGCCACAGGGTGTCTATAGCCCCATCTTCTGTCGCCCTGCTTCAGTTTCTCTCTGGAGTCCTGTTCCTTGCTCCCTCAAGGCCTTTGCCCCTGCTGTCCTTCTCTGTCGGAATATTCTTGTCTGTGCCTACCTCCCTGTCATGGCTCAGCTCCCAGCTAAAATATGACTCCCCAGAGAATCTAGTTGCCCCCCAGCATGGGTCCCTCTTTTATACCATCAGCCCAATGAACTTCTCCTTCATTGCACTTTTCACATCATTAATTATGCATGCAAGCACAGAAACAATTACCCACCTATCACTAGTGCTTTCTGTTGGATAATGATCTCTGCCACCCAGTTCCACATAGGAAGGAGCCACCATGGCTTGGTGCCCTCTGTATCCCTAATGCTCAGCTTGGTGTCTTGCACCTAGTAGGTGCTCAGAAAATAACTCTCGTGTGCATTATAAAATAAAGCCTGGATATTCTCATCCCAAGCTGCCCAAATACTAGAGTTTCTGTCCAATAGTGACGGGGGGGCATTTCAGGG
The DNA here is from genome assembly GCF_902655055.1 of Lutra lutra. Lineage (NCBI taxonomy): Eukaryota > Metazoa > Chordata > Mammalia > Carnivora > Mustelidae > Lutra > Lutra lutra. The sequence continues at coordinate 183,233,249 of NC_062281.1, forward strand.
AGATTCTTAAGTGTTCTAAAAGTGAGCGGAAGGGAGTAATTATGTGGATGGTGGTCACTTTAGCACTGAGCCTCGTCTTCTTCTGCCTATGTCTCCCACCCCTCACTCTCTTGCCTTCATCCAACTGACTCCCTGCGGCCACCCGAGGTTCTACCCCTGGTCCAGGCTAGGCTCCTTACCCTTGGGCCTGTTGGGTGGAGGGGCCGATGCTCTCCGTGCAGAACTGAGGCACGGTCGGGGCGCAGACAGCAGGCAGCAGGACCCGCACAGCCCCGCTGGGCAGTGTCGGGAGCTCTGAGGAGGTGCTGACAAAGACGGTGACATTCTCCATAGGGGCAATGGTCCCCAGGTTGACCACAAACAGATTCCGCTCCAAATCCTCATCCAAAGCCAGCTTCCCTGGTGTGCAGGAAGGAGGGATGACAGATATCGCCTCCTGCAGAGCGTTCCCTGAGCGACAGGCCTGGAGTCAGCAGTTCTGCATATGTTATCTCTGGTTTCCTGTAACTGTGGTAGGTTTGCGAGCCCCTTTTGCGGATGGGAAAACTGAGGCTTCACGTGGGGGTGCGACCTACCCAAGTTATTCAGTGAATAACTTACTCATTGAACCGGGATCTGAACCCACAGGGGTCTGAGGCCAGGCCCCGTGTACTTTCTGCTGGGAGTGGGAGGCTGGGACCCACAAAACCCCGACAGAAGTCACATCCCCATCCCCGGACTCTGCTTCCCCTCACAGAATCACATTTAAGCACCCTCCCAGCGTTGAGGCAAGTGCGTTTGTTCATTTCTCTCCTGTTGTCCGAGAGGCCCTTTACCTCACCCCCACTTAGCTGGCATCGCTCAGCCACCAAGCCCTCCATGGAAACCTCCCTGGTCCCCACCTGGCCCTTCTCTCCCTCCTTTGACATTATCCAGACCCCTTCCTCCAGAGCCACTCCCACCTCCCACCTGCTGTTGTGGTTACCCCCGAGCCTGTCCTTGCTCTTTTCCAGCCCATGAGCAGCCAGAACAACCTGCAGGCAACTTGGTATCTTACACACGCTACTTGCTCATTAAAAGATTCTTGAATGTCTTAACGATCAGGCGAACTAACCCCATTTGATCACACATCCAATGGTAAGAATCTCTAACATCTAAATTCAAATCCTGCCTGTCACTAACACGCTGTGTGAACTTGGGCCGGTCACTCTCCCTCTCTGTGCCTCGGCACCTTCAATAGCGGGCCCAGTAGCCATGGTATCAGAGACTGTCATCTCTGCAACCATGGCTCTGTTGAGCTTTGGGTGGATACAATTACTAGTTCAATTTTACAGATGAAGCTTAATTTTTTATTTAAGCTTATACCGTTTGCAAAAGATAGGATGGGGAGTCAAGCACTGGTGTGATTCATTCCACAGCCTCCAAGCTTAATGGACTTGCTACCTATAGAGATAAAGGCCACAACTCATGGGGTTGTTGTCTTTGAACTTCATGATGCTTTTGAGGTGAGAGCAGGAACGAGGTTCAGAGAAGTTAAATGATTGGCCTGAGATCACACAGCATTCCTGACTCCCAGTTTAGTGCTCTCTCTACCTTATCCCAATGTTGTCCTTTCAGTCTGCTTGAGACCCTAGCCAGGCCCGGGGCCCCTGCCACCGCCCTTCTCTCTTCCTCACCTGTGACAGAGGTGGCTCGGACACGGGTGCCCTCAAAATGGGCATTATCTATCTTGGCTTTGTCCTTGATCTGTACTGTCACGACCCGGTCGGCAATGACCGCCTCAAAGCCGATCACCGTGGTGTATTCATCCAGTGGGTACACGAAGAGGCCTGCAGGGGAAGGGCCGGCATCATGGGGGGCTCCAGCTGCACCCCGCACACTCCACCCCTGGGAGGGAAGCCAAGTATTTGACCTGCCAGATCGATGGACGGGACTCACTGCCATTTAAAAGACAGTGGGGGACCCCGGCTGGGACCTCATGGCTCTGGGGCAGTTCATGTAAGTGCACCAGAGGCCCTCTGGGAGCAGTGGGGGCAGGGCTGGCAAAGGGACAGCTGGTCGTCTGACCTGGCCAGCTCTCACTGTGCAGGCCTTTGAGACTCAAGTGGCCAGGGTGTCTGAGTTTTCAAGAGACAAGAGAAATCTGGGTTTTTATGTGACTTTTTTTGTGTGCCAAGGAGCTGGGGCATTGGAGGAGACAGATGAAGGCTCTAATCCAGTCCCTGCCTCCCCTCCTGGCCTGGTGACCTTGCATAAGACACGGGGCTTCTTGAAGCCTTACAGCCCCATCTGTACAATGAGGCCAAGAGAGCCAAATTCACGGTATTGTCGTGGAACGGAAAAAGAAGTCACCATGATTTAGCCATGTGCCCTGTGTTTTTATACATTAGTGCTTCTCAGAGTCGAAGAGCCCACGAGTCACCTGGGTTGGGGGGGCGGGTCTTGTTAAAATGCAGATTCTGATTTAGCAGTTCTGGGCAAATCCTGAGACTCTGCATTTCCACTCAGCTCCTGAGTGATGCCGATGGCTTTGGGACCATTCTCGAGGGATCAAGACAGTACCTCATTTGAAGTGCCCACGAACCCTGGGGCAGCACAATGCCTGGTCCATGGCGAGCCATCCATAGACCCCGGCTCCCATCGCTCTGGGCCTCAGCCTCCTCATCTGCAAGATGGGGACACTGGTTCTCCCTGCACATGGAAAGCTCAAGGACCTTTCCCACATTGGCCAGTCCTTTGGTTTCCTGGGCCCCTAACAAGTTCCATTTTAAGTTGCCCCCTGGAGATTTCCCTGGACAGCCAGGGTGATCTGTCCTGCCCAGAAGTTTTCTGAGGAAAAGTCAGTTTCCCTACAGTTTCCTTTGGGGACTGAGATGGTTGGGAAAGAGGGTGGTACCCCAAGACATGAAACCTGGGGGTTAGGAAGTCCTCATTGCTTAGATCGAGGAGGAATCCTGGCTGCAACAAGGGTTTACGCAGCCCCTCCCAGCCAGCCTTTCCGTGACCCCCTTCCTTAAGTGGGGAGAGAGGCGATGGGTTGACAGACTTCTGCCGGCCAGCTTCCCGTCCTCTCTGGACTGCCCCGCACGGATGACTCATAGTCTCACGCTGCTTTTCATTCCGCGCGGTCCTTCCTCGCGCGTTACCTCATCGGCTCCTCCTGCAAACCCCTGCATCCAGATAGGCAGAGAAGCATCCCGATCTGGATAAGGACAGTGGCTTCCCCAAGGTCACAGGGACAAGAGCGGGAGCTGCTACTTCTCTGTGGAGTTTGGTGCCTCTTCTACTGGGAGGCTTCCTGAGAAAGTGGGGGGACCAGCCATTTGAGGAAGGTGGGCCTGCTTGTGGGATGGCAATAGTCCTGGGACAGCCAGCTGGGGCTGAGCCCAAATCCTGACCTGGTGTGTTACTGGCTTTGAGGCCCAAGGGGCGGAACCGCCATTCCCATTTCACAGATGAGCAAACTGAGTCTCAGAGAATGAACATAACTCGTCCTGTGGATGGGCTAGTACTTGTCAAGGTGAGGATTACATACAGTGGACGGGGGCCCTGGGGAAGCCGCATCAGGGGTCCTCACCCTGGAAGGGCTGGGCTTCCAGGTTGCCATAGGTGAGAGAGGCAGTCAGACCCAGAGCGTAACCACTGACAAAGGACGTGACGTCAGAGGCGGTGAGGGGCAGGGCTGCCCCTGTGATCTGGTTCAGCAGACCTGGCATCCCGCTGGCTACTCAGTCTTTAGGGCCTGAAAGAGACAGGAAGGGCGGGAAGTGGGGAGAGGTCCCCCCATCCCTCTCCAGCCCAGGTCTCCCCTTCCGTCCCCACAGGCGGCCAGCATTCTCCCAGTTCTCCCCACCCCCTTTGTGGGAGTTATTCCTGCTTGCTCTCAATCATCCTTGAGAGAAGTAGGAATTCTGTTTTTGTCCATTTCACAGCAGAGAAACTGAGGCCCGAAGACAGGGGACCTGTTTGGGTTCACTCAGCGGGAGGGAACAGAGTCAGGGCCAGAGCCCAAGCAGGTTCACGGCCAACCTGGAATTCTCCCCAGTGGACAGTGCTCCTAGAGCTCTGGATGGGAGTCCAGGGACTCGGGCCCTGACCCCATCCCTTTGTCAGTCTCTTAATCCCTGAGCTGTGGCTGCTTCTTCAGCAGAATGAGGGAATGGGGCTAGCTCACCACATCCCTCCTTCTCTGAGGGCATCTAGAATAATCTACCCACCACGTCAGCACGGGTTGTGAGGGGAGTGAGGGTACCCCCAAAAGATACTCAAGTGAAAGGAGCCACCTGATTCCTCCAGGTGTGTGGGTCAAAAGGCTGGGAGTCATCCCTGGCTCCTCTTTTTCACCGCTCGCCCCATACCCAGTCCACAACTAAAGCTCGTGATTTATCTCTGCAAACGCCGGGGCACCCATCCCTTCCCCACCACAGATATGATCGTCTCAGCCGCCACCATGTCTATCTGGATGGAGGTTCCCAATCGACCTCTTAAAGCTACCGTCCCTCCCACTCCCATCCATTCTCTCAGTGGCCAGGCCCCCAGAGAACACAGCCACTGGAGAGTCTCCATCCCCTGCTGCCTGCTCCTGGGGTAGAGACCCAAACCTGGAAGTGCCTGTGAAGTCCGGCCCAGCTGGCTTTTCCTGCGGGTCACCGCATCCTCACACAGGCCTCGTGGCTCTCCCAGCTTCCAGTCCATTCCTCAAACGTGTCCTGTGATCTCCCGCCTTTGTCCCACCATTCACCCCCAAAAGGCTCACCCCTCAACCTACTTTCAAACTAGTGACTAGTAACCTCCTTGTTGTCCTTCAATGTCAACCGAGGGTCACCCCGATGGAAGCCACACCACCCTCTCCCCTACTGGGCCCAGTGTCCTCTCCCTCCACAGCCCTCAGAGCTCCTCCATCCCTTTGTAAGGATGTTGTGTGTTGTGCTAGATTATTTTGCACAACCATAATTAAACCGTCATCCTGTTTGCAGCCTGTGCTCCTGGAGGGATGGGCTGGGTCTCTCCTCGCTCCCTGTCCTATCCTCGGTGCTGATTAAATGAATACGGGAATGAATGACTGGACTTCTCAGGGCAGGGATGTGTCCACTGTCTCTTGGGGTCCCAAGACCCTCCCTGGGTCATCACTGTGCTTGAAGGGTGCACTGGGAATGGGAAGCGAAGTCAAAGGGTGGGGAATACAAATTTGAGGTCAGACTTGCTCCAAGTCCCCCCGGCCCCCACCCGTGGAGCTGAGTTGGGCCAAGCTTCTGCTGCTTTTGTTTGCAAGGCTGTTCGATGTGTGCTTATTACTCTGCCTTTTCTCAAAGAAGGGAACTCATCCCCTTCAGGTCCTCCTCAGGTCCCCGATAGGATCCTCTGGTGCTCCCGCGCTCTCTGTCTGGCAGCAACGTCTTTTTAATTATGGTCTCCCTCGGGGGCTCGAGACGGCTCTCAGCCCTGCCTTATCTGGGCAGGCTGACTGACAGCAGGAGGCAGATAAGGAGCTAGGAGGGGGCCACTGTATCCCCAGCTGCCTTCTCTCAGGAGCGTTCTGTCCCGGTGGTGGCCCAGCAAAGCCCGCCTTCTCCCAGGGGACAGAACAAGATGGCGGAGTTCATTTCCTCAGCCACGCCTGCTGCCACACACCCTCCCCCCCCACCCCTCCTCCTCAGCCTGGGTCACCCCTGGTCGGAATGCTAACCAAAGAATGCAGCTTCAGGGAACCAGCGCCCAGCTGTGTGGGGAAACTCGGCCTTCAGCTTCAGTCCATCCCAGGATGGAGTCCATCCCAGGAAGACGTCCCTGGGGCATCTTCCCACACTGTCCCTGGAGCCCACACCTAGAGCACCTTGCCCAGGAGGTGGGGGAGGGTGTGGGCTCACCTGGGAAGTGGGGCTTACATGAATGAAGTTGGTAACAGAGACTCACTCAGAATCGACCTTTTAACAGTATCAATACCTTCCCTTCTTGGGAAGAGGAAACTTGAAATTCTTTGGGCCCTAAACAATGCACATTTTCCCCCAATTCATCCACACTGATAAAGACTTACTGTATTCTAAGCCCTGAATTAACCACTGGGGGTAGGAGGGTAAGACGCAACTCTGACCTCAAGAACCTTACAACCAATCTAGCGGCAGAGGAAGGAGAGTAGGGGGAGGCCTAGTAATGACAGCTGGGATCTATTGATTAGGAAACACCCCAGTTGTAGGAGGTTCTCGGGGTGACTGTTGAAACCAAGACTGTCCTGGATGGTAAATCTCCAGCGATTTACTGTCCTGTAAATCTCCAGCGATCCGTGTCCTTTGGGGAGGCCTCTCTGGAGCCAGACAAGCCCAGACGTGAGTCCCAGTGCATAGCTGGCTGCTTCGCTCCCCAACGTGGGGACGTGTTAGTCCCCTCATGCCAGCTCCCTCATCGGCAAGACTGGGTAAGCAGAGGGGCCACTGCCTGCCACCTCACCAGCACTGTGAAGATCACAGTGAATAATGTATAGAAAGTACCCAGTCCGGTGCCTGGCACACACTAGGTGCTCAATATTTACACAGTGAAATGAATGAATGAATGAATGAATGAATGATAATGCCAGGCCGGCAGTTTCTGTGTTCCTCATTTGCCCGGCTGAGAGAGAGACGTCCTCTGACCACCAGGCCCAGGACGGCTCTTCAGGGAAGAAACTGATATTCAATCCATTAGGCTTCCATCTCATTTTTATGTCAAGGCCTCAAATACACCATCACTGGCAACACCAGGGTCCCAGCTTCTTCTACCAGACGGTCTGTCTACAGGGGACGCCATGATTCTGTGTCCCTGGGCCAGACTCTGACCACTCGCCCCGCCCTGAGCCTCCCACTGTGCCTTCTGTGAACACCACACTGGAGCCACCGGACACCCTGTATCCTGGGTCTCTCCTGGGGTTCCCTCTGAGTCCTTGTCCTAGGACCTGCTTCCCCTGCAGCCCTAGACAGGAAGGGCTGCTGAATCCTTGTCACCCCTGAGTCAGGAGTTGGGACAGATGCCCTCCTTGGTCTTAGCTGCGGCTCCAAGATCACCACTTTTAATCTGCTTATAAAACCCATTCTCCATGGTGGGGACTGGGGGGAGGGAGGGGGCTGATGCCCTTTGGCTAGGCACCCCCCACCATTGCTTGTCATTCCCAAGGTTTTGGTTACACCCTCCTCATAGCAAACACTTGGCCTCTGACTCCTGTCCTCCTCTGCTCCCCAAGCCCTGCCATGAACCTGGTAACTTCATAGTGATGGTGTGTCCAACTCCCTGTGCTTTTATCCCTTGCCCTCCAAAATCTTTGCTCCCACTCCAGCTCAGCTTGCCACTTCCACTCCCACGCCGTGAGCTTGGGACGCCACCCCTGAGCGCTCCATCTCTGAAACCACTCTCTCGGTCACATAGGTCGCTCTAAAAATCACAACTCCCAGCACTTCTGAGCCCTCTTTCCTTGATTTCTCCTACACACTTGTCACCATCTGGCGTGTTGTGTATGCTGGTTTGACGTGTCTTCCCAGCTCTCTAGAGCATCATCCCCAACGAGGGCACGGGGACGGCTTCAGTTCCTCCACTGCTTAACCCTGATACCAAGAGAATAACGCCTGGCTCTAGTAGATGCTCAATAAATACTTGTGTTTGAATGAATGAAACGTCGCTCCACAGGCTTCATCTATAAAGTCTGGCAACAGCCTTCCAGGGTAGGTACTCCTAGCATCCCTGTTTTATAGATGAAAACACCAAGCTCAGGGAGGTGAGGTAGACTGTCCAAGGTCACACAGCCAGTAGGTAACAGGGCTGGGAGCTGGTCCCAAGCAGAAGGACCACAGAGCCCGAGTGCTCACTTTGCTGTGCGTCTGTGCAGCCTCCTGCTTAACCTGCCCCCCGAGCTGTGCCGTTTCTGTCCAGGCACTCTCTTGACATCCTCCTCTTCTCTCCATTTCCACCACTGCTGCTTCCCTACTCTGTCCTGGACCATCTCCACCATCTCTGACTTGGTCCTTCAACTTCCAGGCTGCGTCCCTTCCGGTCCCTCTGTCAGCTCAGGCACATGTATGTACTCGCGCGTGCGTGCGTGCACACACACACACACACACACACACACACACACACACACACCCGGCACGCACCAGTCTCCCTTTACCCTGAGTGTCATGGCCCCTCATCGCTTTTCTCTGTTGGAACAGGTTAAACCTTCAGCATGGCATTCTGGGCTCATCCCCATTGGGTCCCCATCTCTGTCCTGTGTCACCTCCTGCCTCGTTCTTCATGGTCACTTTGTTCCAGACACCCTGACCTTGTCACTGTGCCCCAGACAGGGCTCCTTCTCACTCTTGGGGTTTTCCCTGTAAAGATGGTTTCCTCCTTCTCTGCCTTTCAAGGGCCTGTTCAGCCTTCAAGGCCCAGTTTCACAGCCACCTTCTCTCTGAAGCTTCCCTCCCCGTGCGGTACCCGACACCCCAGTCTATCAGGCACACCTTCCTCCGGGGCTTCCACAGCCTCTGAGAACCTGTCTGTCACAACTGTCATCTGAAGCACCGTAACTTCTCATCAGGGTGCTTGGCGACCCCAGGTGCTGCAAGAACGTGGGGTCCCCCCCTGTGCCTGGGTTCCCGCTCCCCCACGGGGCTCAGTTCAGAGGAGGAACTCTAAATGGGGCGCCTACCAGGCTGTAGTGCTTTATAGGCATTCCTAGTGCTCACACCCAACTTCCTTTTATGGGTGGGGGAAATGAGGTGCCAGGGACATCTGGAAATGTGCTGGTTAGTGGTCAGGCTCGGTGGGATAGGAAGCAGACTCCCCCCAGCCAGCACCTGCCTTTCCCCTTCTCCAGCTCCTTCCCAGTCCAGGAAAGGCTGGTGAAGGAGGGAGGATGAAGAGGAGGGAGCACCAGGAGCCTGGGGAGCCTGGGCTGCAGGACATGGGGCTTCCCCTGGCAGGGATGCCCTTGAGCTGCTGCTCTGATTCTGAGCACATGAGCTCACCCAGCTCCTGCACACAACCATCCCCTCCCCGCAGCCGCCAGCCCCAGAAGATGTCTCTGGGCAGGCTGTGGTCTGGGCCCCAGTTATTCTGGGATAGCCTGGGATGCAGGACTCTAGGCTGAGAACAGACTGGACCAATGGGAGCCCACAGCAGGCTTGGTTTAGATGCAATGTGGGGCCATGTCCAGGGAAAGGAGCTGGGAGAAGAGAGAGTGGGAACCCTGCTTGTCCTCTGTCATCACAACAGGCTGGTGAATGCATGCATCAGGGTCCTGGGTTCAAGGAGAGGGCCCTCCTGCCTGCTTGCCAGAAGGGGATTGGAGAGGTGGGAAATTTGCTAGTGGCTGGCAGCCAGGCCCCAGGATCTGGAGCCCTGCCTGGGTGAGAGTCCTAGACCACCACTTCCTGGTGGCTACTCAGCTGGGCTCTGCCACCTCCATATTGTGTGACCTTGAGCAAAGTACTTAACCTCTTTGTGCCTTAGCTTTTGCATCTGTAAAGTGGGACCACAATAGTGCCCACCTCCTTAGAAGCATAAAGGACAGAATGCTTGCAAGTGAGTGGATAGGAAGTTAGTGGGTCCTGGATGGGCCTGGAGGCTTCTCTTCCGTGTCTTTTCCTATAGACCCTCCCTGTAGGGGCCCCCTCTTCCTGGGCTGGAGGAGCTTGCACAGGGACCAAGTTCTCACAGCTGGGATCCCTGGGATCCCTGGGAAGCTGAGAAGGTCCCCACCCAAGAGCCCACCTCAGTAAAGCCTCTGATTCGGGCCTTGCTGCTGAAATGAGCCCTGTCCCCTCTCCTCTCCAGTTCCAGTTTGTCCCAGGGACATCACGACAACCTTCCTTTCCCCACCTGGGAAGCCATTCTGGAGACCTGTCCCCCAACCCCTCCCCCGGCCAGATGCCCCCAGACTGTGTCCAAGGGGCCGGGGCTCCCCAGCTCAGTGGTCTCGGCCAGGCCCAGGCCAGACATAGACTGTGAGCCCACCGCATTTCAGGCCTTGCCCCCTGCCCACTCACCTTGGGCTGGGGGTCCTCATCCTTTTCCTTGTCACCGAGCTGTTTAGAAAGTCCATACTTTCATGCTGCCACTGGGAACCTGGGCTTCAAGGACCATCCCCCACACAGAGCAGAACCAGTGCTCCCTGCAAATTTGGGGCAGAGTCGATGGGTTCTCAGGCCTGGCTGATTGTCCCAAGCTTCTAGAATTCTGAGGTTCTCACATTCTGGTCTCCTTCTCTCCACCTGCCCACCCCGTTGGGCCCACATCCATGCTTCCGAACCAGCCCTGCCCCTGCCCCATCTACCCCACGCTCCAACCTGTCACGACAACTTGCTTTGCTCTTAAATAAGCCTGATTTTCCTGTTTCCACATCTCTTCTGGTGTTACTGGCTCTGCCAGGAAGGCCATCTCCGCCCCAACCTTGCCCTCCCGGGGAGCACTCACCCATCCTTTCACACCCAGCTCAAATGCCACCCCACCTCCGTGAACTTTCCACCCACTCTCTCATCGGCCATGTGTTCTCCACTCAGTGCATACGGATGGGGGCCGCCCATGTACCAGAACTCGCCAGGGCCCCAGAGGCGAGCACAATGGACAAGAACTCTGCCCTGAGGCCCTGGGTCCTGTCCCCTTGTGTCCCATCAGCTCCCAGCGCTCAAGGCCAGGACTGTCCCCCTCACTGTCTGGCCCATAGTCGGGGCTCACCAATGACCCAAATGGATGCTGGCCGGTGCTCCATTTGTCCAGTGATTGAACGAGTGAGGGAATGAATTAATAAATGAACAGGATGGACGGTATCGTGGGTGGGGACAGGCCTTGGCTATGGGTTCCTTTAAAGCAGCTAACAGTGTGAGAAATCTCTTGATTTCAGCCGAAAGCCTGTAGGAGTCCATCCCAGGGACAGACGTAGTCTTCTTCTGGGTGGGGGGTTGGGAGATAATCAGGCCAGAAGATGCCCAGGACGCTCAGTGCTTGGTGTGCTGGCACTGCCGAGAGAGACCTGGAGTCTGGCCAGTCCGGATGTCCTCTCTGCCAGCCTGGCGGGTGGCTGAGGTCCAAGCCTCCCACGGTGGCAGAAGTTTCCAGTTAAGAAGCCTGCTCTAGGAGGGAGAAGAGGCACAACCACACCGAAAAGTGCGCGTCCTCCAAGCCCTCCGTGAGGGCCGTCGGGCTTCTGAAGACAGTCTCCGTTGTCCACCATCGAGAAGGTGGTGTGAGTCCTCGCGGGCGGCTCTGGCTGCCAGGTGCACAGATGCCTGTTTCCAGGGGACCCCGTGAGGGCCCGGCGTTGGGGTCTCTGCCCACGGAGAATCATTCAGAAATGAGCTACCCCATCGCTGGGAAAATTGCACTCCATTGACACAAAGGCAGTTTGCGCCCATCTTTCTGGGGCCAAATGTGCAAGGTGAGCCCCCTGCGCGGATCCACCAGCGTCCCCGCAGCCCCAGGAAAGGCACTAAATGGTCGTCTGTGGCTTCAGCCTTGTCCATGCCTCCCTGGCACTGAGGAGTTCCCGGGAGGACGGCCCCCAGGGAAGGGCTGTTTTCGAATCCACCCCTCCCTCCGTAGTCCTTTGCCTTCTAGAACTGATTTCTTGCACAGGGGGGTTCCTAGGAAATTGACGTGACACCCTTGAACCGTGCCTTCCTCAAACGCATGGAAGGGATGCAGTGACAGGCTAGGGAGCTAGCTGCTGCTTCGGGAAACCGCCTTTGCTCTTTCTTGACAATTTTCTTGCAGCAACTTCTTTGTAACTCAGTTTCGCCCTCTGTTTAAGGAGCACGTAGAGGGGGAGTCTAGTCCCCCAGGCTTTTGCAAGGACTGCAAGTGAGACACCGCATCTAGAGGACTTGCTGACCCCAGGGCCGCCTCCTAGATACATGTTGGCGGGACTTTCACTTCCTTTCCTCTCTGGGAGTTCTTCCTGGTCTTGCTCTCCCACCAACTCAGGCTGCATCTGGGCACCTGTGTTTCTGGCATTTCCCCATGGTTGTCGTGGCCACTCATGGCCCCCACACCTGCCATCCAGCCACCCCAGGGACCCCCTCTCCTACAGCACCCAGCCTGGGTATAGGAGAAGCGTAGATTCATTGTCTTAACTCTCTGTGAGGTCCCAGGTTGGTTTGTGCCACGCTGCGAGGAGACTCCCCCGTACATGCTGTTCCCTCGGATGGCAGAGACAGGCTGCGTGGGACAGTGCAAAGGCGCTGGACAAAGAGACAAATTGCCCGGGCCCGAGGGCCAGCTCTGCCGACCACTCTGTGTGGGCTGCCACCGGGGACCCTTCTGTCACACACTCTGGCGGTGCCCATGGCTTGGTCCTGCACTCAGGGCGCCTGGTGGGATGCAGATTGGGTGGGGTGCTGGCTTAGTGTCTGTCCTTGCCTACCCCATCCCCAGGGGAAGAGACCCAAACTGTCTCATTCCTTGTTATGTTCCCCAGCGCACAGGGAGTGGCTGAAAGAGCTCTTTAAAAGTACGAACAGCCAGAGGTGCCTGGGGTTAAGCATCCGACTCTTGATTTCGGATCAGATCATGATCTCAGGGTGACGAGTTCAAGCCCTGCGTCAAGCTCCAAGCTCAACATGGAGTCTGCTTGAGAGTCTCTCCTTCTGCCGCTCTCCCCACTCGCTCTCTCTAAAAATCCATAAATAAATGAAATCTAAAATAAATAGAAAAATAAAAGTAACACCAGCCAACGCATGTTAAGCAATTAGTATCTGCTAGGCCTTAGCCCCAGGAACTCTCAGGACAGCCCTATGAAGAGGAGGCAGGTCTGTTATCCCCATTTTGCTGATGAAGAAACTGAGGCCCAGAGAGTTTACATCTCTTACTCAAGGTGATACCCTCCTAAGTAATGGAGCTAGAATTTGGACTCTGGCTTCAGAGATCATCTGTTAACCACAAGGCCTCTTTGTACTTAATGCCGTGACCTGGTGAGGGTCACCTCCCAACACTGACCCAGTCTTGGCATCTTTATCTAACATGAAGAGAGGGGCCTGGAGAATTTAATCTTCTCTCCTCTCTCCCAAGTTGAAAGTCCAGGGTCCACCCAGAAGAAATCGAGTGCTCCCAACTGCTCTAAGGGAACAGATGTGCACGGGTTCCCCATCTTTTTTTTTTTTTTAAGATTTATTTATTTATTTGAGAGAGAGAGGGCATGAGCGTGGGGAGGGGCAGAGGGAGAGGTAGAATCCCCAGTAGACTCTTGGCTGAATGCAGAGCCTGAATAGGGGCTCGATCCCATGACCCTAAGATCATGACATGAGCCAAAATCAAGAGTAAGATGCTTACTTGACTGAACCACCCAAGTGCCCTGTACGGGTTCCCCATTTTAAGGTTCCTATTTTAAGGGGGCCCATGTGTGACTTTCATGCTCCATTCAGAGGCGTCACTGTTTCTGGAGTTCCCCAGGGGATTAACTCACTTAAGCCCCCGACCCCGCAAAGGCCTTATGAAGCAGATCCTCTTCACTTTATAGCAGAGGAAACCAAGGCCCAGAGAGGTTAAATAAAGGTCACACAGCAAGCTGGTGGTACAGTTAGGGTTTGAACCCCAGCGGTCTGGCTCTAGAATGTATTCTGTTAACTGGGTCCTTCTGCTGCCTCCTTGTCAGATCCAGGTGCCAAGAGCCCGTCCGGGCACCCGAGAGCCTGCTTGCTCTTATTCAGAGGGGCCATCCCTGGCATCAGCTGGGACAAAAGCTCCAGGTTCCACAGCACACTGGCTCCCACCCTCTGATGTTCCTTCCCGGGCTTCCAGCAGCAGGGGTGGCTCTACATCCCGTCCTCCTCCTACCCATCCGGCATATTTGAAGCAACTCCTGCTGGGAAATCAGCTGAGCCGAAAGGCAAACAGAACATTGTGGACACACAGAGAGGCGTCCACATGGGTCTCAGGGGGTCCCAGTGCAGGAGAAACTCAGAAGAGCTTTGCAGGCTCCCTTTTCCCAGGAGGACTCCAGCTGCTGGGGAGCTGGCTGAAGGTTAGCAGGGAACCTGGGGAAGGCGTGGAAGGAGCTGGGTCCAGGAGACAGAGTCCCCACTGCCAACCAGGCTTAAGGAGATAGGATTCAGAGGCTCCCGACACTTAAAACAAACTGTCGTCGTTGACTCAGGCACTGCGCTAAGTGGTTTACGTGGATTAGCACACGGATTCCTCCTCGTGAGTTTACAGCGCTTCTTTTTTCATTCGTTCTTCTTCTTCTTTTTTTTTTTTTTTCTAGAGATGATCTGGGTATACATAAGACAGGTTAAGAAACTGGCCCAAGGTCACAAAGCTAGTCCATGGGAGGTGTGGGGCTAGAAGTCCGGCAGTCTCCTTCTGGGGCCTCTGCACCTGTCCTTGAGCCAGTGTAGAAGCCATGACAATAGCCCCCATGCTCAGAAGCAAGATACAAGCCTGCTCTTAGAATTCAAGATACAAAGTGGGGTGGGCCGCAACAGAGACTAGAAGACAACCAGATGGGGAGAAGAAGGCAGAGAGAGGAGGCCGGGAGCAGGGTCCCTCTGGTCAGCCAGCCTGAGGGTCCAGAGCTCAGGCTCCAGAGTCCCAGCATTTAGGTTGGAAGCCAGACTCTGGTACCTCTGAGTGACCAGAGCAAGTCAACTTTACCTCTCTGAGCCTCAGTTTTCTGATCTGTAAAATGGACACAGTAACAGGCCTGCTTTGGGCATCGTCATGACGCGGTGGAACAATCGGTGCCTGGCCCGGAGTCAGGGCTGATCGTATCTATACAGGCGTGTACAACTCAGCCGAGGTGGTCAGCGGCGACTCAAAGCAGTGTGAATGATGGAGGGTTGGCTTTCGAAGGTGAACAGGCAGCTCTGGCCTGTGTGGGGGAGATGGACGGAGGGGCAAACCTGGTCAAGGTCAGAACCCCCGACAGGCTCTCGAGAAACCTCTTAAAAAAAAACTTCAAGATTCAAAGAATCTTGAAAATGATGGAATTTAAAGTAGTGAGGGGGTTCTAGTCTCTGACCAACTGACCCTTCCGCCTCGACCACAGTGCCATGAAAGTATGAATAATGAGTGTCCCTGCCTCATATGGAGCGATTTATAACAAGTATCTGTGAATTAACCAGAGCTCTGTGACTTGGGGCAAAATAACGATTATTATAACCGTTTTGAGGATCGGGAACTGAGGCTCAGTGGCAGAGGGACCCAGAAGAATTGGAGCTCCTATAGCAGAGTGGTCTCCGTGCTATGGGCTGAAGGTCTGTGTCTCCATGAATTCCTATGTGTCTGCACTAGTCCCCACCGTGATGGTATTTGCAGATGGCCTTTGGGAGACAATCAGATGTAGCTAAAATCATGAAGGTGGAACCCCAACATGGGCTTATAAGAAGAGAACACGAAGCCAGAGCTCTCCCTCTCCCCACCCTGTAAGGACACAGCAAGAAGGTGCCCAGCACCTGCAAACCAGGAAGAGGACTGTCACCAGGAAGCCCACCATGCCTGCGCCCTGATCTCAGACTTCTGGCCTGCAGAACTGTGAAAGGCAAGTTTCTGTTTGAACTACCCATTCTAGGGTATTCTTAGGACAGCAGGCCAAGCTAGATAAGACACTATGAAGACTCTCCAGTCGCCTTGCTAAGGCTGGGCTTGAGGATGACTGGAGATGACTCCGCTGGCCACAAGGTATTCAGCAGCTGGGATTGGGGGCCAAGATGACTGATGGGATTCAACGCAAGGTAAACCTTCCTCTTCCCCCCATTTTCTATTTGCATCATCATAAAGACTATCATGTCTCTGTCTTGAAGAAGCCCACATGCGATCCTCACTCTGTTGGGCAGTCCTTTCCGATTCTCCTCCTCTGGGCACTTGTAGACTGTCCTCTGGAGAGGACCAGAGGGTATGGCTGTGTGTCTTGCTTTGGCCAATGAACTGAGAGGAAGTGAGGTGACACTTCTAGGAGGAAGCTTTCCAAGCTGGTGCGTACTTAGCCGTGTCATGTTCCCTGCCGCTGTGATTGTGGGGACAAGTGTCCATAAGGAGCCTCTGTTATCCTGGACCTAAGAGTGACTGTGTTATGTGACAACATGCATGACCCACTTTGGGTGTGTGGCAGGAGCAAGAAGGAAAAGGTTGCTGCTTTTTCCTGCAGCACAATCTGATCTAACTTGGCTAGTAGAACCATGACTGTTTGGGTATCTGAGCACAGATGACGGTCTAGGGACAGAAACCACAATATTAGGAAGGGAGTAAGAGGTGGGGAAGGGAGCTTGGCCAGTGGGTCCACTAGAATACAAATTGTACAACCTTCACAAGATTTCAGTTCCGTTCTGTGATCCTTCACCACTGTGAGTTTGGCTGCTGACATGGCCCCAAACCCAAAGACAGCCTGATGGGTGTAGGTGTTAGTGATGGCCAGGGATGGATGCTGGCATTGAGCAAGGAGAGATGTTCAGTCGGGAACTACTTAAGTTGTCAGTATGAATGAAGTGGTCATTCAGAATGGTCAGTCATTAAGTGGTCATTGAGTGGTCAGTCAGAATGAAGAACTTTCATTAACGTTCTTCTGTTAGGGTGACTTTCTTTAAACCTACAATCTCATATCTGTGGGGTCTCAGATAATGATTACTGGGACCACTGGATGGGATCTGAACAAAGAACAGGGAAGATACATGTCCAACCAGGTGGACCCACCCCCTGACCTCCAAACATTCTCACCTATGGCTCCTTTCTAGGCTGTACTGGGAGCATCCACTCCAGCTGTCCGTCCTGACCCTGGGTCCTTCCCTGTCTCCAGAATGGCACCTATGGAAGGAACTGCCTCGTGTCCTGGGCCCAGCAGTGTGATCCCTGGTGTGGCTCTAAGAAGAGGGAGAAGACCTTTGTACTGGGATCGCCTGGAATTTAGGAACATTCACAGTGCAAAATCTAGCACAGAGTTTCACACTGAGGACCGGGATCCTCCCAGATCCCGGTAACTATTCAAGGGGTGAAATTTAAATGCTTGGGTTCGTCAGTTTGTCTTCCTGGGGTCGCCACCTGACCAGTGCTTCCTTGCTTCAGGGTTGCCAGTAGTTTTGGCTGAAGCCTGACTCCTTCGTGTCAAATTCAGCCTCCCTGATGGTCACCTGTCTATCCACTTCTGCTGCCTGATCCCATAGCTCTCCTTTCCCCTTAACTCTGTGCTCCTGGCAAAGCAGACCCCCGTGAGCCCCCAGATCCATGTCCTTGTTCATATGCTTCCCTCCACCAAGAGACCATTGTCTCATCTACCAGTTTCTAAGCCTCCTGGCCTTCTGGGCCCTTCCAGGTCCTGCCTCCTCCTTGAAGACTTTCCTGATCCCTTTATCTGGTATGAGGCTCCATCTCCCAACCCCCCTGAGCCATATCCTGCCATAATCATCCCCCTCCATGATGGTTCTAACATCTTCAAGAGGATGGCCGGGAGACCTTCTCATTCCTCTTCTCTCCCAGCACCAGGCCCATAACATGTGCTCGGGAACATCCCTTGCTTCATTTCCGGTGCAATGGCTCTGTCATTTGCTAGGTGACCTCAAACATAGTGCTTGGAGGTCTCCAAGACTCAGTTTCATCAGCTATAATGTAGGGATTAAATAAAATACCAGGGGTAAGGTCCTTGGCAAGGGGACAACGCAGGGCAGGGAAGACACGAGGTACTGGTCCTTCTCTCCGGCTGCCCCTTCTCTGTCTCTTTTGCAGATTCATCCCCCTATGAGGCAAGTGACTGGGCATGGAGACAAACATTCCTCCAGGGCCCACCTCAGGCCTTCTGTGCTGTCCCAAAGCAGTGGACCCCGGCCCCGCTGCAATGTATGAACAGCCAACTCCTAAGTGTGTCTCCCCAGCCTGGACTCATCCCTGTGCCTCAGGTCCAGAGAAACTGCATTGCTTCCTCCGCTTGGCTCAAGGAGATGTCAAGCACCCGTCTCCTGGGCACTATTTTACATAATCTTGGCTAGTTGATTAGTCTTGGTCTCCCTCCTGGAGACTGCAAACTCCTTGAGGACAGGGACCCAGTACTCAGTACAGAACCTGGCATAAAGTGAGCATCAACTACCCAGATGATTGGCGTGCTTTCCCCTCTTTCCACCCTACCTTGTCTGTCCATTCAGACTGGCCTATCTGATGCCCATGGACAAAGCCCTCTTGCCCCTCCCCACCTGTAGGCATGCCTCCGGTCTGTATGAACCCTCCCCTGCCCCTTTCTGTCCATTCATACTGCCACATCCCCGCTGATTGCTGCCTCCAAGTCCCCATTCCAATACCACCTTCTCCAGGAAGCCTTCTTAGCCCCACACTGAGCACCCATGATCCCAACCCCTTCTCCCAGAAGGCTTCCTGTGTCAGCCATGCTGCTGGGTGAGCCCCCCTCCCCCCAGAGCACTGGTTAGGGTTTTCGTGATGGAGTCCCCAGTGGTCACATTCTCTTAAAGGAGGTTTTAACGAGAGGATGTGTTCATCCCTGCTGACCTAGAGCCACACTTTGCTCCTTGAGCCCACTGAGCAGTTCCCAATGCCCACAGAGAAGTCTGTTGATTTTTTGTTTATGGTGACCCTCTACTTGGCATTGCCACACTGGGGACACTAGGGAGGCCATGAGAAATCTAGGCTGGTTTGGCCTTTGATTACCCTGGCCATGTAAGTGGAGGGACTCTCAAAAAGATGCACTCACCCAGCAGAAAAGACAGCTTGAACCCCAAGGTCAGGGTCCTGAAGGAGTGGCTGACCTAGAGCCTCTGGCTGGGATTATTTCACGTCCTCAGTCCTCCAGGGCTGCCTCCTTTCCCTGTGGAGCCGGCCTCCTGCAGAACCATAGACAGCATCATTTGCTGGTGAAGGAGAAGCCAGGGGACCCGTGCAGGTGTCCACTCAGAGCGATGTATGGTTAGGGACACCAACAGGCACAGAAATTCTCCTTCTTTCTTTCCTCTGGCTCAGGACAACTTTACTAACAGACTGTTCCACCGCCCAGCAAAACAACAGTCAATGGCTGGGATCTCTACTAAGAGCTTAGTCTGGCCTGGATTTAGGGTTGGTCCTTGCACTATTTTCTGCAAGGTCACAGACCCCTAGTTACCCACCCTTCCGGCTGGGAACCTTGGGTTGTCTCACATCCAAAAAGCAGTGGGGTGTGCAGTCCACCCATCAGAACACAGAGCCCGTCTCACCTCGGACCCCGGATGGCCAGCTACAGGAGGGCCGGAGGGAAAAGGGCAGCCTTCCTGGAGGGCAATGCTAACCGAAGTCGAGTGAGGCCCCAGGGACCCTACCCAGAAACCTCTGGGTGAGGTTTAATCCACAATTATCTGTGCACGTGCATGTGTGCAGGTGCGTCACACACACATACGCCCCATGCTCTTAAAACCCCGCAGGCACTGTGCATCCCACAGAAGTGCCACACAAGTGCCCCGAGACACATGAACACACTTATACATGCGATGTGCCCCCCGTTACCAACTCATGGAGCTCACTCCATATGTATCCCTACCCTCCAGGGACACACTCCTGCACACACATGCCCTATACGCTTCTCAACTCACATCCTATATACCACATATACACGTGCTCAGCCCCCTCCAAGCCCAGCTAACCAAGGGAGCGCCCTTCACCCCCACACAAGACAGCAGGAGTTCATGGAGTGCCCTCTGAGCCCAGTTCCCTGGGACCTGCCCGGGTTCAGACAAATGAACCCAGGGATTGAGCTTTTATGCCTGCAGAGGAGAGGAAGAATGCTCTGCTTCCTCTAAAGACTTCTAGAAAGAAAGAAAAAGAAAAAAAGCAAAGAAAAGGAAAGAAAGGAAAAAGAAAGAAAGAAAGCTAGAAAGGAAGGAAGAAAGAGTAGGAGCAGAGACACAGGAAAGTGCCTATTGCTCGTGGAGGGGAGTAGAGGAGGGGAAGCTTCTGGCCGCCACCCGGGTGGCCAAACCTCCACCAACCACCCTCCACCAAGCCTCCCTCCACTGCGGTTGCCCGTGCTGGTGCCTTGTGGAGGGAGCGGAGGGAGCATAGCGTCGGAGGGAACTGTTGGGGCTGCGGGAGATGTAATGACAGTGACAGGGCTCCAGCATGGCTTGACATGTTAGCAGACGCCACTGCTGCACTCGGGACCTAGTCCCCCGAACCTGCTGCCTGCCACCTTCCACCACCCACCGCCCACCTCCCACCGCTGGAGGACCCTTCTTAGTCCTGGAGCCCTGCTTACCTGGCAGGAGGTGGGGGACATGTGCCGCACTCAGCCGGTGGCTAGGGGGACAGTCCCATGCCAGGCACCTGGACAGCAGCCGGCACGAACCAGGCAGCCAGGGATGGACAGCCTGCAGACTTCCTGGTAGCCCCAGGGCTCCGGAGGACAAGACACGAGGTGATGGGGACCCAATGATGGTGGAAACAGGTGGCTGGGATGGGGGGTAGGAGGGAGGCAGAGACAGAGAAGAGAAACACAGAGAAGGAGATCAGAGAGAATCACACACAGAAAAGAAGAGAGAAATAGAGAGCTCCAGAGAGAGGGAGAGAGGGGGAAGGAGTGGGGAGAGAGAGAGGGAGGGTGAGAGGGAGAGAGAGAGGGTGAGAGAGAGAGAGTGGATGAGAGAGAGAGAGAGAGAGAGAGAGAGAGAAGATGAGAAATAGAGAGGGAGGGAGGAGGGAGGGTGGGAGGGAGGAGGATTCCAGCAGCAACATGTGGTAGTAGTAATTCTCACTTCTCGTGCTGGAACATCCTGAATCCCATCATTTCTGACCCCCTCCCCAGAGCAAACACACACCGTCTGTCGGCACACAGGCGCTAGTAGAGCCCCCCACCGAATTCGTCCCATTGACACTCCCATGCTCGCCCTCCGGACAGCCCAGCAGCCGGCCCCTCTCCCCCAGCAAGCTGGACCAGCCCTGACCTGCCCCAGAAGCAACACGTGCCTGGGCAAATACTCCCTTTGTCCACAGCCCCCGAGGCTGCCTCCCCCGACACAGACTTGCTGGAGGGGGTGCCCAAGCCCAGTGCCCAGCGCCCTGGCCCCGGGCATGATGGACGCCCACGTGGCCATCGCGGGTTAGGTGGCCTGCAGGAAGAGAGTGGTTTTGTCAGAGCGTAACCATGACAATCACCCTATGCGCACACCGCGGGTGCTGCTCCCTCCCCCCCCGTGAAGCGGGAGGCCACTTAGCAGCCTCTGCTAATTCCTGCTGGGGCTGATGGGAAGGGCCTGGCCAGTGATAACAGGCTTGTGGGTGGCCCCTCCTTGAGGGAACAGGGGCACTTCTGGCCCTTCAGCCCTATGCTGGGCCTGCCATGGCCCCAGGACCCCTCTCCTTGGGACTGGAGCAGAGCTGGGTCCCCCTGCGTCTCCTTGTCCTCCAGCAAGTCCTGGCTGTGGCTCCATCACGGAGTGGCCCCCTCACCCCCTGGGGCCGTGATGCAGCGAAGCAGGTGGCTCTACTTACTTTGGCCGTGTCTGTCTAGCCCTAGAGCCCCCAGCCCTCGCCTCTTGCCCTGGGTCATGCCGAAGTCACAAGAGAAATTGCTAGGCTTTTTGGCACAGCTCCAGGAGGCATCAGACTAGAGGTCTGGCCTCTGGGGAGCGAAGTTGGACCACCCAGAGAACCAGAGGCTTATTATGTCAAGGACAAAGAGATCTGGAAGCTAGAGGTCTGCCAGGAGGGTCTGTGAAACCTAACGTGGAGTCTAGAGTTCAGGAGCCCCGGGCTGAGAAGGTAAATGCGCAAGGAGAACAGAACCAGCTAGCAACCCTTCCCCTGTGCTTCTCATTTAGTCCTTCTAAAACCCTGAGAAGAGGGGCTTCATCCCAGCGTGAGAGGGGCACTGCAGCTCAGAGAGGTGACATGACTCACCCAAGGACACATGGTAGGAGGGGATGGGAATGGACGTGAACTCGTGCCTCTCAGACTCTGCCGAGTGGGGACTTCCCATGACACACCTATGTGCCACACACTATGTGCCACACACAGCACGAAGGGCCTGGAAGAAGGGCATGCTCACTTGCTCTGTGCCACACACGGGGTGGTGGAGGCTATATTCTTCTTCATGTCAAAAATAAGCCCAGAGAGGTGAAGTAACTTGCCCAAGGCCACACAGCAAGTGGGTGAACCAAAATTCAAATCCAGGTCTGTCCGACTCCATCTCTCCACTCTGCCTCCTTCACCACCTATCAGGCGACATCCAGAGCCTTTTCTGGAGCCTCTGTCTCAGGAGGGTGGAGTCTGAGGGTGGGATGGGGACCGTGGGCAGATGCCCTGGGGCAAGGAAGGGGTGAATGAAGCAAAGAGGTCACGTGGGATCCAAGACACGGGATCTGAGTCGGAAGCTGGAGAACCGATGGTTCCACCATTAGAGAGTCACATCTTAGGGTTCCCTGGGGACTAATGTTCCCCCAGACCTTCATTCAATGTCTACCTGAAACCCCAGGTCTTTCCCAGCACTGCAGGTATCAGCCAGCTGACTGGGAGGCCCCAGAAAGGGAATTTTGGAGAATAGTTTAGAGGGAGAGAGGGAGGGACTTGGGAGGGTCCTGCTGGGCAGAGGGAATGGAGGGGTGAAGAGGGACGGGAGCTAGCCGGAACAGAACTTCAGCCTAGATTGCAGATACAAGGCAGGATTCCCTACAGCACCGTCGCTCACCCACAGTGAGCAAGGCTTTGGGTCCCGTGCATGGAGAAGGTGCTGAAGAGCGAGACACAGATGCCAGGACCCCGCTCAAGTGGGAGGAGGCACAAGGGTTCCCAACCAACTTTCCTTCCACTTGGTGGTCCCCTGAACACTCACCCCCAGACTCTGTCTTCTCGAATGCTTGAATGCTCGTGATCCCCCAGGAAGCAGGCGAATCTGCCCTGCTCTTGGAAGGGTGGGGGATGGAGTCTGGGAGGGGGGTGGGACTGACACCTGGAGTCCCCTTGAGCCACTTTCTTCTGCAGGTAACAGACTGGGGCTTAAGGGGCACAGCCATTTGGAATTCCCAGCCTTCCCCAGAGCCCAATTCTAAACTCCGATGAAGTTCAAGATTTCTGCCCCACCCAAGCCCACCTCGTTCAGGCCACTTCCAGAATCATCCTTTCTACTCAGCCACCCCACGCCTGGAGATTGAATTAAAGGACCCCAGTTCTCTGGGATTCAAGGTCGGCCTGGGGGAGGGGCGATGAGGCCATCAGGAGAAACACAGGTGGCAGGAGATGGAGGAACTGAGCCCAGGTCTGGGTGGGGAGAGAAGCCTGCCTTGTAGGTGTTTTCCAGAGCTGCCTCTGCTCTGAGATTTCCTTACCAACCGTCTCAGGTTCCCAGGGCGGCGGGGATAAAGGGCCCCCAAGTGAGTGACTTAACAGAACAGACACTTTTTCTTTCACAGTTCTGGAGGCTAGACATCCAAAATCAAGTGTCCGCAGGGCCTTGCTCCCTCTGAAGGTTTAGAGGAGAAGCCTTTCCGGCTGTCTACACCCTGGGGGGCTCCCGGTGATCCTCCGCCTTCCAGCCTTCCTCTGCTGGCAGCTGCATGACTGGATCCTGCCTCTGTGTCACGCAGCCTCATACAGGTGTGTCTCCGTATCTCGGTGTGTCTGTCTCCAAACTCCCCTCTCCTTTCCCTTCTATAAGCTCCTGGCGCTGATCAGGACCCATCCCCATCTCCACCTGACTACACCTGCAAAGAGCCCATCCCAAAGAGGGTCATGTTCACACACCAGGGGTTAGGACTTGAGCATATCTTTTCCTGGGACACAATTCAACCTTCAAAAGGCATTTGGGAGGTAATAAAGATGTGGGACTGGTACATGACTCCACATGGTCAGTTCTCTGGACTTCTAGAAATTCAGAGAGGAGAGGAAAGCACGTGTCAGTATAAAAGGTGGTTGAGTGTGGACTTGGGCATTGGACTGCCTGGCTTTGAGCCCTGACTCTCTTACTCCCTGGCTGTGCCCCCTTGGGGAAATCACTTAACCTGTCTGTGCCTCAGTGTGTCTCTTCTGTAAAATGGGATACTCCAAGCGTTATTATGATAATTATATGAGTTCACATTTGCAAAGCATTTAAGAAAGTATGGCACTTAGTAAGCATCCCATGAGTCTTAAAGTGAGCATTAAGTGTTCCCTAGAGCAGGGTTACTGTTTCATAGGTGTGAACACTCAGACCCGGGAAGGGGAGACGACATCCCCTAAGATCACCTTGTTGGGTCAGCTAGGGTACAGGGTTCCCCCTCAAGGGGGAGTCAATCTCTTTCCCATTTCTTGTGCAGTTGGAGAAATCTGGTGGATGGTCCAGAGGGGCGGCAAGAGAGGAGGAGGGGGTATAGAGGGGTAGAGGGGACCCCAGTGAGGACAGAAGCAGTAGGTTCCTCCTGTCCCCAGACACACACCTCTTTTCCCACCCAGCCCTCTGTTTGCAGAATTGGAAGCAATCGTGCAACTGTTTCTGCCCACATAGAGGAAAACAAGACTCCGGAATGTGTAATCAACACAGTCTGGGTGAGAAGGGAAAGCGAGTCCTCCAGCAACACAGCCTGGGGGCCCAGGGCAAGGCTGGCAGGCAGCTCGGGAGGGTCCAGCTGGGGTAATGGGCAGTGGGTGGGCTCTTTCACCGGAACCCCCTGGGCATGGTAGCCAGGCTGCACGCATAGAATGTGGGAGATAGCCCCTGTCTCAGGCTTAATTCCTGTGGCTATATGGCTTGGGGTGCAAAAAGGGGTGCAGGTCCCAGTTTTGGAGGCAGTGGACTGACATGGGGTACATTCTTGGCAACAAACTCATGACCTCCTTTCCTTTCTTTGCCTTCCCTTTCAGCCCCTCCTCTGCTGCAGGAAATGGTGAAATCCTCCCAGATCATCAGTGCTCCTATATCCATGTGTCCTCTCTGCCCCGTGATTTGGCTGCAAGGTGGCTAGAGCCCCGCCCCTTCACCTTGACATCTGCCCTGTGACAACCAATGGGATGTTGGAGGGTATGACGTAACCAAAGGCTTGCAAAGTGCTCACCTGATTGGGCTTGCTCTTGCTTGCCTCTGCCCTGGTTGCCGTGAGAAGAACAAGCCTAGAATGATGTGCTGGGGCCAGGAGGAGGAGGAGGGGGAGGGATACATGGAGCAGGATCAAACCACCCCAGTCTAGCCCAGCTGAGATCAGCCTACTCTTAGCTGATCTAGAATAAATGATTGTTGTTGTAAATCACTGGGAGTAGAGTGGTTTGGTTAGCAGCATTTTCTGGCAATAGATAAGTGATAAGCCACCTTTTGCAGATTTTGGCTTCCTGATGTCTTCTGAGCACATGCCTCCTTTCCACCCCCTGCTCAGTTCCACCCTCCTAATGGCTTCCTATCCCACACCATAGTAGCCAGTTCTCTGGTTGGTCCCTACTTACTATCCCATTCTCAACCCAGCCTAAACCTTTTCAATGTCCCTCCACAGCTTTCGGTAGAAAGTCCCCTTCTTAGCTTAGCATTTAAGGCCCTTTATGATACTGCCACGCCCTCTCTCTTGCCCAGTCCCCCAAATAGACCCTCCCCCAGCCACGCAGAACTACTTGTGGTTCCTCACATGCTGGGTTGTTTCGAACCTCTGGGGTTGAACCGACCAACCGTTAATCCCTTTGGTGCTCAAAGATGCCCTTCCCTGTTTCTGTTTAGCTATCTTTCACTTGTCCCGCTAAGGTGAAGCCCCAGCTCCTTGAGGAAGCTGACTGTCCCAGCTAGATCAGCTGACCAAGGAGCTATAGTAGCCTGTGCTCAGTGCACAGCCCAGCATACAGTAGGTGCTCAACTAATACCATGTTGGATGAATAAGTGAACGAGGGCATGGACTGAGTCTCTCTCACAGGCAGTCCCATGCTAACATCCCTGCTGATCCTGGGGCATGTAGGGATTCACGAATATTTGTTGAATAAGTGAATGAAGGAACATGACCGCGTCCCTTCAGAGAGTTAAGGCAAACCGCTCCTCTCCTCCCCAGAGAAGGTGGCAGTGGTGTGTGTGTGGTGGGGATTGGCATTGGGCATAGCGGGATGAAGGTGGGAGGGGCCTTGAGGGACACGGGGAGCCGTCTGCTCTGAGTTCAGGTGAGAGAAGTTGCATTGTCTGCAGAGAGCTCAAAACCATCAGATAGACTAATCAGTCTGTTTTATCACCGTGCAGTGCTAAGTTAGAACGCTGTCAATGGTCCAGTCGTCCTCCCTACTGGGCAGACCACTCCTGACACCTCTGCCTTGAAGTCTTGCTGGGGGGAGGACCTCTTTTCTCCGTCTCTGATGCTTACCACCCTCACGAGAGTCTGCACTACACCCCGCTCAGGACATCCTTGGAGAGATAGGGCAGCTCAGTCTCTAGGGAGACGGACACTGGCAACCTCAGTGAGCCCAGTCTGGGTTACAAACGCTTGTAGCTCAGATTACATGCTGGGAGTTACTGGCAGGGCCATGGGGCACATGGCTGAAAGGGGGTAAAGGCAGGATTTGCACCCAGGTCTGTGTGCATCCAGAGCTTGTTATCTCCACTCTTTCCAGGTCCTGTTTCCAGCTGACCCTCAAGTTCTCTCCCCCTCTCCCGCCCATGGCTGGCACCCTTGGGCTTTGGCTGAAGATAGAACCAGTCAACCCAGAGGTTGCCCTCATCACCTTTGACAGCATGAGCTTCGGGAAAGAAGTCAGCCCTGACCTTGGTTACCAGTCTTCCCCCAGCCACTCGGTGCTCACCTACATGATGATACCTGACACTGGTCTCCTGGGGATTGAACCCCTGAGTTGGAAGACAGGCCATGAGCCTGGTCCTATCACTTCCTATTTGCAGGGACCACTTCCCTTTCAGAATCTTGATTCTCTTATCTCCAGAGTGGTGATGGTAATTCCTGTCTCCCCCTGATGAATGGCAACCCCGTCCATCCCACTGTGCAGCCCTCGACTGGACATTCTCTCTGGCTCTGATGCCACCACTGTGCCAAATACCCTCAGCCCCCCCTCCCCCAGGGTGACTGCCATAGCCTCCAGGCCCTTGCTTCCCCCAGACCCCTCCAGTCAGTTCTCCATGCGGCTGCCAGAGTGAACCCTGCAGAGCATCCAACCCTGTTTAAATCTGCAAACACTTCCCGTTACTCTCAGAATAAAGACATAATTCCTCTGTACCTCGGCCAACAAGGACCACCCACAGATCTGGTCTTTGATGACTTTCCCACTTCATTTCCACTCTGCACCCTCC
Source organism: Lutra lutra (assembly GCF_902655055.1). NCBI lineage: Eukaryota > Metazoa > Chordata > Mammalia > Carnivora > Mustelidae > Lutra > Lutra lutra. Next base: position 183,260,349 of record NC_062281.1, read on the forward strand.
AAAGGCACTGTATTCCCTGCCAGGCCCCCCTGGTCTCCAGGCTACCTTCTGACTCAGAGCAGTTCCCTTTCTCCGGAACGTTCTTCCCTCTTCTCTTAATGAACATCTCTACTTCATCAGATGTCAGCTCAAGGATCACTTCCTCGTGGGATGCTCGAGGTCAAATTCCCCAGGTCAGTCTCCTTACCCTGAGCACCAGTCCTTTGTAGACTTTATGATGCTTATCAAGACCACACTGAACGTCTTACCATGGGATCACATGGTGCATGTCTTTCTCCCCTATGGCAAAGATGCCTCCAGGAAGGCCAATATCTCATCTCCTTTGGCAACTGTATACACTACACCCAGCGCGGTGCCTGGCACAGGGCAGGCACTCAGTAAATATTTTTTGAACAACCGAATAAATGAAATGGAATGAAACCCTTCAGGAAGAGACCTTGATCAAAAATATAAATCCTGGGTACCCATTTGGCATTATTATTATATCCACTTTACAGATGAGGAAATGGATGATCACAATAGTGAAGGGACTTACCCAAGTCTCCTGGCTTAGTGGCACAGCCAGGGCCGGAACCCAGACGTGGCTGGTGCACCTGGAGGGGCTGGGTCCCTGCGTGCTGAGCTGAAGTGTGCTCTGCTTCCACTTCCAGGGTGTGTCACCTGTACCCTCCCACCTCTCCAGAACGTGGGCTGCCTGGGGTTTGCAGATGGCAGCTGGCCGAGGTCAGTGCTGGTGGGAGACAGCTGCTCTGCCATCAGGTACCTGTTTCTTATTCATGCTCTGTTATCCTACATGGTGACTCGGTACAAACAAACAGGCAGCGACAGCTCCTGGCTTCAAAGCCGTCCCGGAGGCAGGAACACAGACACCCTGGCCAGGGGTCCAGGATGGCTCAGCGCTGCAGGGACAGGCAGGTGCCTGGACAGACGTGGGCGGCTCGGAACAGGTGGCTGTTCAGCAGCGATGGGAAGGAGGCAAGGGGGGATCGCTCAGGGGGTGGAGAAGGGCTGAATCTCTGAAGCTATCAATCTCGGACTGCGCTCTTCGGCTTTTGAAAACCGTAGACGCATCACAGAGAAGGAAGGAAGGAGAACAAAGGAGCATATATCGCTTCAAGTGTGGGCTGGAGCACTTCTTATGTTTCTTGTCCTCTCGTCTCTTCGTGCTTTTTCCTGGGAGTAGAGGAGACAATGCATTTCAAGTCCCTACAATTCTGCAGGGCAGCCTGGGACACTCTGTGCATGGAGGACCTACAATGAGCCTGGCACTGTGCCAAGTGCTTTTCCACATGCACATGTGCACACACATACGTACACACACTGTTTCACATAATTCTCAACACAGCTCTGGGAAGCTTTTTCTGTTGTTGTTTGGTCTGTTTCAGTTCAACAACTATTTGAGTGTCTCCTCTGCCAGCCTTGGGGCCACAGTTGTGAGCAGGGACACTGCCCCTGCCGTCATGAATCCTACATTCTGCAGTCATGAGAACATTCAAGGTTGGAGAAAAACCTCAGAGGGGACAATTTGAGTGACGTGGCACAGAGCCACTAGGGTGAGGGGTCTGATGTCTGATCCGGAAGTCAGGGGAGGCTTCTCTGAGGAGGTGACATTTGAGCGGAAGCAGGTGAGGAGGGATCCAGCTGCTCAGAGAATGGGGTGGGGGAGGAGCAGAGATGCAGCAGGTGCAAAGTGTGGGAGGGATGCCAGGGGCTCCAGGAAGAGAGGGGAGCAGGCCAGCTGGAGCAATGTAAGAGTGGCCCACATAGTGGGGGAGGGGCAGTGGGGCGACAGGAGCAGCGCCTGTCCCTGCGGAGCAAGAATTTTACTCTGAGAGCAATGAAAACCCATGGAGATGATAAAGGGGGAGAAATAGGTCTTTGTTTACATTTGATGGGGTCATCCTAGCCACTGTGTAAGGAATGGATTCGAGTGGGGTGAGCTGGGAGAAGGTCAAGGGGGAAGCTATCATGGAAATAGAAGTAACGGAGGGTGGTGGGGGGATGGTGGTGACAGCAGTGGTGGCTTGGGTGGGGGGGTGGTACAGGAAAGAGAAGAACCGAGGACACTTCCTAGGTTATGGGCTTGTGCAGTGAGATGAGTGCCCTTCACAGAGGTGGGGAAGGTGGGGAGGACGAGGTCGGAGGCAGCATGGGTAGGAATCTAGAAATTTATGTTGAACATAACGAGTTTATGGCAAATCAGGTATCTGGGGAGAGTTCATAGTTGGATATATGAGTTTGGAGCTCAGAGGACACTAAGCAGAAGACAACACTTGGGAGTCGTTAAGCTTGAGATGGTGTTTAGCACCGCACAACAGGACCCTCTGTGGGCTGTGAGTTGGCTGAGCTGTTGTCAGTCCCAAGACAGCGGCCACCACGCCATCATCGTCACTGCCCTATAACTCCAGCATCTATAATCCAACGCATAGAAAGTGTTTGTTAAGTCATTATTGAAGAAGGAAAAATGAAGATGCAAAGAAATCCAAGGTCATAATCTTTTCCTTCAAGGAGCTTATGTTACTCAGAGTGCCCCGGAAGCCAAGGCAGCTTGACATGCGTAGAACAATAGCCACACAGTTTGGAATGTGGGACCATTCCGATGAGCCAAGGATGACATTTACCTTACCCTCTGAGTCTGCTTTCATGTGTGGTCCAAATGAAAAGGCTAAGCACAACTTGTAAGGAAGACGGATAAAGAGCTCGAGAACAATATTTCCACGCCCTTTGGACGTATGTGTTCTATGTTCATACTGGATACATGTTTACCAGGTTGCCGCACCATTTGCCTTTGCTTTTCTGCGGGCTGTTGGAGGTGTCTTTGCTACCGTGTTCCTCTATTGCATTCCGCCTCTTTCCTTTGGAGACATCCTCAGTGTCCTCCCCCGCAACATCCATCCCCCCCCGCCCCAAAACAGCAGGCTTTGCAAGGGTAGGGGGCTTTCTCTGATTTGTTTTTGAAACTCCAGAGGCTGCCTGGGTACGGGGCCTGCGAGAGTTAATGAACAGCCAGTGTTCACAATAGATAACAGAAGGTCGATGGGCTTATTGAATAAATGAGTCCTTAGCTATTTACTAAAGCAAATTCTCTAAGGATGTCTCTTAGGTAAGTAAGTCTTTTAACCTCTCTGGGCCCCAGTGTCTCCCAAACACAGCCTAGAAAGGAGCTGCTGTGCCTGGTTTCTTGTTTGCTTGGCCAAGATGAACTCACACATGTTCATTCGGGTGGCGTGGTGCTCCTGGCTGAGCCCACTGATGTTGCTGCCAGCTCCGCTTGGGGCTGGGAGACTGAGTGCAGGAAGACTTGGGGGCCAGCACCCCGGGCCAGAGGGGGAGAGGTGTATAAAGTGTGGTCTGGAGCACTTCCTGGTTGAGAAAGGCATTGAAACGAAGAGTATCGGTTGTTTTTATGATACAAAATAATCGAGCTACCTATCTGTGGTTAGTCCATCCCCAGGCATAGCAGATTCTCTCTCCCAGATAACTCTTAGGTTCATCCCTCTGCCCCTAGCGCCTGCCCACCATCCCCAGACTCTGCAGCAGCCTCCTATGGCTCTGCTTCCCTCTTGCTTCGCCCTACAAAGTGACCTTTAAAAACATAAATTAAATCACCTCCCTGCCCTGCTTAAAGCACTTTGGGAATTACATCACGCTCAAAATCCGAACTCCTCACCTTGGTCTTGGATGACCCAGCCCAGGGCCCAGTTTCCCTCTTCAACCTGTGTTCCAGATACTTCTCCTCCTCTCAGTTCCTCAAGCCCAGCCCCCAGGGCCTCCCCGGGGCCCTGCTCCCTCCCCCAGGGAGTGTCCAGCCCCTCACTTTTGGCAGAATCCCCTTAAAGTCTTACTAGAATTGTCACCTCCTCAGGGAGGTCCTCCCTGACTACTGATGCAAAGATACAACCTCTTCTTAGTTTATCTTAAACAAAAGGCATCCTGTTTGTCTCCTTAGTAGCTCTTCCCACAACCTGAAATTTCTCTGTTCATTTGTGATTTGTCATCTCCCCCCTCTCCAAACCCCTGGACCACAAGCTCCTCAGAGGATGAATACCACGTCCCATCTGTTCCCCAGGGCAGCTCCAGTGCTGAGCACAGGACCTGGCACACAGCAGACGCTCAATAAACAGCTGTTGCATGAACGAGTCCTTCCTGTTCTGCATGGACCCCAGCATGGTTCCCGCACTGTGAGGACAGACATCACCTGCCACGCTTCTGGTAAAAACAGCTATGATTTCATGTGTACTGTCCATGTTCCAAGAATTTCTTACTTGTCAACAGATCTGGCCTTCACAAGAGTCCCGCAAAGTAAGTTTTTATTATTATTTATTATTATATTATTATTCATTACAATCCCTAGTTTGTAAAGGAGGACACTGGACTCAGAGGTAAAGGGAATTAGAAGACACAGCCAAGATTTGAACCCGTCCCTTGGCATCATGCCCATTCCCCCCAACCCAACCCCCACATGGGAGCTTTCTGTGACCTCCTTCGTCGTGATTCCCCATCCTCACCAAGGAAACTCGTCCCCGTGGGGATAGTCACTGTCAACATGCAGACAGGCCCATGGCTAGAACTGATGGGTCTGTGGTTTCCCTGGGCTCTCAGAGGCAACGGAGTGCAAGGAGGCATTCCCAGCAAGGTTCAAGCTGGTTTTTCTCCTTCAGAGATTTTGTCCCTATAAGGCTGGACCCCAGACTCTGTTGCCAGAGAGGGGAGAAGCCTGATCTGGCATGCCCAGGAGAAGTCTGGGCCTTCGCAGGAGCTAGGCCGTTGCCATGGCATCCTCCTGAGCTCCTCTGAGGCTGGGCACAGCCGGCATGGTCCAGATAAGTATCAGATCATGCCAGGCTGGAGGCAACGTTGCCAAGGGGATGCCAGCTTTGAGATGCTCCAGTGCTGTGAATACCGATGAGGAGACACAGGGAAGCAGGGACAGAGCTTCAGAAGGACATCTCCCTCCCAGGGACTGCTTCTCCACTCCTGAAAAGTCCCTGCCTGTTGATGCCTTCCCAAATGCCTAGCACCATGCCTGGCCGATGGCAGACACTCATTCATTTGCTCAAGTTGTTCATTGAGCACACCTACGTGCCAAGCCCTGGGGATGCAGGGAGAGAGTGCAAACACACACAGGACTGACCCTTGTAAAGATTATATTTTAGTGGAAGAGGGAGCTACTAATTAAAGGGACAGATGTCACCAAGAGAGCTCTATGGAGCTTGCCTGACATGGGGAATTTGGCCTAATCAGGGAGGTTGGAAGCTTACTTGAGTTGAGATCCAAATGCATGGGTATTCATTAGAGGAGGGGGAGGAGGAGGAAGGGCAGAGGCAGAGGGAACAGTGTGTGCAAAGCCTGGTGGTGCAGATGGACAAAGAGGATGAGGGCCAGACCTGGTGGAGTCTTGCAGATTGTGCTGAGGAATCTGCCTTTAATCTCAAGGGTGGTAGGAAGCCATCAGAAAGCTTTAAAGCAGGGGCTGATGCAGATGAGATCTGATTTGAAACTGTCAGGGGAGTTCCGGGTGAAGATTTGGAGGGAAAGCCCGGAGTGGCTATGGAGAGATCAGAGGTGATGGGAAAGGTGCTCCATCGGTATTCTGAAACTGTATTCCAAATCTGTTTCCCATCTCCCTTCCCCACAGCCACCACCTCCTTTCTTCTCTTTCACAGGCATATCGGGCCCCTAACTGGGCTCCTGGTGTCTGCTGTTGCCCACCTGTTGCCCACTTCGTCACGGCTGGCAGAAGGCCCATTCAGAACTCCAAGCTCAATCAACGCTTTCTCCATGGACCGCATAGTGGTTCTCAGTCTCTCTTCCTTTGGGCTGAAATTCGGGGCTCTCATCACAGGTCAGATAGCGCCTTCTCTCTGATCAGGGCTTGGATGGCAGTGTCATTGCCCATCCCCCACCCCCAAGGGTCACTGCTCCCAGGAAGGGAAAGACTCAAGAAGCAATGTAACTAAAGAAAGATAAACTTCTTATTCTCCTTGTATCTGCTCCTTGCCCCAGGTCCCTCTGTCCCAGCAATGATATTATTACTGGGTATTTGTATGTTATAAACACTAATACATTTCATTAATGGTATGTATAACTATTGTTATGTTATTACATATGTACGTTATGTTATGCATACACAACACTAACATATTTACTATGCATGTATATATGTCAGGTTCTATGCAAACTGCTTAGCTAGCATTAGCTCCATAAAAAGTTTGCAAGAGATGTCCACTATCACCACTGCTATTCAACCTAGTACTAGAAGCCCTAGCCTCAGCTATCAGACAACAAAAAGAAATATAAGGCATCTGAATCAGCAAAGAAGAAGTCAAACTCTCACTCTTTGCAGATGATATGATACTTTATGTGGAAAACCCAGAAAACTCCACTCCAAAACTGCTAGAACTCATACAGGAATTCAGTAAAGTGTCAGGATATAAAATCAATGCACAGAAATCAGTTGCATTTCTATACACCAACAGCGAGACAGAAGAAAGAGAAATTAAGGAGGTGATCTCATTTATAATTGTACCCAAACCCACAAGATACCTAGGAATAAACCTAACCAAAGAGGCAAAGATCTGTACTCAGAAAACTATAAAGTACTCATGAAAGAAATTGAGGAAGACATAAAAAAATGGAAAAAAGACGTTCCACGCTCATGGACTGGAAGAACAAATATTATAAAAAAGTCTATGCTACCGAAAGCAATGTATATATTTAATACAATCCCTATCAAAATACCATAAATTTTTTTCAAAGAAATGTAACAAATAATCCTAAAATTCATATTGCACCAGAAAAGAACCCGAATAGCCAGAAAGATGTTGAAAAAGAAAGCCAAAGTTGGTGACATCACCATTCCAGACTTCAAACTCTATTACAAAGCTGTAATCATCAAGACAGTATGGTACTGGCACAAAACAGACACGTAGATCAATGGAACAGAATAGAGAGCTCAGAAATAGACCCTCAACTCTATGGTCAACTAATCTTCGACAAAGCAGGAAAGAATGTCCAGTGGAAAAAAGACAGTCTCGGGGTGCCTGGGTGGCTCATTGGGTTGAGGCCTCTGCCTTTGGCTCGGGTTGTGATTCCAGGGTCCTGGGATCAAGTCCCGCGTCGGGCTCTCTGCTCAGCGGGGAGCCTGCTTCCCTTCCTCTCTCTCTGCCTGCCTCTCTGCCTACTTGTGATCTCTGTCTGTCAAATGAATAAATAAAATCTTGAAAAAAAAAAAAGACCGTCTCTTCAACAAATGGTGTTGGGAAAATTGGACAGCCACATGCAGAAGAATGAAACTGGACCATTTCCTTATACCACACACAAAAATAGACTCAAAATGGATGAAAGACCTCAAATGTGAGACAGGAATCCATCAAAATCCTTGAGGAGAACACAGGCAGCAACCACTTCCACCTCAGCCGCAGCAACTTCTTCCTAGAAACTTCGCCAAAGGCAAGGGAAGCAAGGGCAAAAATGAACTATTGGGATTTCATCAAAATTAAAAGCATTTGCACAGCAAAGGAAACAGTGAACAAAGCCAAAAGACAACTGACAGAATGGGAGAAGATATTTTCAAATGATGTATCAGATAAAGGGCTAGTATCCAAAATCTATAAAGAACTTATTAAACTCAACATCCAAAGAACAAATAATCCAATTAAGAAATGGGCAGAAGACACGAACAGGCATTTCTGCAAAGAAGATATCCAGATGGCCAACAGACACATGAAAAAGTGCTCCACATCACTCGGCATCAGGGAAATACAGATCAAAACCACAATGAGATACCACCTCACACCAGTCAGAATGGCTAAAATTAAGTAGTCAGGAAATGACAGATGTTGGTGAGGATGTGGAGAAAGGGGAACCCTCCTACACTGTTGGTGGGAATGCAAGCTGGTGCAGCCACTCTGGGAAACAGCATGGAGGTTCCTCAAAAAGTTGAAAATAGAGCTACCCTATTATCCAGCAATCACACTACTGGGTATTTACCCTAAAGATACAAATGTAGTGATCCGAAGGGGCACGTGTACCTGAATGTTTATAGCAGCAATGTCCACAATAGCCAAACTATGGAAAGAACCTAGATGTCCATCAACAGATGAATGGATAAAGAAGATGTGGTATAAATATATACAATGGAATTCTATGCAGCCATCAAAGAAATAAAATCTTGTCATTTGCAGTGACACAGATGAAACTAGAGGGTATTATGTTGAGCGAAATAAGTCAATCAGAGAAAGACAATTATCATATGATCTCCCTGATATGAGGAAGTTGAGAGGCAGGGCAGAGGTTTGGGGGGTAGGGAAGGAAAAAAATGAAACAAGATGGGATCAGGAGGGAGACAAACCATAAGAGACTCTTAATCTCACAAACAAACTGAGGGTTGCTGGAGGGTGGCATGTAGGGATAGGGTGGGTGGGTTATGGACATTGGGGAGGGTATGTGATATGGTGAGTGCTGTGAAATGTGTAAGCCTGACAATTCACAAACCTGTACACCTTGGGCAAATAAATACATTATATGTTAATAAAAATAATTTTAAAAAATTTGTAAGAAGCCTGCAAGGGAAATGCCATTATGCCCTTGCTATAGAGAGGAAACAGAGCAAGCCCTCACCATCAACAGGAGAGGGTGGATGGGGCTGGACCCCAAGCCCGCAATCCCTTCCTCTATGGAATATGCCTTGTACATGGATAAGGGATGGTTTGCTCTGGGTCTCAAGGCCCCTAAGGGTTCAATTATTTTCGTGGTCTTCACAGTTTTTCCCAGAGCCTGAGCTCCAGGGTCTTCACATGCTTCTGGACTTGTCTGGCAGAAAGGAAGCAATTTTCAGTTCAGCTCACTGCACTTCATAGATTCAGCCATCCATCCAAGAAACATTTATGAGCACCTACTGCGCGCCATGCCCTACTATTTGGAAACTATATGGATCAAAAAGGCACAGCCCTTCAAGAACCCACAGGCCAGTGCTGTTCTCTACCCACCAAAGTGATTGGTGACAATGCAGAGATCAGTTATAAAATCTGATTTCTGGATTCGGGTGACTTATCAAAGGTCGATAGCCTGAAAGCTTGTCCAGAAAGTCCTTGTTTTTCCAGCTCCGGTAAGGGCTGGGAGATGCTGCTGATCTATGGGAAAAGAAATCAGCTCAGTGGTTGCTTGTCCCTCACGAGCAACCACAATCAGGTAACATCTTGCAAAGTCAGTGCCGTGTCATCACGGTTGGATTTCCCCTGACCCAGGCAGCTTGCTGGGATCTTTCTAGAGCAGATTGTCTTGGCTTCCCTGCCCGCTCAGGAGGCATCTCTCAACATCTCGCCCTTCCCACTGATACTTCTGCCAGTGGGGTGACTCTAAGGCAGGCTCTACCTTCCTGCAGAAGCTACTCTAACAGCTGGTGTGTATTCTGTGCCTTCTGTAGACCAGGCCGAGTTGTCACTCCCCAATGATCCCGAAATGGATGGGGGACCATCCCCACTTTATAGCTGAAAACACTGGGCCTCTGGAAGGAGGGCACCTCACTTAAGATCAGCCAGCCAGCCAGGGGAGTGGTCGGTGGGAGCCCTGGTGCCCCCGATGCAAACCTGCATTGACTGTTATGTACCAAGTTGTTTCATCACTGGGCAGCCCTTTCTCTGGGGGTAAGCACTGGACAAAACTGTGATGTCTCCTAAGTTTCGGATCCCTTTGTTTGTGGGGATTAAGGAGGTCTGAGGGCCTCGGGGATACCACCAGACAGAGTGCTCGGCCAATACGAAGGTAGCGTCTAAACATTTGAAATCTGGAATCCCTTTGCCTAGGTAAGATGGTAGTTGGATTTCCAGACTGACCCTCAAAATCCCCTAAATACTCTGAGGATTAGTAGTAGTGTTTCAACGACACTTAACGGCCACTTAGAACCTCGTTGATGCAAGAAATGCGTTCCAAGATTTCACTCATGATACCAGCAATATATCTCTTCTCTTTGAAGCTTCCTTCAAAGCTTCCTACTGTCAAGCCCCTCCGAAAGGGGAAGCATGGGGGTTTAACTCCTTTATAAGGCAGAGACCCCTTTGGGCAGGAGCAGACACTCCTGTCTAAGATAGTGCCTGATACACAGTGGGTTCTCAGTAGATTTTTGGCCCCCCCCCTCAAAAAAAAAGAAAGAAAGAAAAAAGAAAATGGGGGAGGTTGGTGTGGGGAGGATGGCAGGCAGGAGGGAAGCACAAAACCAGGAAGGAAAGATGATGTACAGACGGGAAGCAAGGGCTTTGCGCAGGTGTCTGAGCGGCTATGAGCAGATGCTGCAGGTAAACCAGCCAGACGGGCCGGTACTATATTTGGCTTCCACCTACACACTTTTGCTTCCGGCTGGCTGGCCTGTCTCAAAGATAAAGAGCTCTTTCGTTGGCAGGGAAGGCTGGAGGCCCTCCGCGGGGACAGAGACAGGGCTGCACACCAGCCACAGCCCCACTGGGTCCTGGCTGCCCATGCAGGGCTGTGGGGGCCGCTGCTGTGCTCACAAGAGACTTCTTCCCATTCTGGGTGTCCCTTTGCCCTTTTCTGATGGAAGCAACTTTGTCTGGCAGACAGGCATCACTGGGTGTTGCCATGGTGAAGGCTATGACATCACCAGGGAGTAAATCAAACCATGTCTCACAGTTGAGCCGTTCTGTGTTGGGAAGGTCATTAGAAACAGAAAAGCCGAGGCAGGGGAGGCAGAGGGTGGGTCCGTGCTGAGACCCTCTCCCACCCTGCAACGCCCTCACCCCACTTTGTTTCCTGAGATGAGGCTCATTTGTTTATTCATTTATGCAAATATTTCTTTTAGCACCTACTGTATGCAAGGCATCAAGCTAGGTGCTGGGGATAGAGTTTGGGATAAGAAGACAATGTGGTCCCTGGTATGGTTGCTCACCTCACTGTCTAGTGGGAGAGATGGACACACAAGAAAGTACACAGTAACACATCACATTGTGGATGATGCTAGAAAGGAAAGTGCTGGAAGTGTATTAGTCTGCTTGGGCTGCCACAACAAAATTCCATAGATTTGGGTGGGTTAAACAACAAAAATTTATATCATTACAGTTCTAGAGGCTAGATATCCAAGATAACCAACCAGCAAGGTTGGTTTCTTCTGACAGCTCTCCTTGGCTTGTAGATGGCCATCTTCTCCCCGTGTCCTCCCATGGTCTTACCTCTGTGTGTATGTCCTAATTTAGAATTTGCTCTTCTTATAAGAACAGCAATCATTGGATAGGGCCCACCCCCAATGACCTCATTTTAACTCAGTCACCCTCTCTGCAAATAGACCCTCTCTGCAAATAGAGTCACATTGTGAGGTGCTGGGGGTTGGGACTTCAGTACCTGAATCTCAGCCCATCACAGGAAGTTAGAAAATCTGTAAGAGGGGACCCGAGGTTGCAGGGTGGAAGAGGGGCAAGGTAGATCTCCCTAAAGAAATGGCATTTCCATAGGGACTTGGAGAACTGGAAGGTTTCTAGGACGGCAGGTGGGGGAAGACAGAGATGAGCTTCCAGGTGCAGGAAACAGAGGTGGAAAGGCCAAGAGCCTGGGCCTCCTGCATGGCTCAGTCAGTTAAGCCTCTGACTCTTGATTTCAGCTCAGGTCATGAACTCATGGGTCCTGAGACGGAGCCCTGCATAGGGCTCTAGGCTCTAGGCTCAGCAAGGATTCTACTTGAAAGATCCTCTCCCTCTTTCCCCACCCTGTGTATTCTCTTTCTTTCTCAAGTAAGGAAGTAAATCTTAAAAAAGAAAAGAAAAGAAGCCAAGTGTCCTGGTGAGTTCAAGGAGTTAGAAGACCAGTGTGGCTGGAGCAGCTTGAGTCGGGGTGGATGGTGTGGGAGGGAGGAAGGTACCAGATCACACAGCACCTTGCAGACAACAGGAGGAACCTGGACTTTATCCTATGAGCGGTGGGAAGCCACCAATGGTTTCAAACAGAGGAGCAACTTGATTAGAATATTCTTTTAAAAGATATCCCTTCCAGAGTTTTTGGGAGGTGCCTATTATAGAGGTTATCATAGTAGCCCAGGTGTGGTAACATATTATTTGCCTTCAGTTCTTCTTCCCTTCCTGGCTCTTGGCTGGCTTCCCTTTTATTGGAGAAATAATATTTCTCTGCCTCATCATCTTTGGGCTTAACTGCATAGCTTTGCTTTAATAGAATATGAGTGAGTGTAACACAAGCAGGGGCTTTTACCTGCAAGATGTGGCTTACACTCATGCATCTGCTACCTTCCATGAGAATCTGCCCTGTATAGGTGCTGGTCCATGGACAAAGAGGAGACCAACACAGAAGACCAGAACCTGACCTATAGCCTGAACAAGTACTGTCCCAAATGACTCATAAGCCTATCATCAAGAAATGTGAATGCTGGGGCGCCTGGGTGGCTCAGTGGCTTAAGCCTCTGCCTTCAGCGGGAGTCATGATCCCAGGGTTCTGGGATCTGGCCCAGCATTAGGCTCTCTGCTCAGTGGGGAACCTGCTTCCCCCTTTCTCTCTGCCTGCCTCTCTGCCTACTTGTGATCTCTCTCTCTCTCTGTGTGTCAAATAAATAAATACAATCTTAGGAAAAAAATAAATGCGAATGTTTGTTGTGACCAACCACTGACATGGGGGGGTGTTTGTTATAAAGCATTATCATAGCAATAGCTGGCTAATATACTGAGCTGGAGAGGAGGTTGGCTTGAATTAGGGTAATGACAATGCGACTGGAGAGAAGTGGGCAGATTCAAAATATATTTTGTAGTTGTCAACATACAGGTGGCAATTAGGTCCTGGGATCGATCCACCCGGAAGAGAGTGCGGAATGAAGAGAGGGAGTAGGGATAATTCTTGAGATTTCCCACCAACAAATGAGTAGTTCATGAGTCTGCTGGGGCTGCCATAGCAGAACACCCTAGACTGGGTGGTTTAAGCCACAGAAATGTATTTTCTCACAGTTCTGGAAGCTGGAAGACCAAGATCAAGGTCCCTTCAGGGTCTTCCTGGCTTGCTGATGGCTGCCTACCAGCAGTGTCCTCACATGGCTTTTCCTTTTGTAAGGACACCAGTCCTATTAAATTCAGGCCCCACCCTTATGATCTGACCTTAATGATCTCCTTGAAGGCCCTATCTCCAAACATAGTCACAATTGGGGTTAGGGCTTCAACATACTCATTTCAATTCAACCCATAACAGGTAACATCTCCTAAGCACCAGGCACTGGGTACAAAACCAAAGCTGTGAGGCTTCTGAAGCTTTAGATGGGAAAGTCACACAGCATCACATCCAGCCAGGCAGAGGGCCGGCTCAGATTCAAGGGGACAGCAGAAATAGATTCTTGGTGGGAGGAGTGGCAAAGCCAGTATCAGTGGAAGGGCACAAAGGAGGGAGGAATCGTGTGCCCAACTTTAGAAGCGAGCCTCACAGAGGGAGGCTTCAAAGATGAGTGAGGAGGAAACTTCAGAATTGCCCCTGGTCCTCTGGTCACCACCAAGGGACTTGACAGTCATCTGGAGGCAGAGCCCCTTGGAGGCCAAGATGCTCCCAGGAGAGTTTCCTGTCCCCTTCCTTACGTCTAGCTAGGTGTATGAGAACATCCGTACTGCAATCCTCCTCATTTGACAGCACTGATAGGGACCTAACATTGCCTGGAGTGTTCAAATGATGGACCCCTCAGCATCCTCTAAAGCCCACGTGGCAGAGGACATCAGATGCCTGTGGTTTGCCTCCTTTTTAGGATCGTGAAGCTCTGGTGTTTCTTCTGTGAGCACCCCCCTTCTTCACCATGGGCAGGATTTGTGCGGCTGCCAACCAAGACACCTGCCCATCCCCTGGCCTAGAGGTGAACACAGAACTCAGGATGTTTCTGGAGCTCAAGTCTACGGAGCAGCCGCATGATGACTGTGGCGGGGTAACCATGACTCACCACAAGGCCCTGGCTTACGCTTTAGCTCCTGCTGCCTGAATCCTTGCTTTCTTAGTCTTTTTGAGGTCTGATTTATTTTGTTTTGTTTTGTTTTTCAATTTTTCTTTTGACCTGTAAGCTTCCCCAAATCTTCCCAATAAATTTCTTTTTTGCTGAAGTGAGCCTGTATGGATTTCTGTTCCATGCAGTCAAAGGTCCCTAACCTCGGTGTTGGCTGCAGAAATCTGACACGGTGGCATAAAGAAGCTTTGGCTCAGAGAGGGGAGTTGTGTAAAGGGTCGTCCAACAGTCCTGCGGGGAGGGGGAGTTTGATGCTGCTTGGAAGCATTGCTTGACTTTTTCCCTTGCAATATCTTGATTACATGGGGGTAAGACAGCTTGCTCTGAATTTCTTGTCTGTCCATTCTGGGTTGCCTCAGGGGCCGCTGGCATAGGGGGAAGGTTTCTGGACCCTGTATGAGGGCATCCAATGCTGGAGAGAAACAGAGCTTTGAACAAAGGGAGAGCCACTGGTGGCCTTCCCAATGGTCACTCTGGCAGAGCAGTGGGCCCAAAGCCACTGCCAGGGACAGAGGGAGGTTGGTTAAGAGGGAATTGGGGAATTGTTCTTCAGGGCAGTGGGGAGGGGGAGCATCAGTAACCAGGGGTCCCAGATCCCCCATTTGTTGGCTGTGTGACCTTGGGTCAATTCCCTCATCAGTCAAATTGAGAGAAACAATAACCACATAGAGGTTGGTGGGGGGATTAATTACGTGCATACCAGTCAGAGTTTTCTGGATCCACACCCAGAATTTTATGGCTACATCTCTCACTGGCGGAGCATTACGTAATTTCAATTACTACACAAATAGGCACACTTTATTTTAATAATGTGTGTTCACTTCCATGGACATCAACATGAATAATGAGCATCCTATGACTGCAATTTTGTGGATATTATTCTTCAGGAAGAGGCCACGGTTAAAGTTAATCATTTTAAAGAAAAGGATTAAGCACATAACAGGACAGGTTGGTAAAAGGATGCGGTGATTAGCTTTGGGCACGGTGCTCACCGAGGGTGTATCAGGAAGATGCATGTGGCTGGTGAGAGGGAGTGAGGCAACAGGAAGCATGGCCTGGCTGGATCTGGGTCTGCTGAGGTCAGACTCGAAATCCCTGTGGAATGTTCTGCCTCCGGCGATGATGACAGGATGTCCGAAGCCCCCAGTGAACAGGGCCTTCTGGGCAGGACTTCTACCCGCCTCCCCGCGCCATAACGGTGGCGTCTGCTGTGCCTCAGGAAGACAAACTCTCATCTTCTGCCCCCGGGACGAGCTGTGCTGCGGCTTCATGGCCCAAGGAAGGTAACCTCCATCTGCTCTTCTTGTGCTTCTGAGCAGACTCCCTCTCTCAGAGGGCATAGGCAAGACCCGTGGGCTTTGAGAGCAGTGAGGGATGGGTTCACATCCTGGTTCCGCCATTCCCTGGCTCTGAGGTGTTGGTAAGTCTCCTTTGGATCTCAGCCTCCGCTTTCTTATCTGTAAAGTTGGGGCCAATAGGAGTTTTTGGAAAATCTGGACCCCGCTTAATTCCCCAGAAAACTTGGTATGGCTGCTGATGGGGAGCAGAATGGTCTGGTGAGCTTCTGCAGCTGCTGAAGGGACAAGGTGGGGCACCCTGGGAGGTCACCCGGCACAGGGCTCTATAAATATGCGTTTCCTTCCCCTGCTAATATGAGGCCTCAGTTTGTCCATCTGTGGAAGGAAGGGGCTGGGAGAAGGCCAGGTGGTACCCTCTCCACCGTTCCTCTCTGCTCAAGCCCACCCTCTTCTCTGTGTTAGGCTTTGTTCTGCTATGAACAAAACTGGGAAGCAGGATTGGTTGTGTGTCTTCCCTTCCCTGCTCATCCCTGTCCATCTCAGGGCAGGGGGGCTAGAGTCAGAGACACCGGTCTTAGACCCTCTACTCAGCCACAAACCAGCCTGAAGACCTCACCTAAATTCCTTAATCTCTGTAGTCCTCCATTTTCTCGTCTACAAAATGGGAATAAAAATTACGACTCATATTCGTCATCAATAAGATGAGGGATGAGAAATGTGCCAGAGGGTTCCCAGCATATAGTAAGTCCTGTCCCTTCCCTTCCTGGCAGAAACACAGTATATCATGTTCCAAAATTACATTCTACAACCTCCCTTGACCCTCCGTGACAATTCCAGGTCCTCCTCTCCCTCTCTCTATCCCTTGCTCTCACTCTCGCTCTAGCTCTAGCTCGCTCTGGCCTCTCTCTTGCTTCCCTCCCTCTTACCCCCCTGCTGTGGATCCTCCTGGAGGTGAAATCACTGTGTCTGTGTGTCCACAGCTCTTGGATAGCAGTGGAACTGGGGCAAGGGGCAGCTGGCTCAGTGACAGCAGCCTGGGTGGAGGGCCTTGGCATGGCAAGTAGATGTAATTAGTACTGATGAGGCCCAGGAACCCCTCTCCATATGTGCTTGTGAACTCGGCCATTGTGCTCCTGTCAACAAACACTGACGAGCAATGTTTGAGCTGGGTAATGCCCCATGGTGGGTGAACAGGAAAAAACAGGGGAGCATCATAGAGATGATCGGCAATCGCTGTCACTTCCTGAGTGCTAAGCTTGGTAATTCTAAGAGCTTTGTGTGTGTTACTTTCTTGAATCTTGATCTTTGCTATTTAAGAGCTTATGTTAATATCCACAAAGATCGTCACCACCATTATCCTACTCTAGGCACAGTGTTGAGGACCACACATTTTCTCAGTCATCTCCCCCAGAAACCTTATGAGGCTTGTACTATTATAACCCCATCTTACAGGTGAGGGAACTGAGGCTCAAATAAGTTCCTGGTGCTAGAACAGAGCATCTCACACTTCAGGGTACATATAAAACCACTGATGATCTTGTCCAGTCCCAGATTGTTCAGGTCTGGTGTGGGACCTGAGATTCCACATTTCTAACGGCCTCTGGATGACACAGATTCCTCTGTCCAGACCACACCCAAGTAGGGAGATTCTAGATCACCCAGCTGGAAAGTGACTATCTGGGATCTGAACACTCAGCAAAACCAAGTGTGGGGTTGATTTTGAAAAGCACTGTTGTGAGAATGTATGAGAGGACAGAGAAAGGAGGGACTATGTTTGACCAGAGGGTTGAAGGAAGGTGGTCTGCATAGAGCCTTTAAGGATGGGTAGGATTTGGAAGAGATGGAAGGGAAGGGGTGTGTCATCTCATGAGCAAAAACAGAAAGAAAAGAGTGGGGGATGCATTTGGGGGATACTGTTGTTGAAGCATAGGGTGGGTTATGGATTGAACTGTGTCCCCTCCTCTAATGCATATGTTGATGTCATAACCCCAGCATCTCAGAATTGCACTTTAGTTGGAAATGGGTTCATTGCTGACATAATTGGTTAAGATGAGCTCATGATGGAGTCGAGTGGACCTCTAATCCCATATGATATGGTGTCCTTAGAAAAACGGGAGATTTAAACATAATGCCACGTGCGGAGAATGCCACGTGAAGAGGGGAGTCACGCCTCTACTGGCTGAGGAGCCATCCGACACTGGGAAGAGGACCTGGAACAGATCGTCCCCTATGGCCCTCTAGGGAGTGTGGCCTTGAGGACAGCTTGATCTTGGACTTCTCTCCCTGGAGCTGTGAGATGAAACATTTCTATTGTTTAAATCGTACTTTGTTCCAGCAGCCCTAGTGAAGGATACAGCATATCTGTTCTGTGTGTGTTGACAGATGGGCTCGAGGAAGAAAAACACTTTTTGTCCCTAGGAATTGTACTTTTAGACCCAAGAAGATCCCTTGTCCCAAGGGGAAACAAGTAGGAGGATGGCCAGCTGGTTCAAGAGGGGTCTCTTCCCCACTGCCTGGGGAAAGCACATGCAAATACGTACACACAAAACTGACTTAAGGTGTAACTCAAAATATTTCTTAGTACTGAGTTAGGTCTCTTTTGCCTGAGAAGGTCATAGGGGAGAAAATGGGGCCAGAATGAGCAGGCATTGAGTCCTACTGTGCAAGACACTCTTCATGCTTTAATTCCATCCCTCCTGCACTCTTAGAAGGAAGATCATGTTATCCTCATTTCACAAAGGATGAGACTGAGGGTCAAAGAGTTTGGGTCCTTTACCAGAGGACCCATAGACAGGAGGTAGAACAACAGACCCTGGGACCCAATAGTCTAACTTGTCCCATCCCTCCAGCCATCCCATGTAATGATGGGAAAATTGACCCAGAGCTGGGCCTCGGTTTGAGGAAAGGTACGAACTTGAGATCAGGAGGTTGATGAAGAAATCTGTCTACAGAATTCTTACCATATGAGATAACAGCCCCATTATTGTTCAAGCTACTTTTAGTTGCACCGTCTGTTGTTTGCAACCAAAAGCATCCTAACAGAATTAGCTGTTAAAATGAGCCAGGTCTTTGGGTCCGAGATATATTGTAAGTGCTGCACGTCAAGAGGAGCTGATAAACAATACCTTGTTTCCCACCCACGTTTGGAACCAACAAGAAATAAAAAGGAGAGAAAGGCAGATGGAGCCCCAAAACATCGCCTCTACCAAAGATATAGCTGCTCCTGGAGAACATGACTCTATGTGCAGGAGAGTGGGCTGCCTTATGTTCCACCAGAATAGGCAGACTTGCCCCCCTCTTCCTGGGGTGTAGGCAGCTTTGGGCCATGGCAGGGACTGTGAGAACCAAGCAGAACCTGGATCCTCATGGAGATAGTGGGGAGGAAGGCTCTGGGCTACTGTTGCCAAGTTCCGTATGCCAGACCCAACAATAAGCTAGGTGACTCAGTGGGGCAGGCTTTTGAAGAGATGGAGAGCGGTGAGTGGCATCTAGAGAGCAT